>NC_062569.1:2350125-2655500 GCF_022837055.1 Prionailurus viverrinus | reverse complement strand
GTGTTTTCTGCCTGCTAAATCTCTTTGTTGTTTGAAGCCGTAATCGGCCATGAGAAGCAGTCAGAAGCCGAAGCTTTAGAAGCCCTGAGAGGTGAATACATTTGCATTGTTCTAATTCTTCCCAAGGCCTTTCCATTCTGTTTTGCTACGGTTAAATGGCAAATAGATCAAATGATTTTTTTTTAATGTTTTTAAAGGCATCAAATCTTTGGAGGGCCAGGAACATTTTACCATAAAACTCTAGAAAAGCCTTGGGGGGAAAAATGACTTCAGGGTTACAAAGAGGACACTGAGGCAAGTCCTTCAAAGCAGTGGCGTCAGAACTTCTGTTCGAGGTAAGCTCAGCTGGCCAGTCTTGTCTTCATTCCAGAAGAGGTCGATGGGCGGTCTCCTACTGATGGTCTGGTGGAGGCCTAGAAACTTTCCCTTTATGTCCTCCCTGCCTGCTCCCCTGTCTGTGGAGCCGAAACGGTGTTCCTACTGACCCTAAGACCCCTTCCTCAACCTCACCGCCACGGACAGCCTTCTGAAGACATTGTCTGGAGGATGCTGCCCGTTGTCCCTCCAAAAGCGGCCCCAGCCTGAGGCTTGAAGGACAAGAGGCAGCTGCCAGTCCACGCAGTGAACAGCGAGGTCAGAGGGGCCCTGGTGCCCACCTCGTAGCCCTTCCGGGGACAGAAGAAGAAAAGAGGTCGCACAGGTTCACGCTGTGTCACAGGCAGGAGGCCACTGGGGCCGGCACGGATAGAACAAACAGGGCAGCGGGAGGCGAGGAGGCCATGGAGACCAGACGTCAGATTATCCAGGGCCAGCTGGGAGGAGCAGGGATCGTCGGACCTGTCAGACACACCTCTCTCTGCCTCCAGCCATTTGCACATGCTACAGTGGGTTGGTTACAAAAGGGCTCTGGAGGAAGCCTTCCCACTGACACCCCTAAGGCTCACTCCTTCAGAAATTTCCTTCTCAGGGAAGCCTCCGCTGACCACCCACCAACTCTTTATATCCACCCTTCCTCCTTGGTTCTTCCCTCTAGGCATTTATCATTACCCACGCTACTGTATTCAATGGTGTCTATATTCTATATATATATATTCTATGTGGGTCTCCTCTACCTTAAGATAAGTTCCATGAGGGCCGACACTACGGATTCCTATGTGCCTAGAGCAGTGCTCAGCACATAATAGATTCTCAATACATTTGTGTGGAATGAATGAATAAATCACTGGGCTCACATCAAGCATAAACCCCCAACCGTATCAAACAGTCATGGAGCCTTCACCATCGGCAAAGCCTTGCGCTGGGGGCTGCAAGGAATTCAATGAGCAATAATGCCTGACTCCTGTTTCAAAGTACACTCAGGCTGGGGCGCCTGGGTGGCTGCCGGTTAAGCAACTGACTTCGGCTCAGGTCAGGATCTCACTGCTTGTGAGTTCGAGCCCCACGTCGGGCTCTGTGCTGACAGCTCAGAGCCTGGAGCCTGCTTTGGATTCTGGGTCTCCCTCCCTCTCCACCTCTACCCTGCTCACGCTCTGTCTCTCTCTGTCTCTCAAAAATAAATAAACGTTAAAAAGAAATTCAAAGTACACTCAGGCTTATTTGGAACACAGGTCAAAAATATTAACAAAGGATTTCACCCTTTGTGACCTGTCAGGAATATTTGGTCTCTCTGAGACAAAATCTCTATGGTCTAGGATGCTGGACTTCTGATCTAATGGAATTCACGATCTAATGGAATTAGTGGGGAATTACCCACTGACGGGGCCTCTGTCCTCACCAAATGGTGAAATCCTCTTAGTACGGGAGTGAGGCAGTCTTACAGACACAACAGGACCAGCGTATCAGCCAAAACAGTGAAAGGAAGATACACAGAAGCTCAGTGTATTAAAAGTTAAATAAGAATTTTATTTCTTTTAATTTTTTTAATATATATTTATTTTTAAGAGAGACAGAGTGTGAGCAGGGGAGGGGGAGTGTGAGAGGAAGACACAGAATCTGAAGCAGGCTCCAGGCTCTGAGCTGTCAGTGCAGAGCCCGACACAGGGGCTCGAACCCATGAACCATGAGATCATGACCTGAGTCAAAGTTGGGCGCTTAACTGACTGAGCCACCCAGGCGCCCCAGGAGAATTTTAAATCATCGTACAAGGTATACCATGAGTAGGTATGTTCAAGTTACCACGTGGGTTCCAGAAAAGATTATTACCAAGAGAGTCCGGGTGGTATCTTGGGATCACCTAAGGCAGGGCAAGTCAGACAGGAAGCAAGTTTGAGCCAGGGTCTCAGCTTACAAAGCCAACTTGAATACTGCCATGGAGAGACCTGGGCTCCCTCAGGATAGATGGAGGGACTTTCCAGAGAGGAAAGGAACCCTCTGACCCACTAAGGACACCACTAAACCCCAGAACACCATGCTTTGGAAGCATCCCCTGAGAAGCCCTGTCTCCCTTAGGAGTGCCTCATTGAAGATCCTGAGCGTTCCCACCCCTTCGGAGCAAGGATTGGTTGATGTCAAGGATAGCAGCCTTCATTTCTCCACAGATTTCCCTCTTGTCCTCGTGTCTAAGTAAAAAAAAGCTGAGCCTCAGGGAATTCTGAGGACTAACTCATAGCTCATGCCTGGTAAAACGGGCCTATCTTCTTACCCCCTGCTCCACTTTCCATCTTTCATTCATAAGTGACTCTCACCCTCACCTCCAGGCTCGATGAGTTGCAAGCTGGCGAGGCTCTGTTGGGTTGGAAGTCTCCAGATGTGAGCAGGTGTCATGCTCGGGGGAGGGGGAAGACAATTATCTACTGAAACGCACAGCCACCAAAATAGCAAAGTGGTGAGTCACCGACAAATGCCACCCAGGAGGATTATGACAGCGATACCATCACAAAGAGAAAAAATGAGGAGGAAAGAGGAAATATTCCCGACAAATTCATCTCCTCTTTTAAAAAGTTGGAATATGAAATGGGGGTGGGAGCAAGAAATGGCCCTCGGCAATGAACATGGCAGCCTCCCCACTCCCACCTGCCCATCCACACACCCCTCCTAGACAAGGGGTCCTTGCTGCCCTAAGGAAAATTCTTGGGATGACTCATTCAGCAGGCATTTTCTGAGCACCTACTATGTACCAGGCTCCGTGTTCAAATAAATCAAGTGAGCATTTAAAACTGAGGAGTTCAGCCTTTGCAAGGAGCTCAAGTCTGATTTCAAAGTTCTGCTCACAATGTCATCTCTTGACCATTTGTTTTTATCTTAAACCTGCCATCTAAAAATCAATCCTACTCAGCTCAGTCTCCAGAGAGCAGCCTCATTTGCCTCTTGGAAGAATCTATTACATCCCGTATATGACAACATGTGAGCTGCGAGGGGAAAAGAGTGTTCCTTTAAACCGTAAACTGCAAACATCACTTGGCCGGCTTAGTTGGTGGAAAGTGCGACTCTTGATCTCAGAGTCATGAGTTCGAGCCCCACTTTGGGCATGGAGCCTACTTAAAAAGAAAGAACCCTGTCACCCCAGAAAAGCACACTGTGGTAGGCCTTAACACCCTGGGGAGTTGGAGAGCCCACCTGCATCCAGGGGCCCCTCTCGGGGGTCAAGAGAGCAAAGACAAGAGCAGTGCCACATTGCGGGGCCTTGTAGAGCCCAGGAGAGTCGTTTCCCAGGAAACATTAGACCTCGGGTCACCACCCCCTCTTGGGAACAGCCTTAACACCCTGTTGAATCCCTTATGAATTAATGAGTCAAATATATCTTTTGACACATTTTCATTCCATATTTGCATGAATGGCATGTTTAACATCCCCAAAATTATATTTTGCCAACTCCGGTTGCATTAGGCAAGCAAAGAAGTTCCAGTTTGGGTGTGATCCCATTCACCCGAAGGTTCGGGAACATTGTTGGTGGGGGAGGGGGCAAAGGTGATGCAGCAGGAATGTATGGTTGGGCCGGGGCGGGGGGGGGGGGGGGGGGGGGGGGAGGTTGGCCTGACCGGAGCAGCCCCTCGCTCTAGTTTGGGATTCTCTCGTCAGACCCTACCAAGCTCCTTGTATTCACGATCCTATTTTTAGCCCTTCCTACCCTGCAAACATCTCAATTCATCCTCTTTCACAAAGAAAACTTATCGTAAGGTCTTGCCCTCTTTTCACCGAGGAGAAAGGAAAAATGATATTGCTTTCTGCTTGGAGATTTATCAGGAAATTCTAGAAGAGAAAATTAAACCTGAGATCAATCAAAACCTCAAAGAGCCAGACTTGAGGGCTAAGGCCTGGAGAGAGCCCTGCCACCCTGGTGGGGAGAAGGGACACGCAGAAGAGGGAACTCAACAGCCAGGAAGCCTCCCCAGTGGCCCGGTGCCCGGCGGCCTGGTCTGGTTCTGTGTGGGGCCTTCCCTTCTGGACAATGTTAGTCTTCCCGACCTCGCTCTGATTCATGGCTCCTGATGTGTTCGCCTGGTCTTCTCTCGCCACCTTTCCCTCAGCAGTGACGTCATGGTTAGCAAGTGAGGAGTCGAGAAAGTGCTTATTTTAAATACGTCGAGGACAGTCTGGGTGGGCTGTCAAAGAATGGCCATCAGCGGCTCTGTGTCCTTCCTCTGTCATTTTCCCTCACTCGGGAACGAATCGGTTAGGTTGATTTGGGATTTTCTTTTTTCACTTTCAGTCGCAAGTAGCTGAAGCCTAAAATGTCACAAATACAAAAATAACATCTCTTTGCATTTCGCAGCTTAAAGGCATTTCACGGGGAGAACTATATGTTCTGTTTCTCTACATTTGTTTAAGCTTTACAGCATCCTTGCCCGCCCATGTCCTGCTGAAAAAAGTCACTGCTTCCTTTCTGTCCTTCTGGCTTTGCTTGCTCGCTTGTCTTCCACAGGACTTTTCCTCTCTCAAACTCCCTCTCTCCTCCGGGTTCTCAACCTGCCCCCTCAAAGTCTCCCCAGCAATGGCCAACAGCCCAGGAAGGGTCGCCATCTTGTATACAGGACCCAGTTCCCTTCACTTGTGGGGAGTTTCTTCCTGCTCTCAGACCTGCCCCGCCACTCTCGGGGCTGAGGCCTGGCGCACAGAGGCTGAATCTAGGACCACTTACTCACCCTGGGCACCAGGGGTGAGTAAGACCAAGGGGCTGCTCCCAAGGCTAGTGGGAGAGACAGACAAGCATCAGGTGGGATGGGCCGCGAAGGAGGAACCAAGAGGGGTCACTCGGGCAGGGAGCTTGCGGGGACTGTGCCCATTTCCTTGGCCATCTGGGGGGTGGCCACTTACTTTCTCTCTCGGAGTGCCGAGGGCCGACCACACGAAACCTTGAGGTGCTTGGAGGAGACAAAGCCTAAGGCTCATAAATAAGTCCACTGTGTCCTGTCACCCAAAACCTTATTAGCAAAAAATAAATAAATCAAAGACTAAAAAAAAATTTTTTTAATTAAAAAAGGTTCTAGGCGTCAGGAGGCCTACACACCCTTGTCAAATTGAGACACCGAACAAACATTCTCTCTCTCCCTCTCCCTCTCCCGATCACTCCCTCACACACACACACACACACACACACACACACATGCACTCACTCTAAAGGGATTTGGCACATCATTCACAGGCAAGGCTTTAGTCTCTCTCCCTGCGCTGTGTTAGTCATGGCTGAAAGGGGTCACAGGGGTTTTCTGGACGCAGCTGGAATAAATTCGGGTCGTATCCCAGCCTGGCACAGAGCTGCCGAAGCTCATACGGAGGATATCACGGCGTCGGGAGGCGATGAAGGCCTTTGAGCTATTTATAGACTTTTCAATATGCAAAGCTGTCGCTTCACAATTTCCATTCACCCCTCCGAGGTTTTAGCTGTCAGATTAATTTCCCAGTTCCCCAAGGAAGGCTGACCTTTATTAAACCCCATTAGACCATTTCCTTTTGGGGTTCATTTCTCTGTATGCAGAAACACCCCTGGCTCTGCTATCCCCCATCTGCACACCCTTGGGCACAGCTTTCTACGTCTCTGGGCTTCGGATGCGTTTGTGTACAACAAGGGAGTTGGACTCCTTCGGTGACTCTCCACGTTTTGAGCACCGGAATTCTTCAAATGATTGTAGAGATGCTCAATATATGAGACGTTCTAATGAGTAAAGGAGATGCTCCAAGGGGGCCGTGTGGGTCTTGAAGCCCATCCGATTGGCTCACGTGTTGGAGCCTTCAAGGCACCTCTTGGAACCCTTTGGAAGGAACCCTTTGGAAGGAACTCCCTTTGGAAGGAGTTCAAGGTGAAGCCCCTTGAACTGAGTGAGTTTGAAATCCTCACAAATCCCGAACTGTGTTAACTCTCGTTGCCAAGTTCTTGCCTCCGTTGGGTGAGCTCACCCACCATCTTAGAATGTTCCGCCATTTTAAACAGTCAAAACCTATAATAGGGAAACCTCCAGGACCAGAACTCCCACCGGTCACTTCCCTTGGGCAACCACACATGACTCAGCTCTCTCACCCCCAAGCACCAGGGGTATGGGTGAGAGACAACCGACAAGCGTGACCCCACTTCACACCAAGATGCTAGAGACGGAGATTGGACAAACTTCCAAGACCCAAAGTGATAATCCAGACCGCCCCCTTCCCAGCCCACTACAGAGCACTTCTCCAGTACATGGGCCCACCAACTTCTCACTGCAGAAGAGAATGCAAAGACGGAGGCGGATCCTCACAGAAGTCACCTCCCCTTGGGACACATTCGGCTCTGAGTATGAGTAACCCAATGAGAGGGTCCCGGCAGCTGCCGGCAGAGCATAGTGTCATCCTGAGGCCCAGGGCTTCAAACCCAACCCTCCTGGATGGGGAGGGGCCGCTCTCACCTCCATTCCAAGGGCATGGCGCACAAACGAGAGCCTCCAAAACTGCAAAGCTCTACAGCTGCCAGAGCCCTCAATCAAGAAATCAACCGAAGGAAGAGTTTGCAGGCTCCCCTGAGTATTCCGCCCATTTCCCACCAGACCTAGTAAGGAAACACAGCAACACATCCCTTCCTTCAACAGATAGTCAATGTCTACCACGTGCCCTGAGATGCACCAGCAATTAAACAGGAAGACCAACGTATTCCCGGCCAGGCCACCAAATCTAACAGACATTTATCAGTCTTCGTGTCGCGGAACTTTCCACCATTTGACGCAATTGATCGCTCCCTTCTCGGATCGCTTGCTTTCCACGACTTTTACAGACAAAACCCTCATTTTCCCACCTACCTCTCAGGGCTCTCTTCTGCCCCTTTTCAGCCTTGCCCTCGTCTGCTTGGTCTGAGACTCTGTCTTAGCATTCTAAGCACCCTCTTACTCTCGCTGTAGACCAAGGGTCTTAACCTTGGGGTCCCAGGCCCCTTGTCAGTGAAATTTGATGTGAAAAAACCTGCATCTTTATTCTCACTTACCTCTTACTGTAATTTAGCAATTCCTTCGATTGTGAACGCAGGCAACAAACCACAGCAGGATTAGCAGGACCTGTGTCTTTGTCCCCAGTGAAAACCCCAGGTATCTCCATCACACACAACAGTTGTTGCCAGGGTCTCGAAATCTACATTCACCACTATTTTGAAATTGTAGCAGCTATTAGAGCTGGCATGAGTATTGTTATTTAATGAGTTAAAAAAGAAGCATGTATACTTTCATATCACAAAATTATTTTTAATATTTTGATAACTACATGCCAGCATAATTGGTACCCATTGTTATCGAATGTATTTTATTTCACACATTTAAAATCAAAGGTGTTCCCGGCTGCCAAAGGAATCCAAATCACACGCATACACACACACACACACACACACACACACACACGAAGAACAGCTGCTTTCTAGAGAGTCTTATGTGTGATTGTGGCTTTAGTTATCACCAATATCTTCACGTAAACATCTTCAGCTTAGACCCCTACCCTGAACTCCAAACCTGTACACCCACGTGCCTCATCCAGATCAACCTTTGACTATCTCAAAGTGGCCCAAACCTAGCATGTTCAAAGCCAAGCTCATGGCAGACCCCCTCCCCAATTCCTCAACCCAGCAGAGAACACCCTGCATGATCCAGCCCTAATTCCCCAGCCTCGTGCTGTCTGGGTGTCGGGTCCCCTACTCTCTGCCCTCTGTACCCCAACTTCGTCCTCCCACCAGAAGTCTGGTCACAGCTGCCTCACTCAAACGCCTCCTGCCTCACTCGCACCTAGTGAACATTTACTTTCTATACCTCAGCCCTCAGCAAAGCCTTTTCCGACCTCCTACGGCTCCCAGTTGATCCACCAGCTGACCCCACCCTCATGAGTGAGCCCACACAAGTCCAGAAGAACCAAGTTACAGCCACGAGCCACAAATCATGGTTAGTTTTGGCCACTAAGTTTGACACGGTTTGTTACACAGCAAAAGCTAACTATGTAAAACCACACGTAAAAGCCAACTATGTAAAACCATGGCCTTGAGCCGAGATCATGGGAAGCCATTACAGAGATTTAAAGAGCTGAGTGACAAGGGTGGGATGTGCTTTTTGTAAAAGTTACTCTGGCTGCTATGTAAACAATGTATGGAGAAGAGCAAGACCAGCTCAGAGACCAGTTAGTGGGCACTTCCGTCACCCAGAGGGAGGTGATGACCGCCAGCCCAGGAGGTGGCGGTGGATGTGATGAGAAGTGGAGGGACGCGAGAGCGCCACCAGAAGTGATGTCAGGAGGCCTTGGTGACTGATTTGGTGCTGGGGTAAAGAGAGGGTTGTCAATAATGGCTCCTCAGTGTCTGCTTGAGCGACTGAGAGAATAGCTATATTAGTCAGAGTTCTCCAGGACGTGGATATACATAGAAAGAGATCTATTATAAGAAAATGGCTTGTGTGGTAACGGACACTGGCAAGTACAAATCTGCGGGGTGGGCCAGCAGGCTGGAGGCCAGGAGAGCCGATGGTGTGGATGAAGTCCAAATGCAGTCCGCTGGAGAGAGTTTTTACTCTGGGGAGAGTCGGTCTTTTTGTTCGACTCAGGCCTTCAACTGATTAGATACTGTCCGCCCATATTATGGAGGACAATGGAGGGCAAGGTGCTTTGCTCTACCGATTAAAATGTAAATCCAGGGGCACCTGGGTGGCTCAGTCAGGTGAGCATCTGACTTCAGCTCAGTTCACGATCTCATGGTTCATGGGTTCAAGCCCCACTTCAGGGTCTCTGCTGTCAGCACAGAGCCCACTTGGGATCCTCCATCTCCCTCTCTCTCTCACCCCTCCCCCACTCACTCGCACGCGTGCTCTCTCTCTCTCTCAAAAGTAAATAAACACTTTTTAAAACTTTTTAAATAGGGGCGCCTGGGTGGCGCAGTCGGTTAAGCGACTTCAGCCAGGTCACGATCTCGCGGTCCGGGAGTTCGAGCCCCGCGTCGGGCTCTGGGCTGATGGCTCAGAGCCTGGAGCCTGTTTCCGATTCTGTGTCTCCCTCTCTCTCGGCCCCTCCCCCGTTCATGCTCTGTCTCTCTCTGTCCCCAAAATAAATAAACGTTGAAAAAAAAAAAACTTTTTAAATAAATAAATGAAATGTAAATCCATCTAAAACACCTTTGCAGAAACCCCAGAATAATGTTGACCAAATATCTGGGCACCCCGTGGCCCAGTCAAGTTGGCACATAAATTAACCACCAGAATGGCACCACCAGCCTACTGAGATGAGGAAGCTGGGAGAAGCGGGCTTGTGGGCTAAGGTGATGAGTTCAGAAGGCACAAGGCCCAGTGGACAGAGGGCACCCTGGGCACACCCAAGGTCCCCGGGACTCCTGAGCAGTGAGGGTTGGTTTTTTCCATTGCAGCAGTCATTCCATCATTAGGTCATGGTGTGACCCTAACACCACGGCAGCCACAAGGGACCAAGGACAAGCAGGTGGCACAGCCCCCACCCTGACAGACCTCGAAACTCTCAGAGGGAATACAAGGAGAATGGACCCCAAGTGGACCAATGAAGGAGACCCTAGGGCTGCCCTTCCGAAGCAGCTTTCCACCACAGCTGTGGGCAGCCTGATGCCAGGACTGTCCTGCCCAACGGCCCACGGGCCTGTGTGCCACGTGTAAGGCCCTTTGGGGTCTGGGACCTATCTGCCTCCTCTAGACCCACCGTCCCTTCTCCACTCTTCCAAGGAAGGACACCAGGGAAAAGGCAACACTTAAGAGAGCATGGCCTTTGCCTTAAGGCCGCCTGGAATCACATCTCTGCCCCACTGGTTATGGGCTTCTCTCCCTGGGCAAGTCACTGAACCATTCCTGGCCTCCTCGTCTGTGAGGTGGCAATAGAACAAGACAGACTTGCATGTGGTAGGAATCGACTGAAGCAGTGCTTAGCAAAGTACTTGGCGAGTAGGAAGTGTTAAGTCCCACCGTTAGATTACTGCCAACATCATTATCATCACCAGGGACTTTAAAGCCCAACAGCCCTGTCAAGTCCACTCCTTATCAAGTACATAGTAGCTGTGAATCTTGGATACGTCACTTGACCTCTCTGGGCCCCAGTTCCTGAACTGTGAAAGGGGACAGTGTGTCTTACATCTCAGGGATACTGTGAGGACGGAATGTGATGAAGCAGAGAAAATGCCTAGAACGTTCCCTGGGCCGAGGTAAATGGGCAATACGTTTTAACCAGGAGGAGCATAGTGGCGTGCTGGTATTCACAATGGGCCGTGCTGGGCCGTGCCACTCGGCACCTTTGTGACTTTCCTGTCGCAGAAAACGGCCGTGTCCGTCTTCCAACCATCCGTTCATCATGCGGTGCCTGCTCATGCCCCTATTCCCCTGGAAACTTCTGCGATCCCCACCCCGCTTGGCCCACCAGCCCCTCTCGGGTTCACCTGCTGTCTTAGGTATGCCTTTACCACTGCCCGTGTCTCTCCACATGGCGGGTACCTGCTTGCGTGTCCAATTCCCATGAGTGCCCCCCACGGGGCCTGGAACAGAGCAGGAGTTCAGTAAATATGGGCAACACCGAGCAACCCCGGAGAACCTCCTGGACTCATAGGTCTACAGCTGCAGGGTGCACCGCTCCCCGGACACGCGGGTCCCTGAGACAAGGGTGGAGAGACCCTGAGACACCTTCATCTCCCCGCCACCCCCCACCCCCTTCCCTCCAGCCTCCCCTGGAGCCTCCCCGAGACAGAAAGAGGGGAGCCCTAAAAAAGCCAGACAACCTGCAGGTGTGGATATGCCGGTGGGCCTTCTTCTCTCCTGCTAAGTGGCCCAAGTTTGCGGGTTTCCTGAGGCTCCAGCCCAATCTTTAATGACTTGGCAAGAAAAGATTTCTCAGCCTGGCTTGCTGCTCCTGCCAGAGTCAAATAAAAAAAAAAAAAAAAGGCTAAATGGCATCTCTCCGTTCCACAAGGCAGGAGGGTCGCGCCGGGCCTGCCGTGATAGATGACACGCCAGCAGGCCTGGACTCGTGTGAACCCGAGCGCACCTTCCCGCCACCTGCACACCCGGTCATTGGCCAGGTCTCTCCAAGTGGGCCCTGTCCCCTGTGCTAATGGCCTCACAGCCCGGCACCACCAACGGCTCCGTGCACTCTACGCGGTGCTGTCTGCGACGGCCCTCGAGGCTCTCCTCCAGCGTTAATTCAAAGTTCCTCGTGTCCACACAGGCCCCGGGAGGTAGGCCTGGAAGCTGCAGCCTGACACGAGAAGCCACCCGCCTGTCCTATTAACTGTCTTGTCGAACGGCTGCCCGTGGGCGGGAGGGATGAGCTGGGCGGGAGGGGGCAGAGAGGTGTTCGCCGCTCTCTCCCTGGGGAACCCGGAGCAGAAGAGCGACGGCTCCTTCGTTCACTTACTCTTTGGAAATTTACCGAGCACTCACTACACGCCACGTTCTGTATCGGGTGCTGGACCCCCAGTGGCGAGCAGAGCAGACACGGCCCCTGTTGGCTCTCGGGGTCCATGCTGGTGGTGGGCCCGGATCGGAGTCAAGGAGTCGCCACGGCGACAGCTTAATGATGCTCCGCAAAGGTGCTCCAAGCTCAGAGCGGCGGGTGCAAGAGGCTCACGCGGAGTCAGGTGCCAGGGGTTCCTCTTGTCCAGAGATGCTTAGAAGGCACTTAACGAAATTATACACATGCTCAGGCTGCTTTCATCCTCCGTTAAAACAAATAAAAGAAAAAAGGAACCATCTTACTATCTTGCAAGCCTTAGAAACTGCTAGTTGCCCCTGATATTCATCCTTCCCTTCTACAGTAACTCAACACCTGATTATTAGCTGGGTACTTGGCTACCTAGGCTAGCAACCACGTTCTCTCCGCTGGTTTGAGTATGTAACTCAGTTCTCCACGATGCGACAGAAGCAAAAATGGTCTGAGCAACTTCCGGGACATTTGGGAAAGACCGTGTCCATTTATACTCCCTTCCCTCCTTCCGGCTCGTGGAAAAGTGGGCACCGCTCCTGGTGCGGGGGCAGCCGCCTTGGGCCACAAGTGGGAAAAGGACCCTGAAGATTATGAAACCGCAATTAATCCTAACTTAAACAGAACGTTGTACCCGCAGGTGGGGCGCCTCAAGCAAAACGTAAAACGAAACACTGTCCAAGTGGGATTGGGACAACAGCGGATGGCAAGGATGCAGACGTGACATTGCAGCACATCGGAAATGCACATATTTTCCCCATTTTCACATCTCTGAAATTGATTTGCATCTCACAGCTGAGAACATATTACAATTGCTATGGGCCATTTTCTGCCCACTGTTGTGACAGTGTTGAATAAGATGTGCAGAGCAATCACTCACATCTTACGTACAACATGGTACCACGGGCTGGTCATCTGACGATTCTGGATATTCCACACAAAGCTCTTGGGTAGGCCGTCACCGGGGGAAGACAAACAGCCTGCCAATGGAGATGACGCATTGGGGAAATTTCCAAATTTTGGTGGGTATCGACTGCCTTTCTTTTTCTTTCACCCAACGTTGCCAGAGAGGTGAACTCAGTCTAGAGACAATCACAGAGATGGGAAGGGACATAATTCTGCTAAGAAAGGGACTCTCTGTCTGTGGCCAGCAATCTATCTGATTGGGAGTCTAGTACCTCTAAATTTTTTTTTTTTTACTTTAGAGATGGAGAAAGAGCATGAGCAGGGGAGATGGGAAGAGGGAGAGAAAGAGAGAATCTCAAGCAGTCTCCATGCTCAGCACAGAGCCCAACTCAGGGCTCAATCTCACGACCTTGGGCTCATGACCTTAGCCAAAATCAAGAGTCAGAGGCTCAACCAACTGAGCCACCCAGATGACACCAGGAGCACTTTTATGACCTTGAAGAATAAAAGACAAGGAAGAAAGTCCAGGCAGACCTGGGGACTTCAAGAGACAATGACCAGAGACATTTTCCCCAGGGAACAGAAGCAGGTGATCCGAATGAACCAACCATAAAATGTGTTCTACAGCCAGAAAAGAGGACATTTGCCATTACAGCCCAGTGTTATCTCTGTCATCGACCAATGTCTACAGAATTTCCCACTTTCCCCTTTCAAGATGGAGTTTGGGTTGTGTGATTCTCCTGTGTCCACTGAGTCATACATATTGGCCATGTTGTGACTAGATCATTTTCTTTTCAGTTTAAAGACCACCAGATCGAGGAAAGCCTATTGTGATCTGATGGACAGAACTGTGCATTATCCTGAGATCCTGGCCTTTGACCCAGATGCAGGATTCAAATGGGACTCTGTTCTCTTCAGGGGATGGGTAAGTAGGTTCTACATAAGGAAAAGGCATGCAGATACTTGGCTATCACAGAAGCCACTAATGATGGATGTGTCCCTAATGTAATAAATCTATCTCAAGTTTTTTAAAACCAGACCCATGTTTAATGGAAAAAAACAAGAAACCTCCTATTAAAGCGCAGGACAAAACAAAAACGTCCACCAACACTCTTATTATTAACATAGTTCTGGAAATACTAACCAATGCAAATCAACAATAAACAGAAATAGTTTTAAATATTTACAAAAAAGTTTTTTTAATGGAGGCAAAGTTATCAATATTTGGACTTGGTGTGATTAGCGACTAATAAAAGTCCAAGAGAATTAAATGAAAATCTATTGCAAACATCTATGAAATGAGAATGGATTTATGCAGTATAAATCTATTACAAGTAAGAACTCCAGTAGGTTGACTAGATACAAAATAATACAGAGAATTTAATAATAGCCAGTGAGAAGGGATCCACAAAGAAAAATCTCATGTGCAATAACCAAAAAGGATAAAATACATAGAAATAACCCAATATGTGAAAAGTCTATGTGAAGAAAATTTAAATCACCCCTGAGGGACACAAACAAAACAGGGCTTGCATTAATATGGAAAGGTATACTATATCCTTAAATAGAAAATGTCTCACACACACACACACACACACACACACACATACATACAAAAAAAAAAAAAGAAGAAGAAGAAGAAGAAGAAGAAGAAGCAGCAAAATTCTTCCAGAAAAGTCTTGTTTTCAAAAGCACTATAAGGAGCACTTGGGTGGCTCAGTCAGTTAAGCATCTGACTCCAGCTCAGGTCATGATCACGCATTCGTGAGTTCAAGCCTGCATTGGGCTCCAAGCCTGCTTGGGATTCTTACTCTCTCCCTCTCTCTCTCTGCCCTCCCCCCTCGAGTTTTCTCTGTGTCTCTCAAAATAAATAAATAAACTAAAAAAATAAATAAATAAAAGAAAGCACTGTGAGAAGACAGCCAAAAATGAAGATATATTCCAATACTGTAGGAATTAAAATAACAAGGTACTGGTGTCTGAAAGGACAGACAGATCAAAGGAACAGAATTTCAAATCCAAATAGAGATCCATGAAGAAACGTGAGTGTACATGAACACTTCACATATGATAAAGATGTTTTGAATCAGTAAGAAAAAAGGTTTCTTCAACAAAATAATGTTGGGAAAACTAAATAACCAGACAGCAGCCTGCCATGTTACAAACACAGCAAAACTTTGGTTTGCAAGCATAATTCGCTCTGCAAACATGCTTGTAATCCAAAGCACTCGTATATCAAAGTGAATTTCCCCATAAGAAATAACAGAGACTCAGATGATTCATTCCACAACTCAAAAATATTCAGATAAAAATGATTACAATACCCTAATACCATCTCACTGCCTTTCAAACCTTTAGAAACTGTTAGTTGTCCCTGATTCACAGGAGCTGTCTGTCACCGGTGGTCCTGCGTGGCCTCCACAACAAAGGTCAAAGGCACTGAGGACCCCACCCTGCTTTTCACGCTGGTCTTGCTTTGGCTCGCTCCCTGCCCCAGAGCACCCCCATTATCTGGGATGAAACGCCTTGTGCTTACGGGAATTCACTCTTCACAACTGTTGTGCTGCTGACTCGTTTTTCAAATCTAAACCCAGCCATCACCTCGGCTGCCTTGCCTTACACAGCACACATTCCCCACCCACATCCCTCCGGGCCGCAAGTCCGTGCCCCAGATCCTTCACACACACCACTACCAAAGCCGAAAATTCCAGTCGTGTTCACCGTTGTGGGTCTCCTCTCCTGGACTGCCAACAAATGTGTCTGCTGCTCCCACCACCCCTCCAACCAGGGCAGAGGGATGCCGCATAGAAAGGATTCCCCAATGAGCGAAGATCTCCCAAGCCTGCTCAATTTTTAAGTATTTTTCTAACGCCAAGAATGGTAAAATCATCAAGAGGAACGTGATGGTCATAGCGATGGCATATAACGTCCCCAAACATGCGAGTCATGAAGGCTTCACAGAGCCAGTCATTCTGGTATTCAACAACATGGTGCTTTTCTGCAAAAAGGGCCCACGTTATTCTCTTCCCTGTAGAGTTACCTCTTTTCATTGGGATTTTGCAGCACGTTCCATCCGGAGGCAGGGTCTGTCTCCTTGTCCTTGAGTCCGACCTTGGGACTTGATTTGGGCAGTTCAGTGTGCCAGAAGGAGGCCTGGCGTGCCTTTTATTTTTTTTAAGAAGATTCTCTTAAGGAGAGAAATAAGTTTTTAAAGGCTGAAAACTTTTATTTTTAGGATGTAGGAGGCATTTCCCCTCATAATTTTGTTCCCCCTCAACTTGAGCCATCTCACGGACCACCATTTGAGTTTTCTTCAACAATTTCGGGCTCATTTTTATCTTGGTCTGATGTTTATAGAATTCTGTGTCTTCTTCACAATTCAAGTGGATGGATTGTAAGAGGAATAGAAATTGTGACCTGGTATGAATAAATAGCGTTTGGAGAGGGGTCAGCATCCAGCAGTTCTGCTCCTAGAGCTCCCATTAGAACTTTCAGACAGCTGGGATGTCCCTGTGTCCTCAGATTGACAGAGTAATACCTTGTATATCTTGTATATGGTTGACCCATGAAACCCGAGACCTGTCACAGGTCGAGGCACACGTGTCGGAGCTCTGTTCTCTTTTCTCAAGCCTCAACACTTACACAGCCAGTGCTGTGAGAAGAGTTACCCAGCCCAGATCTGATATCAAGCTGGCGTGTGTGTGTATGTGTGTGTGTATGTGTGTGTACGTGTGTGTGTGTGTGTGTGTGTGTGTGTGTGTAAGGATTCCTCCACCTACTTAATGAAAACATCCATCACCTCACATTTTGTGTGTGTGTGAACATTTAAATTCTACTCTTCTAGCAAATGTCAAGTTTACCATACAAGGATATCAACTATAACCACCACGTTTTACATTGTACCCTCAGATCTTAATCATCTTATAGCGGAAAATCTGCACCTGTTTACCAATCTCTCCTTATTTCCCTCATCTTCCCCCGTCCCTGGCAACTATTTCTCGACTCCCTGTCTCTATGAGTTTGACTTTGTTTTTTATTTCACACGTAAGCAATACCATGCAATATTTGCCTTGCTCCGTCTGGCTTATGCCCTCAAGGTCCATCCATTTGTGGGGTGCCTGGGTGGCTCAGTCGGTTGAGCATCCGACTTCGGCTCAGGTCACGATCTCACAGTCCGTGGGTTTGAGCCCCACGTCGGGCTCTGTGCTGACCGCTCAGAGCCTGGAGCCTGTTTCAGATTCTGTGTCTCCCTCTCTCTCTGCCCCTCCCCCAATTGCACTCTGTCTCTCTCTGTCTCAAAAATAAATAAACATTTAAAAAAAAAAAAGGTCCATCCATTTGTTGCAAAGAGTAGGATGTCTTCTTTCTTATGGTGGAACAATATTCCGTTGTAGACACATACCACGTGTTCTTTCTCCATCCATTCATTGATGGCAACGTAGGTTGTTTCCATATCTGGACTATTGTGAATAATACTGCAATGAACACGAAAATGCAGGTATCTCTTCCAGATCCTGTTTTCATTTCCTCTTGATACATATCCAGAGGCGGGATTCCAGGACCACATTGGAGCTCTATTTAAAAAAAAAAATTTAAGGAACCTCCACACTGTTTCCCATAGTTGGACCAGTTTACATTCCCACCAACGGTGCACAAGGGGGTCCTTTTCTCCACATCTTCGTTAACACTTGTTACCTCCTATCTTTTTGATGATAGCCCTTCTAACAGGTGTGAGGTCATATCTCACTGTGGTTTTGATTTACATTTCCCTAGTGGTTAGTGAGCATATTTTCATGCACTTATTGGCCACGCGGATGTCTTCTTTGGAAAATTTTCTTTTCAGTTCCTCTGCCTACCTTTTAATCGGGCTGTTTGTTCATCTGTTTGTTTGCTTTTGCTATCGAATTGTATGAGCTCTTTATATATTTTGGGTATTAACCCTTTATCAAATGTATAATTTGAAAATGCTTTCACCCATTCTGTAGGCTACCTTTTCATTTTGTGGATGGTTTCCTTTGTTGTGTTCAGCTTTTTAGTCTGATGTGGTCCCACTGTTAATTTTTGCTTCTGGTGTCAAATCCAAAAACTCATCACCAAGACTGATATCAAGAATCTTCCTGCTTATGGAGTCTTATGGCTTCAGGTCTTATATTCAAGTCTTCAATCCATTTCGAGTTGATTTTTTATGGTGTAAAACAGTGGTCCAATTTCATTCCTTGGCATGTGCCCGTCCAGTTTTCCCAGCACAATTTATTTAAGAGACTATCCTGTGCTATATATGCATGTGCACCTGTGCATGTACACACACACACACACACACACACATACCCGTTGGTTCTGCTTCTCTAGAGAACTCTGACTAGTACGACTGTTATTTTTGCTAGAAATAGAATTCTGGCTTAAGTTTTTTTCCTTTCAACAATTTAAATGTGTCACACCATTTTATTCCATTTCCTTTTTGCTTGCATGGTTTTGGAGAAACGATTTCTGTAATTCTCATATTTTTTCTTCTCTAGTTAACATGGTCTTTTTTTTAACCTCCCTCTGGCTTCATTCATAACTTTGCCTTGGGTTTCTGCAGTTTGTATGTGAAATGTGTGTGTGTGTGTGTGTGTGTGTGTGTATTTATTTTGCTAAGCATTTTATGAGATTCACTGATCATTTGTTTACCATCTACCACTATTTGGAAACATTCTCACCCATCATTTCTTCTGCCTCCTTCCCTCTTACTTCTTCTGGGATTCCAATTACAGAAGTGTTACGGTGTTGGCTATGACCCCACTCCTGGAAATCATGTTCTCTATTTCTCTTCACATATTTCTCTTTGCATTTCACTTTGATTTGCATTAGCCAGTTCAAGCTCTATTTCTTTCTTCAACTGTGTCCAGCCTAGTGATGACCCTATTGAAGGCATTCTGTTTTATATTTCTATGCTTTTGATTTTGGAGTGTCTTCCTTATTATTCTCATATCTCTGTCAAAATTATCTCTCTGATATTGCATGTTGTCTGCATTTTACATTAAAGGCTTTAACAGAGCAAGCATTGTTATTAATTCCCTGTGTGGCAGTTCAAACATGTGTGTCCTATCAGAGTCTGGTTCTGAGGTTCGCTTTTACTCCTGAAAATATGGCTGTCCTGACATTGGACTATTCCTTGTAATATTTTTGTTGCAGTTCAAGATGGAGGTGCTATCTTCATGCTCCTTCGACATGTTCCAGGATGTTCCGGCGCACCGGTATCTCCCAGAAGGGAGCTTTTCTATGCAGCTGGTGCCCTGATTTTTGCAGCTGCCACCTAGGGGACATCCCTTGATTGCCTAGCTCTGAAGGCCAAGGGAGTCTGGATTCCTGGTACCATGAAACTGTAACGATCGGTTTTACCCAGAAAGGCACTCATACCCGTCTGTCACCCTGATTTTTGCAGCTGTCATCTGGAGACACCTCTACATCACGTGGCTCTGGTGGCCAATGGGGCTTACACTTGTGGGTCCCCCAGGACCGTCACCAGTGAAGAAAGAGTTCTTCTTTCTTTAATGTTTATTTATTTTGAGAGACAGAGAGCGAGCGGGAGAAGGACAGAGAGAAAGGGAGAGAGAGAATCCCAAGCAGACTCCTGCTTGTCAGCACAGAGCCCAGTGCAGGGCTCAAGCTCACAAACCGTGACATCATGACCTGAGCCTAAATCGAGAGTCGGATGTTTAACAACCAAGCCACCCAGGCGCCCTGAAGACAGAGTTCTTAAATAGCTCCCACCGGCAGGGCACAGAGGAAGCCACGGACTCGGGGGTTCTGACTTTCTGTGAAGAAGATCCATTAGCTAATCATGATGAATGTGGTTTGAGGTATAGACTTCTAACTACATACATATCCAGGGCCTGACTGTAATCCTTTCCAGAAACCTCAAATGGTGGGTGCCGTCTTTACACTGACCACCTGCCTCACCCCAGAGCACTAGTGTCTCCTGGAGGAGAGCTTTACACATAGCTGCCGCCCTGGTTTTCATGTCTGGCACCCCATTTTGTGACTACCACCCATGGGCACCCCTTGATTGCTCGGCTCTGGCCAAGGGGCGCTTGTATTCCTAGGTCCCTGAGGACTGCAGCAATTAAAGAAATGGTTCTTAGCAGGCTCGAATGCCAGGGCCCTGCGCACACAGCAGAAGAAGGCACACTCCCCAGTCCTTCTGTGAGGAACACTGTCCAGGAACACTGGCCTGAGGGACACGCTTCGAGGTTGGCACACATCAGTGGTCCGTGGAGCAGCTCTCCAGAAACTTAGGCTTGGCTGTCATTGCAACACTCTCTCTGCCTCATCCCAGCTCACTGATATCACCCAGAAAAGAGCTTACAAACTCATCCGGAGCCCCAATTTCTGTAACTTCCAGCAGGGGCCACCTCCAGGTCACCTGGCCAGTGGAGCTTATACTTTCGGTCCCACAGGATTGTATATAGTCGCGCTCTTAAAAGCTGTTGCCCGAGGGTCTGGCGTCCCGTCAGCATGAATCCAGGTGCAGAGATCCTCCGTTTTGAAACACTGAACAGGTCATAGCACACCCTCAACTAATACAGTACTGGGAACTATTAAAAGTAGCCGCTTGGACAAGCAAAAGGTTTGAGACGCAACAAAGAGCTGAGGCAACGTCGAACAAGATTCATCTACACAAAGCCATTCCATCAAGACCAGGAGAGGTGTTTGTTTCATCTGCTGTACAGAAACCAACACAGAGAGTCAAGCAAAATGAAGAAACAGAAGAATATGTTCCAAATGAAAGAACGAGGTAAGACCTCAGAAAAAATAAGACCTCAGGGAAAAAGCCTTAATGGAACAGAGATAAGTAATTCACCTGATAATAGGTTCAAACTAATGTCATAAAGGTGTTTACCACACTGGAGAGAAGAATGGATGAACACAGGGAGAACTTCAACAAAGAGAAGGAAAATACAAGAAACCACCAAAAAGAACAGGGCTGAGGAATACAGTAACTGAATTGAAAAATACACTAGTGGGCTCAATGGCATTCTAGATAAAGCAGAAGAAAGGCTCCGTCAACTCGAAGACAAGACAGTAAAAGTCACCCAACCAGAGCAGCAAAAAATTTAAAAAACGACGAAAAAAGTGAAGATAACTCAAAAGACTTATAGGACAACATCAAATGGAATAGCATTTGCATCAAAAGACTCCTAGGAGTAGGAGAGAGAGAAAAGCGGGCAGAAACCTTACTTGAAGAAACAGTGGCTGAAAACTTCCCTAACCTTGGCAAAGAAACAGACATCCAGATCCAGGAAGCCCAGAACATTCTAAATTAGACGAACCCAAAAAGATCCACACCAAGACACATTATAATTAAAATGTCTAAAGCTAAAGGCAAGGAGAGAACGTTCGGAGCAGAAAGAGACAAATACCTCGTTACCTACAAGAGAACCCCCATGAGACGACCAACAGATTTTTCAGCTGAAATGTTACAGGCCGGAAAGGAGAGGCACAATACATTCAAAGTGCTGAAAGAAAAAAAAAGAAAACTGTCACCCCAGCAAAAACGCTCATTCAGAATCGAAGGAGAGATAGTATTCCAGATAAGCAAAAGCTAAGTGAGTTCAGCACCACTAAACTGCCTTCACAATAATGTTAAAGGGACTTCTTTCAGCTGAAAAGGAGGGGCACTAATTAATAACAAGAACACATATAAAAAAATAATAAATCTCACTGAAAAGGTAAATATATAGTAAAGGTACTAAATTAACCACTTATCAAGCTATTATGAAGGTTGAAAGACAACTGGGGCGCCTGGGTGGCGCAGTCGGTTAAGCGTCCGACTTCAGCCAGGTCACGATCTCGCGGTCCGTGAGTTCGAGCCCCGCGTCGGGCTCTGGGCTGATGGCTCAGAGCCTGGAGCCTGTTTCCGATTCTGTGTCTCCCTCTCTCTCTGCCCCTCCGCCGTTCATGCTCTGTCTCTCTCTGTCCCAAAAATAAAAAAATAAAAAACGTTGAAAAAAAATTAAAAAAAAAAAAAAGAATTAATACTGATCCTTTAAGAACTCTTCCCTCCCTCCAAAAACTGGAAGACGAGGGAACTCTTTCAAACTCATTTTCCAAGGCCAGCGTTACCCTGATACCAAAACCAAACAAGGATACCACAAGAAACAAAAATTACAAGCCAATATGCCTGATGAACATAGACGCAAAAATCCTCAACAGAGGGGCACCTGGGTGGCTCAGTCAGTTAAGCATCCTACTTTGGCTCAGGTCATGATCTCACAGTCCGTGGGTTCGGGCCCCCCGTCGGGCTCTGTGCTGACTACTCAGACGCTTCGGATTCTGTGTCTCCCTCTCTCTCTGCCCCTTCCCCATTCATGCTCTCTCTCTCTCTCTCTCTCTCTCAAAAATAAATAAACGTTAAAAAAAATCCCGAGACCCCAACACCCCAAAGCGGCACGGATAGGCCCCCGGGAATCTCAGCACTGAGCACCCACCTGCTCTGAGCTGTTCCTCCCCTCGGTCCCCACCTCGTGCGGAACCCCAGGACGGGAACGTTCCAAAGTTGCTCTTCCCCGCACTTCAGACGCCGTTTCTCGAGAACGTCTGCCTCGTGTTCTTAAGTTGGCCAAGTGGCCATCGCACGGAGGCCACCCCTGGGACTCTCGCATCCCCCAACAGCGCTGCACCCCTTGATGGGAAGCAAGGACTGCATCGGCAGGCGAATCACGGGAGCACGAGTTCATGAGCTGATCACGCCCAGATCCCTCACCAGAGGGAGGGAAAGGAGAGCCCGAAGGTCAGAATGACCTCCGTAAAACACGGGCAAAGAGGAGTCGGGGGGCCGCCGGGCGCCCGTTCCTGTTCGACACGCACGACCGGCCTTTGGGGAAGCAGCCTCTCGGAGACAGGTGCGTCCTGCAAGGTGCCCTTCCGTTGTGTGTCAGCCGGAACCCGGCGGCCCGAGGGCAGGCCGCATGGCCCGGGCTCACGCGCCCCGCGCACCCCTCTCCCCGCACCCAGGCCACAGCCCATCCTCAAAGGCGTTCTGGAAGCGACGGCAGCAGCTTCCTCGCATCGAGGAAGATGCGATTCTTCTCCGCTTTCCTGAACGTGGAGCACATCGTTGAAGCGCCCCAGCAGAACAGGTTTGCTTGGCGTTGCTTTCTTTCCTCTCCAAAACCGTCCCTGGACGGCAAGGGGGCCGCACGTACCCACCCCCCTCGCTGACCCGAGTTTCAGCTGACAGTTTAATGTCCACCCGTGTGTGTTCCCTGCTCATGCGGCAGCCTCGGTCCTCGGCCCAGGACCTCGCTCCCGTGGGGCAGGACCTGGGTTCACACGCACACGCACACACGCGTGAGACAAGGTGCCCAGCAGGACTCTGAGAAGGAAAAGAAAGAGCTTTCCTTCTCTCTTTTTCCATAGTTGAGGGGAGGCTGAAAGCAAACAAAATGGTCCCGTTTTTGCAACGAAAAGTAATCCTGCAGGGAAGTCTGTCGACCAGATGCCAGTTCTCAGCGTTTAAGAAACTCGGGACCCGGACAATCACCGCGATTCGGTCACCCCGCCAGAGGAGTTCTTTCATCTGACCCCAACATCGAAGCTGTTAAAAGGAACATTTATAGGGGCGCCTGGGGGGGCTCAGTCAGTTGAGCATCCAACTCTTGGTTGCGGCTCAGGTCATGATGTCACAGTTCGCGAGTTTGAGCCCCACACGGGGCTCTGTGCTGACAGCGTGAAGCCCGCTTGGGATCCTTTCTCTCCTCTCTCTGCCCCTCCCCTGCTCACTCTGTCTCTCCCAAAATAAACAATCAAACTTAACAAAAGACATTTCTGCAGTATCTTTAAAGCATTTGTGGTTTTCAGGGGGGAAAAAATGGTGGATAAAGTGAAGCTATGAAATGAAGCATCATCGGAAGATGAATGAAGACAAGTTCTTAGATCACATGCCAGAACTGGTCTTGCCATTTGGGCTTCGGCACCCCCGAGACGGGTCCTGGCCGAGGGCACCCTGGGTTCCCTCTGGGAGCATTGTCAGGGACACAGCTCATTCCCGACGTCAGTCACAGCACGGACAGCCTCTGAGGAGCCACAGAAGGGTCCGTCCTCCCGCCTCGGCCCCTACTCTTCCTGGCACCCCCACTGCTCCGTCACCCCCACCTCGATGACCAGCAACTGCCCCCCACCACCTTTCCGACACCCATCCGCCATCACGCCCGGCCCTCGACCCCACACGAGGGCTCTCGGGCCAACC
Organism: Prionailurus viverrinus; assembly: GCF_022837055.1. Taxonomy (NCBI): domain Eukaryota; kingdom Metazoa; phylum Chordata; class Mammalia; order Carnivora; family Felidae; genus Prionailurus; species Prionailurus viverrinus. The sequence goes on along the minus strand of NC_062569.1, from coordinate 2,631,514 downwards.
AGGGAGAGACTGCGGAAAGAGGCTGGCCCCGCCAGATTGGCAGGTGACCCTGGTGACAACTGAGGAAACTTACGAGGGTGTGTTGGGCGGCCGCGAGGCGAGCGGACCCCCACACCAGCCGCCTGAATCTTAAGGCTCGTCCAGAGGCCTTGGCGGGATTCGGCCACGTGTGCCATCCAGAAGGTCTCAGAAATACGTTGCTCTCTCAAGGCTGCGTCCTCGAACACACAGCCCCGCCGTGGACAAGGGGGCCGGACTGTATGTTCCGGGGACGGGGAGGAGGCGAGGCGTCTCCGACTGCCCACGCGCAGCTCGCGGGCCAAGCTGCGGTCACGTCCTCTCCGTGACCCCCTGCAACACCACGCGACCATCACTCATCCCCTGCTGCCACTCACCATGGAATATTGAGGCAACCGGGGCCAGGGAAAGAGACCCAGTCTAGGCTGCGCGGTAGATTCTCACGACCCTTTATACCTGTCATCAGGAAACACTGAACAAGTTGCCTTGAGCAATAACAGTGACAATGGCTCCTAATTGTGAGCCTTACTACCTGCCAGGGACCAGCGAGCATGCCCTTCACGCACGCATTCATAAGAAGCTGATGCCGAAAGCGTTCTCGCTGGTCCTGTTCTCAATACGGGGAGACTGACGCACCGAGGGGCTGGGCTACTTGCTTAGGTCTTGCAGCTGCTAAGTGTCAGCCCTGGGACCTCAGCCCCGGCCACCCGCGCGCTTGGCCACTTTGTCACACTGTCACCTCACCAAATGATGAAGTGCGTTCCTTAAGCGCACCGGCTTCGTGCAGGTACCACGGCACGGGCAAGGCGTTAGGCCGCCACGGCTCACGGTCCTGGCAGCTGACACCCGCCCCGCGCACCCCAGGCTCGGGCACCCTCGGGAGCAACAGCCAGGCACGGCGCTCACGGTGTTCTCTGCTTTCCTAACTCTCAAGGGGCCGATCGTATCACTCTCGTTTTGCAGATGAGGACGCTGAGGCTCAGAGCGGATCCACAACTTGCCTGAGGGTCACGCAGCACACGGACTGGAGAGGACCCCATTCGGAAAGGTCACATGTACCCAACACGTGCCGAGCACCCCGTAGATCCACAGCGTTCGGGGGCACGGGGGGGGGGGCCTCTTCTGTGCCCCAGCACCGAGGACGACGGAGCCTGACAGGACAGCTTTCGATACACGAAGTCTTCAGTAGATGCTTGCGTGGATGCACGCGGGAGGGAGTGAACGAAACAGTGTTGCTCGTAATTAAAACTGCGAAAATAACAGCCGACAAGCCTTAAAGGTCAGAGAAGCGGGGAATGTAACAAATGTTAATTTCAGGGTGGCTGCCGAGGAGGTCGGAGGCTTCAGCCACGGAGTGGTAGTGACTCCACCCACGTGGACATTTCCTCCAGCCCAGTTCAGTGCTCGTGAGGGTTTGCAGAGCCTCTCCCCGGTTCGATGCTGACTTGTAAAAGTGGCTGCTGCCCTTTGCAATTAGACACCCTGGACCTCCATTCTGAGCCTTTAAATATATACAGTGACCTATGCGCTGATGTGGCCAAAGGACAAGGAGCATGTGAAATGGTTCCCATTAAAATCAGCCCCGGGGGCAGCCGCTGCATAAGCAAGTGGCAGGTCTGGCCACGTCCTCAGATTTGTGTTACGGGATCGTGGCCCTTCTCTGCCTGTTGAGTTCCGTGGGCTCCTCCCTCCCACGCACTAACAGGCACCTTCTCCTAACAGCCGTTGGTTTCATGGAAAACCTTTTGCTACATTTCTGATAGAGCCTCTGTACCTACTGGAATAACAGGCCAAGATACCGTCCGCTTTACAAGGTGGGGGTGTTCTGGGGGATGCCGAGGGTGGAGAGGCTGGAAACACAACACACTGGATGTGGGCACTGAACTTCAGGTCTTCTCCAGGGCCTGGGAGACTCAGTTTTTCATACCACATCTTCCTGGGTTCACAGTACAAGAATGCTTCAGCTCTTGGCGGGCTATCAGCCGCAGAGCCTCATGACAGGGCCCCTGTTCCATTGCTAACAGTAAAGAAGAAAACTCGAAGCAATTTCAGAACTAGAGTTAAAAGGGAATGCGGAAAAGTCCCTGCTGGGCTCTTTTAAAACATTGGTGGGGAAATATTTCCCTCTTGTGGTCCAACTGGAAATTGCTGCTCTTACCTAGAAAGTCTTCCACGGCTCGAAACTGGCAAAAGCTTTGGGGCCACACACCCTACCGGCAATCAGGTAAAGTCAAGGGACCCAAATTCATTAGGCAAAATGCATAGAATTATAAGTTAGATAGATAGATGATAGATACATAGATTTATATTCTCCATTATTAAATAAGTGGGGGGCTATATGAATATATGTGTTTCTTCATGAAAAGATGCTCAACGTCGCTCCTCATCAGGGAAATACAAATCAAAACCACACTCAGATACCACCTCACGCCGGTCAGAGTGGCTAACATGAGCAAATCGGGAGACTCTAGAGGCTGGAGAGGATGTGGAGAAACGGGAACCGTCTTGCACTGTTGGTGGGAATGCAAACTGGTGCAGCCACTCTCGAAAACAGTGTGGAGGTTCCTCAGAAAATTAAAAATAGACCTACCCTATGACCCAGCAAAAGCACTGCTAGGAATTTATCCAAGGGATACAGGAGTACTGATGCATAGGGCCACTTGTACCCCGATGTTTATGGCAGCACTTTCAACAATAGCCAAATTATGAGAAGAGCCTAAATGTCCATCCCCTGACGAATGGATAAAGAAACTGTGGTTTATATACACAATGGAATTCTATGTGGCAATGAGAAGGAATGAAATATGGCCTTTTGTAGCAACGTGGATGGAACTGGAAGTGAAATAAGTCAGGCAGAGAAAGACAGAGACCATATGTGTTCACTCTTAGGTGGATCCTGAGAAACTTAACAGAAGACCATGGGGGAAGGAAAGGGGAAAAAATAGTTTCAGAGAGAGAGAAGGAGGCAAAGCATGAGACTCTTAAATACTGAGAACAAACTGAGGGTTGATGGGGGTGGGGGAGGGGGGAAAGTGGGTGATGGGCATTGAGGAGGGCACTTGGGATGAGCACTGGGTGTTGTATGTAAGCCAATTTGGCAATAAATTATATTCATTAAAAATAAATACGTACATACATACATGAGAATATATGTGTTTAACACAATAAACAAGGCCTAGTGGCGAGGCTTATTACTATAAATAAAAAGTAGTGATGAAAATAAAAGACATTATGAGAAATCAGGGGCAACTCTAATGCAATATGGAAATAGCTAGGATTTCCAGAAGTGACAAAGTCACAGGTTCCAATAATACTAAAAAGGTCAGTATTTGACCTTTTATTGCCATTTATAAAGGAAATTCTTACTTCAGTTGGAGGTCAAGCTCCAATCTTTCCCCATCCCAGTACACGGTCTCCTGAATCCATCCATAGACCCCTTGGGGTGGGTGGAGCCCAGCTTTTCTAACCCAACTTAGTCTATTCAATGAACAGGTTCTCCATTTGAGGCCAGGTTACCAATCTGTACTATTCCAGGGACAAAAACGCATTTGTTATCTCCAGGGTGTGTGTGAACTAGAAGATCAGAATAAAAGGGCCATTCCAACACGTTTAATGTAACAGAAACGACAGTGATCTAAAAGGCAGGAGCCCTAGCTTCTGACCCGTCCTGGCTGAACACACAGGAAACGGAAGCCGGATAAAGTACAGATAAGCCTGAAGTCATGGAAAGGCCAAAAGCCCACCTAATTCTCCACAAGGAAGGGGAAAGTTTCCCTGTGCGAGTAATAACTGAAACAGCCAAGCGTTTGAGCACGTGGATCCGGGGCCAGTCTTCTAGGCATTCTGCCATTATGCGGAAGGGGTTATTACCTCGGTTTCACCAACGAGGGAATGGAGGCTGACGGCGAGAAGGGTCTCGCTCATGGGGCGCCTGGCAGCTCCGTTGGGTAAACGTCTGACTTCGGCTCGGGTCATGATCTCGCGGTCCGTGGGTTCGAGCCCCACGTCAGCCTTCGTGCTGACAGCTCGGAGCCTGGAGCCTGCTTTGGATTCTGTGTCTCCCTCTCTCTCTGCCCCTCCCCCCTCATGCTCTGTCTCTCTCTCTCTCTCTCTCTCTCAAAAATAAACATAAAAAAAAAAAGTGTCTCGCTCAGCATCACACGGCTGGGGAGTGGTAAGTCCAGGACTGGAGCCCAGGTCAGTCTGCTTCTAACTACAAACTCTTCAACCCCTGTTGGTTTGTAAAGTCAGGAGCTTCCCGAGTGAAATCTGAAACTGGCCCCCTATAGTCATAGGACAAGGAGAGACGGAAGAAAGAGGGAGGCCACTCCGGATTGACAGGTGGCAGGTTAACCAGCAAGGGAACTTAGGAGCCTTGTCTCGGGCGGCTGCAGGATGAGTCGATCTCCATACTCATCCAGGATCTTAAGGCTTGTAGAGAGACCTTAACAGGGGTCAGCCGTGTATACCATCCAGAGGGTCTCAAAAACACATTGCTCTCTCAAGGCTGCATCCTTGAGAGATGGCTCCCACGGGGAGAAAAGTGAGAGGAATGTACACTTCGAGGACAGAAGAGGAGATGAGGAGCTTCTGATTGCCCTGTCCAGCTCCTGGGTCAATTCTCGGTCACATCCGCTCGATGACCTCCTCCAACACTTTACCCCGCGTGCCTGCCTCTTACACTCCTACAAGCCCCCTCCTCTACGATGGGCCCTGACCTGTTGCAGGGAGTTTTATTAGCATGGAAATGGCTTGTTTGCTGGCTCTGTGGCTGCACTGGAGGCAGATACCATAGCAACAATATAGGCACGTGTAAGAGAAAACACAGAGTAAGAGAATGACCCCCAAAATAAGTAAGATTATTCCGTCAAGAGCTCCAGGATCCAAACCACTGATTTATTAAGTCTCCTAAGGGTAAGAGGGGTCGGATCCGTCGGGCCATTCACTGGCGTCCTCTTGTGACTTAATGAAGAAGGTACGTTAGCAGATTCATCAGGTCGGAACACAACAGTCTGTTTAGATAACGGCCCAGGTGCCTCCTCACAAGGTAGCAATGACGTCCAAGGCCACCATATTTTGGAGGACGGCTTTTCTCGTTGGAGACATTTCAGCGTTCAGGAAAGACAGGTTTTGTGGGCTTTCATCTAAGGCTTATTGGGTGCATTCGAGCCAGGGCTTCTATTTGTGCTGCGAAGTCCTTCCAGGGCGACGGAGGGAACAAAGACAGCGGCCAAATGGTTGTTAGCGGTGGAAAACAGAAGGCCCCCCTGGCCTCAGGGAGGGGGAGGCGGGCAGCTTTAGAAACCTGACCAGGTCGTGCAGACCATCCACGCGGCCAGAGGAGACGACACCGTCAGGCACGAGGAGGACGCACTGGGGTCAGGACGTGCCAGACAAGCACCCCCCTCCCCACCGTCGATGTGGGCGTGCATTCCGGGTACAGTGTGTTTCAACGGGTCCGGTTACAGCAAGACACTGGGATCCCCGGGGAGACCCAGCTGTCCCGTCTCTCCCAAGGGCGCAGAGTGATTCAGCCATCCCGGCAGGACGTCCCCCGGCAAAGTGCGTGGATACCTCCTTCCGAGGAGCGCAGGCAGCCGGGGTTCTCAGCAGCACAGCCCGTTGATCCCCGGCGAGAGCTGGGCAATGGCGGCCTCCCTCAGCTTCCATACCTTCTCGGTGTTGGGTGCCTCAGCGGGGCTCTCCAGTGTGGCCTATGAGGTGACAGGCTCTCCTGGCTGACCCTCCAAATGCATCAGAGCCTGGGACTACACTTTCGTCCTTCCGGCCAAGGTGGCTTTACCTGTTCATAATTCAACATTCTATCTTAACCCCTTAACGGTGGCCTGGTTTACATGGCGGCAGGGGAGAGCCTGGGTCGGTCGAGCTGCAGGGTGCACACACCCCAAGGGGTATGTAGAGTCCTCACTCAGACGGAGGGGCCGGTACAATCGATTTGCTGCCTGAACAGCCGCCTCAATGGAAGGGACCCCTACCCCAAAAGATCCCAGTGGTGGCTCCCCTGAGAAGGATGAGCTGAAGGGGAAGCCAGCACACAGGGCAAACTTCGGTCCCATCAGCGCTTCTGGGAAAGGCAACACGTGAGCAGGACATAACAGGTCCACTGAGGGCCCCACAGCCCGGGAGAATGACCCACACAACATGGCAACCGAGGACCCCCTGGCTAGAGTGCCTGGCCCACTTTCCACGAGCCTCTCTAATCGACCAGGCAATCCCACAGCAAGTCCAAACGTGTCCCTTCTCCCCCCTGGGCTGTCTGAACTTCCTCTGACCACATCACTCCTCTGCCTACAACCCTCTCGGGGCCTTTGACTGCCAGCTGAGGTCTCTCACATGCTGCCCTTTCTCACCTCTAGAACTTTCCACATATTGCCTTTGTCTGCCCAACCAGCACCACCACCCCCTCCCCGGCCACACGCGCACACACACACACACACACACACACACGAAGGGAAGTCTCTCTTGCTCATCTAGACATAATCGGAAGGAACATCACTGGTATTGCACTGGCTACACTCTGTCTGCTCTGGGTCCCACTCCGCGCTCTCCTCAGCCATTATCACCACTGCAATCTCTCTCTACGGCTGAGAACCCTGTGAAATACCCACATGTGTCCCCCCTTGAGCATGCAGTGCGTCCTCAGGACCACTTTCCTTTTTAAAAACATTTTTTTAATGTGTATTTATTTTTGAGAGAGAGAGGGAGACACAGAATCCAAAGCGGGCTCCAGGCTCCGAGCTGTCGGCACAGAGCCCGACACGGGCCTCGAACCCACGAACCGTGAGATTGTGACCTGAGCCGAAGTCAGACGCTTAACCGACTGAGCCCCCCAGGCGCCCCAGCATTTCCTCTCTTGAACTCAAGTCTCATCCTGCACCCGACAGAGGCTCTGTGCCCTTATTTCTGCCCGCCATTCTCCAGCGGGAGATACCTCGGCCAATCCATGAAAACGCACGCGGGGCTCTCATCGGGCCGTGGCTGTGGGTGCGCGCAGCGTAAACACTCTTTGCCCCGGACACGGACCAAATGCAGCAGTTAGTCGGTGGCTGTGAGTGGCAGCTGACCAAGCCGGGTGCACGGGAGACAGCCACTCCTTTATTCAGTGAAGCCCATCCCACGGGGTGACGAGAAATTCAGTCTCAGCCACTCCGGGCTCCCCATACAAATGCCCAAGGTGGAGCCAGGTCTGGGGTCACCATGCCACGCTGCCCAGCCCCACGGTCCCTTCAGAGGCGGACGCTCCACTCCATCTGGAGGGAGACACCCTCTGGGAGAGCCGTGATCCCTCTACACCAAGACGCGGTCCCCTCCGAGATTTTGCCACTTCCTCCAACTCCCGGTCCCGGAGACTCCAGCCTCCGTGCCCCAGGCAGCAAACAACCCCTGGGGCAGGAACATGCAGAGGGTTTAGCTAGCTCGCCGGCTGGCACAGAAAGCAGGGAGAAAAACACAGAGAGCATCCTCAGGCGGATTCGCAGCTTACTGTAACGGCCCCTTTCAAACCCACCCTTGTTCCCGGGTCAACTTTACTCTTTCCTAGAATATAAATTCCTGAAGGGCACCGCATCGCATCCCAGGGCCTAGGACGGTAAGCAGTCTCTCGACATCCACCCTTGAACTACTAGAAAGAGGAGAATGGACGGGTAAAGGGGTGGATGGATGGATGTAAGGAATGGGAGCCACCGCCCGCTCATAAAACAAACACTCCGCGAAACAGGAGGGACTTTAGAAACTCTCTGACTTCTCCTCTGGAGGACACCCCAGTCCCTCACATGCCAGCTCCCGGTACTCAGCCTCTCTGCGCCCTGTTTCCCCCTCTCCTGTAAACGGGGGTGAAAGCAGTGTCCACCTCAGAAGCGGCTGCTCAGATAGGTCAATGGGTTTTGAATGCCCAGACGACGGACATTCGACAAATGTGAGCTATTTGTAGAGTCGTTGAGATCAGAGGCAGCAGGTGAGAGAGACCCCGGCCCCAGCTCAGCTACTAGGCAGCCACGTGACCGCGGACAAGCGGCTCAACTTATCTGCAACCAGTTGACTCCTCTGTTTGCAGTGCGAATAAAATTAATGTCACTTTCATGGGGTTCTTAAAGAGCGTAAATGAATCATTTGAAGACGCAGTGCCTACAACTTGAAGTGTGCCGTTGATGGCGACCAAGTCGCCACGAAACAGAGTAACCACCACGACAGCGATGAAACACGGCAGCAGTGGACTGTGGAGGGAAACGGGAGGTCGGTAAAGATGGGCACAAAATGTATCTGTGACGGCCAAACGTAGAGATGCTTCAGAGATGGTGCGTGAAAGACAAAACGCGGTAGGAGAAAAGAATTCTGTGATGGTTGACGTTACGCGTTGACCTCACTGGGCCAAGGGGTGCCCAGAAATCCGGTCAGACGTCATTCTAGGTGTGGCTGAGGGTGAGATTAACTGTCTGGGTGAGATTAACGCTTGAACCAGTAGACTGGGTAAAGCCGACTGCCCTCCAAACGTGGGCGGGCTTCGAGGAACCCACCGGAAGCCTGAATAGAACAAAAGGCTGAGCGAGAGAGAATCCGCTCTCTGCCTGATGGTGTCGGAGCCAGGCGGGTCTTCTCCTGACCTGGAATTCGTATCACTGGCTTTCCTGGTTCTCAGGACTTTAGACTACAGATCGTGGAACTGTCCAGCCTCCATAAATAAGCGAGTCAGTTCCTTACAACTGATATAAAAAACCTTTCAAGAAACTCTCCCAGAATTGAGAAGAAGTTTGAAGATTAAAATAATTGATAAAAAGAAAAAAGAACGGCTAATGTTATTGAATATTTATACGCTAGGTACACAGAAAATATACGGGGGGATTGAGCGTTGTAACAATAGAATTCCAGAGAACGATTAAAAAGCACATGGAAAGGGGAGCCTGGGGGGCTCAGTCGGTTGAACGTCTGACTCTCGATTCGGCTCAGGTCATGATCCCAGGGTCGTGGGATCGGACCCTGAGTCAGGCTCTGCACTGAGTGTGGAGCCTCCCTAAGATTCTCTCTCTCTCCGTCTGCCCCTCTCCCCCACTCGCACACTCTCTCTCTCTAAAAACAAAAATTAAAATACAATTTAAAAAGCACATGGGAGAAAAATAATCAATTCTCTTAAGTTTAAGAAAGGCGTGAGTTTTTTGGTCTCCCGGTTTCTGCCCTACATGTGAAAAGCCCAGAAGTCACCACTCCAAGCACAAGAAAAAGGCTGCACGGACTGAAAATCCACAATTCTTTTTAGAGCCGTCAGAAAACTGAGGTCAGAGGGGAAACAGATGTGCCCCAAACTGGAGAAACAGGAAAAGGCAGGGAAACCACAGCTCTCCAGGAGTAGAAGCCGCTGGAGCCGCGATCTGGGAGGAAAACAAACCGCAACAGACAAACCGCTGGAAACACAGGGTGTTTCCAGGCCAGCGTGGGCGGCAAAGCCTTCTGGGGGCCCAGTCTCAGAGGGACCCACTCGGTCGTGAGTTTGGCCGCCAGGAGCCCCACCAGTGGGGCCAGCGGGGCTCCTGGCGGCAAAACTCACGACACTTTTCCCATGTCTAGAGGCTGCAGCTCTCCTCGGCTCAGGGCCCGGTGGCTCCGTCTTCCAAGCCAGCGGTGCCGAAGGAGCCGAGTCCTTCTCAGGCCGCCATCGGTCTCTCCCCGTCCTGTCTCCCTCTTCCACTTTGAAGGGCCCACCGGAAAAATTTAAGATAAACTTCCTGTTTTAAGGGCAGCAAAGAGGCATCCTCAATTCTACCTACAACCGTAATCCTCCCTTGCTGGGCAGCCTAACGTGCTTGCAGGTCCCAGGGAGCAAGACACAGGGAGTCTGGGAGGCTGTTGTTCTGCCTCCCGTGAAGCAAAAAGAAAATTCAATGTGCTTATGCTCTGTTCTCTCTCTTAGCTGTGGCTTTTTCCATGACCCAATGTTAAAAGTTTTCTTGCCGAAAAATTATCAGTCTGAAATGTAAGTATTGTCAAAAATTATGGATGGACAGGGGCGCCTGGGTGGCTCCGTCGGTTAAGCGTCCGACTTCGGCTCAGGTTGTGATCTCGCGGTCTGTTGAGTTCGAGCCCCGCGTCGGGCTCTGTGCTGACGGCTCAGAGCCTGGAGCCTGCTTCTGATTCTGGGTCTCCCTCTCACTCTGCCTCTCCCCCGCTCACACTCTTGTCTCTCTCTCCTTCAAAAATAAACATTAAAAAAAAAATTATGGATGGACACACTCTGGGTAATTATGAAAACTCATCCGGAAGAGTGGGATTCGAGATTAGTGATCGTTCAACGCCTGTCATTGGCGCTAACAATGCCAGGTGTGGCTGACCTTCGACTTCCGTCTCCAAGTTTCCAGCTAAAAATGCAGTCTTCTGTCTCTGTGAAAGAAGGCAAAGCCAGGGCAGATTCTGGTTTCAGATCCAACTGTCACAACCCACTGCGTCCCCTCCACAGAAGGTGACACAGCACCTGCTTCTGGGAGTGAACAAACCTGGAGACCTCAGTCCGAACTCTGCACGCATGGGTAGCAGAGACAGTCTCCGAGGAAGGGAACCGGGTAAGAGAGACTTACCACACGAGCAAAAACACTTTTGAAATTTCCCTTTTGCCTTTTGAAAGGTATACCATGTACATATATTCTTATTCAAAAAGTATACTAATTTCTGAGACAGAAAAAGAGCATGAACAGGGGAGGGTCAGAGAGAGAGGGAGACACAGAATCTGAAACGGGCTCCAGGCTCCGAGTTGTCAGCACAGAGCCCGACGCAGGGCTCGAACTCGCGGACCGCGAGATCGTGACCTGAGCCGAAGTCGGTCGCTCAACCGACTGAGCCACCCAGGCACCCCAAAAAGCGTAATAATTTCTAAAAGAAGATACTATGCAGCCCAGTCTGCTGTGGCGGGTGGTGAAGGTTGAAGGGGTGAAGGTTCTTCACCCCCTTCTTTCAGGTTCTGGTAGAAAAGGGAGGCATCGCCCTTTAGGGGTCCCTTGTCTGGAAATGGTGCTTACTGGCCACAGAGGAGCCCCAAGGCTGGAGGCACTAGCACACTCGATGTAAGGGACACAGCGAGAACGCCCGCAGTGCTCACAGGCCACCCCAAGAAGGAAAAAGGGGGGAGACGAGCTGTATCATGGTCACATATTTTGTAAACTGAGTAAAACTGAATGAAAACCAAGAACAAACTGAAAGCAAAGGCCAACTATTATCAAGAGTAATGTAAGAATACTGGTGCATTAACAGCAATGTAAGTCTAAACCCTGCCTATAAAGATAATTTTTTTTTTTAAAAAAGGTAAGATTTGGCTGAGGATGGCGGGGGGGGGGGGGGGGGGGGGAGAGTGAGAAAATAAAAATATCAGTGTTCCAAATAACTTTAAGAGAGAAAACAGAAATCAAGCGATGCAAGGCAGGAAAAGGAAATAGAAAGGACAAAATACTTACACCAAACAAATGTCAAAACATCATATAATGTAACAAAGTTGCAAATTAAAATTTCCTATTAGATTACCAAAAAAAGAAGAAGGAAGAAGGAAGAAGAAGAATCATCATCATCATCATCATCATCATCATCTGACTGGGTCAAATAACTAAATCTAAACACCTAAAACTAAAACAAGCACACCCAAGTTAGAAATTTTGCCAACGCATCCGAAAAGAAAACAACGGTGGCAACGTTAGTAACAAAATACATTTCAGGGTGAAAAAGGAACAGAGGTCATTTCATGTTCACAACAGACACAGTTGACATGAATATGAAATCACACGGCTCCCAGATGTGTACAGATTAAGAGAGTTACAAACGCAGGAAAACTTAAAAAGACATAAACCGTAACAGACTTGAACCTATTCATTCACCTGTCCCACTTGGGGGTTCGTTAGTTGAAAGGGACTTTAGCAACTTATAACAGGAAGGAAGGCCTATCAGGAGCCCCAGAACTGACAGAAGCCAGGGCCCCTCGTGGGCGGACACGTTGCAGGTGCCCGGACTGATCACCTACAAAGGCCAGGCCCGTCCGCCAACAGGACCTGGTCGGCAGTGGCCTGAGGCTCTCCAGCACGCAGGCTCCGGACAAGTTCAAGTCTGCTCCCCCGCAGCTCCCGAGCCAGCCCCGGCTGCAGTAGTGAGTGCTAAAGTCACCCAAGCACAGGGGGCTGGTCACGTCCCTTCAGGCTGCGGCAGAACCACGCTCCAGGCAGGGGCCCGGACAGCCCCGTCGATCCCTCCCCACACACATCTAGGTGTCCAAGCCCCTCCGGTGAACTCTGTATTCTCCGACCCAGATGCCACGTGAGTGACAACCAAAACAAGATTTAACTACGCCCATTCGTGATATATTGAATATTCACTACGCCCATTCGTGATATATTGAATATTCATGTAACAAGGATCCAGACTATCGACGCGTCCCTGGAGCTAGCTTGTTCAACTTCAACAAATTTGGAAGACCTACAAGATCAACGCATTTTCTGATAAAACTGCATTGTGAGCTACATAATAGAACAGGTGCATCTGACTTTAAAACATGGGAGAAGTAGGAAGAAAATAGACATTTTAAAAGATGAATGCATTTCAAAAGACTTAAAAATAAAGGATGAACACAACTCACCACCTCCTTTCCTTAACCAACTGAATATGATAACATGCCAAACATTTCCAAAAATCAACCCCCAAAAAGGAACACTTGAAGAGATTTCTCATCTTAAAGAACCGGGGAAAGTCGTAAGTAATGAAAAACACGGTCCAGCCATGGTCAAGTACGTGGCTGACAGCTGTAAGAAAACATTTAAACACGGTCTCATGCATTTAGTCCAAGGGGATATTTTCTTATTTCCCCGACCACCATTTGTCAAATAAACTGCAGAAACTATAAAGCTAAAGGATAAACACTTCAAATAAGAATTCATACTCCAAGGAAGTAAGAATCTTTCAACTTTTATTTCTAGGATACATTCATCGGGAACCTTTTTGTTGCTTTACAATTTTCCCCCTAAGAGAAATGAATACAATAAAAATATAATCCAACTACCAGCAATGTCTGTAACCAGAAAAGAATCTAAAATCTCTGGTGTGATAATATAGGATTTTTTTTTTAAAAATATAAACTTCATACCAGAAATAAAGCCTGAATATTCTCTTTTTCTTTAAAAATATAATTTTTCCTTCTTAGCTCTTCCATGTAAACCTTATAATCAACCATTTAATTCTAAAGTCTATTTTTAAACTAGTCATTATAACACTACAGCATTTTTTTTTCCTACTTTGTATCCTGTTCTGTGCTGTGAATCAACTAACAGTTGCAAAAGTGTTTAAAAGAGAGAGAGAGATGCCACTAGGCTGTAGCAAGATTCTTCAAGATGTATCAATCATTAAAAGAAAAAAAAACCATTGGCAAACTGAAACCTACTTAATAAATTGCATTTCATCATGTCTGTGAGATCAGATGTGTATGAAGCGCTTCTGCAAACTCTCTAAAGCTCTAAGGAGAAACATTTTTTAAATGCTTTGACCAGAAAGGCTGCTGACTGGGGATAAAACGACGTGAAGGTTCTGTGAAATCTTTTTTTAACTACTTACATTTAGGGAGGGAGAGACTCTTAAGTTGCAAACAAGTTGGGGGTACGGGGACAGGAATATCTCACAAAGACGGACTGATTTGCAGTGACCTGTGTTTTGTCTCAACGGAGAATAAAGACCAGGACTTCACAGCAGACTGAGAAGTCAAGCCGTCCGTCTCCAACTAGGAACAAGAAATAGGAGAAGTGAGGCTTTTCCCCCCCACTGCCGACTAGCTCCGCCATGCGGTCAGTCCATTTAAAAACAGTATTCCAAACCCGAGCGTAAATGGTCTGGGAATGGTTTCTTTAGTTTAGGAAAATCATCAGAAAGCCTAATTAAAAAGAGGTAACAAGATCTCTGAACCAGAGGCACACTTGCAACTACACTCGAACAGCACCGTCCGTAACGACTTTTTAGGGTATTTTTGTGGACTACAGATAAGAAGCTGATTGAGCAAAGGACAAAAACGTTTGGTAACAAAGCTCATGCCAGTGAGGGCTTCCTTGTTTGCTAGAAGGCGAAACAGATGGGAGGAGAAACTTCTTTCCATGAGCCACCCTACTGAAATCAGAAGGGCTATGGAGATAACCCAGCAATGAAAGGCTGCAGAAATTTGGTCATCTGTACCCATCCACAGGTGACCAAAAGAAACTGTCCTCAATTACCCGAAGAATGAGTGATCTGACGGGAGGGAATGGGGCCGGGTTACTGCATAAAAAAAGGCTTTGAGCAACTCGGGCAGGCTGCAAGAGGCTGCCACTTGGGGCTGTGGAGCCTCCTTTCCAGAAGTTTCTTAACGATCTTCCCGTGGCTCTCTGGGAGCTGGCCTACTTAGCACATGGAACCGGCTAAGGGGCCTTATAACCTCTTCTGGCCCTGATGCACTTCCTCTTTTCTCAGTGACTTCTTTCCCCAAGAGAATATTCAGGCCAATTCATTTTTGTTTCTTTCTGCATGAGTAAGAAGAGTAAACTAGCAATTTGGAAAACCCTTAATTCCCACCGAGTGTCTCACGTCAGCATATGCCACCTTGAAAAATAGTAAGAATGCAGAACTTGAATGCCTTTTACATAAGAGTCAAACAAGCCTAGGTCATACTTTGATGGTTCCACATTAATAAAATTTAGCTATGGTATGTAAAAAAAAACTACTTTTGCCAAGGTTTTAACTACTGCACTTTAAACCAATTTCAATATTCCACGGAAAGGTCATTTATATTAAAGTAACACGCCTTTATGTTTTCTACGTACAACAAAGTGATATTTTTTAAATGTACATATATTTTTAAACCAATTCACTCCCTTTTACAATCATACCTTCAGTCCAACATTTAAAACATAAACCCAAACTGTCGATGAAAATACAACAGTGGCCCAAATGACAGCATCATTTCCATGAAAACAGTAACGCCAGAAAAGGTGAGCATTAAAACTTAGAAAATAAACATCAACAGACTCACTGGAAATCTGCTCACACGCCTGATGTGTTCAGAAATGAACCTCACACAGAACAGTCCCCGCTATTCAACAACCCCTTCCTTTCGCATTTACTCACTCCATGATGCATGTCTCACTACTTTTACTGAGGTTTATACAGTGATTAGTTATCCTAACAGCAGAGACTAGTATTAAATATTCATGCCTATTCAGAATTGGCATATGTTCCCAGCAATTGTTTAGTATGCTCCCTGAATTATAAAATAGTCTAATCTTTTAGGAGCATAAAAACCAAAGGGCTTAGGTCTATTCGTATACATTGTGCATTAAATGTTATTAAGTTAAGACAGTAAGGTGGAAAAAAGGAACAGAAGGGGTACAGTAAGCTCTCTTTAAACAATCCCATTACATTAGACAGTCCTGTCAATGATATGCATTTATTTTAACCAGGTTATGGGAAAAAAAGGGAAAGAACTATTACCAGAATTTGTATCAATTTCTTGGAGAAGCTAATAAAACTTTAAATACACATATTTATTTGAAGAATCTTTGGTAGCAATTGTGTTTCTTCCACATTATAGGACTTTTCAAAATAAATGCCAAAATTAACATACTAATCAGCATATGAAAGATAAATTACGGTACTGTTTTTTTGGTTTTCCTATAAACCTGACTATTAACTTGAACTAATCATGCACTTAAACACAGTTATCTGTTTAACTTACGTACATATAAAATGAGAGACTAACACCAGAAAGAAATTAGACAGTAATGAGAATCAATGACAAAACATAACAATGACAACTGTTCTCAAGTAATTTATTTTTAAATTATAAGATTTACAACACTTTGATTATGCAAAATAGTGTAATGGAAATTAAACCAAACTGACAAACCGAGAGAGAAAGAAAACGTAGCTTTCTTGAATATCAGTACTTAAACCATCATTGTAAGTATCTGACGTCCCAACCATGTCTTATGCAGACAGAAGTATAATAGTTTCAAACGTTTCACTTGTGGGTTTAACTTCTCATTTTTCAACTTTGATGAACTGAAATGTAACTTATTTCAAATTCTATTATACCTATTATAGTGTTTACACTGCAACAGCAGCATCTCTCGGTGTGCGATCGAGTGTGGAACTGGGGCACAGTCTCAGCTCGCAGCCGCGGACAGAAACTGCACACCGCGTTCAGCACGACAGAGGACGTTACAGTAACCAGAGCACAGAGTTTAGTACGCTTATTGCAGGGCTGGTGTTTCCTTCCCTTTGAACTGAACCAGTCGAGCTTCTGGGCTGGCATGTTACTGCTGTGGGTAGTAAGACTGCTGCGGGGGCTGAGGGAAGGGGTATGAAGGCTGCGGGGGCCCTGGGTATGGAGCCTGTCCGGGGCTCTGGTGATACACTGGCGGGTACGGCATACTATACTGACCGTATGCGTAAGGATTATAGCCCATGGGCATGGGCATGTGGCAATACCTGATGGAAAGAAAACAAACAAAAAAACGGGTTGGTAAATCACACACTAGAAAATGAGACGTGTAATAATTACTCGAAACCAAGGTTTTTCAAGAAAGTCATTTTTCTCTATTTCTCAGTCTAGTAGAAGACAGTGGAAAGAAAAAGCAGCAGTTTCAAGGTTAATATCCCGTTAATAATTGAGATGAAAGAATATCAGGTGCTTACTACCATCCAGAAAATAATACTGTTGACAGAAATAAGCCGAAATATTCAGCTGTTAGCAAAGAATAAAAATGGAGACCCTTCATTTTAACGTGACAGTCTAAGTACATTCCTAACTCACAAGATTCAATATTCACTGTAATGTACATAAATTTACTGTTTACAGAAGTTTTTTTTAATGTTTATTAATTTGTGAGGCGTGGGGGAGGAGCAAGGGGGGGGGGGGGGACAGAGGGTCTGACAGCAGCAAGCCCGACGCGGGGCTCAAACTCACAAACCGTGAGATCGCGACCTCGGCCGAAGTCGGACGCTTAACCGACTGAGCCACCCGGGCGCCCCTGTTTACAAAGTTTCAATATTTAGAAGACAGAATGTACTTACTAACAAGTAAAGTTTGGAGCACATCTTAGGAGGTAGTCAAGGGTCTGGACTTTTAAGATTAAAAACTTATCACACAGAAAGTCGTTCTTTAAGAAAGCACACGCCAAAATTAGAGTCGTGTTGAACAGTGTGTCAGAATGGCAATTCTTCAAAGTACGGGTGCGTGAACAAGGCCTATCGGTCTTGCCACGCTCAGCTCCGGAAAGGCGCCTCTCCGTTCATCGCCCAAATAAGGACAACCAAGGAAACACAGTCTGCGTTCCGTACAGAAGAGGCGGATTTCCTGTGAAGCCAGCGTGTGAAAACTAGAAACGTCAACAAGCCTGGGAAAGGGCCATTCAATTACTCACATAAGTGAGTCTGACATTAGTTCCATTTCTGCGTAAGCTGACAATGGAGCTCGCTCGTTCATGACGCCTCCATTCGGAGAAGGGGGGACTGTTTCTCAAAGGTTAACCAGAGCTAGAAACCTCAGCCCATTCATCCAGTTTCAGCCTTACCCGGGATATCCTGGATAGGTGGGGTAGGGGGGTCCCTGGGCCTGTGGAGGGGGCGCTGCTGAACCAGGAGTGGGTGCCGGTGCCGGTGGAGCAGTGCCCGTCCCCGAGGGAGCCGGAGCGGGAGCGGGAGCGGGAGCGGGAGGAGCTCGATTTGCTGGAAGCACAGGCGGTGGAGGCCGGGCCGGGGGCTGGGGCTTGGCGGGCTGTAAGAGAGTCGGCACTGACTGCAACATGGCTCACGTTTCCATCAAATTACTGTCGTTAAAATAACGGAGGGCATATGAGAAGCTCTAGAATCCACCCAAGTGTATTTCTAATTCCCATTCTTAAATGTTGACTGAATACTCTAGAAACGTATCACAGCGGAGGAGTGATTCTCCAACCTGTTAACACTCCACAGCCACTGCCCTGTTGCTGAGGCCTAATATTTAGCCACTTACTGCCCATTACTGCTCCCATCCGTGGTTAGACATTTGAGACGGGAGGAAGGAGCAAGTCGGGCACAGACAGGTCATCACTGGAATCTCCCCCTGGCCACGAGATTCTTTATGTGCATATTTTCAAACACGAGACAACTTAAAAGACTAGTACAATAAACAATCGCGTATTTATCAGTTAAATTCAATAATTACTGACGTGTGACCATATTCACTGTATCTGTAGCTGTACCCATACATTTATGTATCGACATATTTGCGGAACCATTTGAAAGGAAGTTGCAAACTTCAGGACACCAGCCCTAAAGACTGCAGCACATAAGTCCTAATAATCACATGCCATTTTGTCCTAAGGAAGTAATTATTTCCTAATACCATCGAGTATCCATGCCACATTCAAGATTCTCTATCACAAAAGAAAGCTCTCAAAGAAGAGGTTCTATGAACCAAGATCCAACCGAGGTTCACGTATTGCAGGATTATTATGCATCTTTCCCTCTCATTGAAAACAGAATGCCTCACATCTATGTGTTTTTTCTCTCCATGACATTCACTTTTAGAAAAGACAAAGCCAAGGGTCTCCTAGAATGTCCCAGTTCTAGATTTGTCCGACTGTTTCCTAACGGCACAATTTAACTCCTTGTTTTATCACTGTACTTGCGATAAACCGAAAGGTGGTTCTAAACACTTGATGAGATTCAAGTTAAATGTTTTCTGGCAAGAATTCGCGAGTGATGCTGTATTCTTTACACCGCAGAACATGAGAAGGTTGGTCACCTCATGAAAACTGGTGCCCACCAGATCTCTACAATGTCAAGGGTGTTTTCTCCTTTACGGCAAGCAGGCAAGCAGTCACTAGTGCAAAAGGCCCATTTAAAAAACGAGGTTGCTTACTGACCAGCATGGTTCTCGGCGCGGGCGTTGGCACAGCGGGAGCATGGCCCCCTGCGGGAGAAGACTGATAGGCAGGCGTAGGGATTGAAGGAGCACTGGGTTCCCTGGCAATGCTTTGCTGCAGATCCCTTAAAGACAAAGGTGTTAGGAATTAACGCAATTCAAAAACACCGCACATCTGAAAATGCCAGGTCTTTAAAATCTTTCTTCTCTGCGTATATGAAACATGGAAAACAGACTCAAAACGATGACGGTATTTTAAAATACACTACACTTCTGCTCTTGACTACAACGAACTTGAATCTTTTTTCCTACGATTTTCCCTCCTAGGAGGAAAGGTAAACTTTTTCTGAGGTCACAGTTACAGCTGGAGTAAGGAACATGTCAAACTGGGCGGGCGGACGGCCCTAAAAGACCGCCCACTCTCTGGCAACAAGCCATCCCCTGGCTGGGCCACTCCTAACACAGCAGCGTCTCTAGAAGTTTTCAGAAGACCAACTGCTCACAGTCTGCCAGCTGTGTCACACGGGCGCTACATCACTACGTCATACCGGCGTTTCCAGAAAACGAAGAAAGCCAACCCATTCAAACCATCATGCAAATTTCTTAATAAAAACTTTCTGAAATTATTCAAAGAAATGCAGCACTGAGCTGTTTTATGTTAAAAGATACCTCATAATCTGTAATTAAGGTAAATGCAGGATAGGTTGTTGAAAGGACCATTAAAACAGATTTAAAACTTCGCAAAATTGGAATCCATCCCCAAATCTCACTAACCAAAACCCTAAGGTAAAATGCACTCTATGAAACAACATGATATTGATCAACTTCCCCCCAGCACTGATTCCTAGACACATGAAGGAAATACAATATGTCCCAAAGCATGAACAACAGCATCTGTTGTCCTGATATAACAATTAACTGCAACCCCGGAGTCCCCCAGACCATACTTTCACTCTCACAAAGGGTCCCAGTTGGAAATTAGTCACTCCCCGTATTAAGAAAGTTAATACATTCATCAAGGAACCAAAAATACTTCTTAATGTTTGTAAGCTTAATAAATGTTACAACACAAACTAGAAGATTTTAATCAATATTAAAATTTTGAAATTTTTGAAACATTTTGTTATGTAGCTCATATATGTACTAAATATACTTAATATTTAATATTTTGTTTTCTTATTTATGTAGTTACAGTTAGATATTGGAGTATACCACAAATATAGTATCTAACGTATGTAATTATAAAGCCTTAACATAATACTTTTATTTTCCTTTGACAAACGCCAGAGATGGTCACAATAAATAACACACAAGACAAATAAGAATGTCCTAGCTACTAATTGTATAATTCAAAGCTATTAAATCATGAGACTAATAACATAACAAAGCAAGAATACATGAACTAAAATCCCACCAGTGTTTCAATGCCAACAACTACCATTACTAACATTAGTTTCAAATCACTAGTGTAAAGGCAGAGATCACAGTAAAATATTTATTCTTTCTGCACACTTATGAGAGGACACACTAGCCATCAGGAAAATGAAAATTAAAACCACAATGAAATAACTAGATACCCACCAGAGTAGCTGGTGGCAAACTCTCAGACATTGCTAGTGGAATACAAATAAGTACAACCACTTTGGAAAACTATCAACGTCAACTAAAGCTCAATACACACACACCTTCCGACCCAGCAATGCCACTCTCAGATATACCCCCAGCAGCACCGCACACATCTGCTCCCCAAAAGCATGATCTAGAGCTGCCCAGGTGGCCATCGAACACCCAAAACGTGCCTAGTACGAACTGAGAAGGGCTGGGAGTGGAAACTACACACCAAATCGCTAAGACTCAGTGTGGACAAAAAGTAAAACATCCCATACATGACTTGCATG
Source organism: Prionailurus viverrinus (assembly GCF_022837055.1). Taxonomy (NCBI): domain Eukaryota; kingdom Metazoa; phylum Chordata; class Mammalia; order Carnivora; family Felidae; genus Prionailurus; species Prionailurus viverrinus. Next base: position 2,610,694 of record NC_062569.1, on the reverse strand, counting down.
ATTATATGTTTAAATTGCAACACTTTGGATACACTAGGGGAAGTAATATATTTTTTAAATTAACTTCATGTTTACTTTTTAAAACATGGCTGCTAGAAACTGTAAGTTGTAGGGGCGCCTGGGTGGCTCAGTCGGTTACGCGGCCGACTTCGGCTCAGGTCATGATCTTGCGTGATCTCGTGTGATCTCGTGTGATCTCGCGTGATCTCGCGTGAGTTCGGGCCCCGCGTCGGGCTCTGTGCTGACCGCTCAGAGCCTGGAGCCTGTTTCGGATTCTGGGTCTCCCTCTCTCTCTGCTCCTCCCCCGTTTATGCTCTGTCTCCATCTCAAAAGTAAATAAACATTAAAAAAAAAAAAAAAAAAAGAAACCATAAGTTGTGCGTGGCTGATACTACTTTTGCCATAGAGACGAAGCTCGCTTTATGTCACCAGCCCTGCACATCTGGTTTGTTTCCATTCTTTGACTGCTTCCAGCAAAACCGGAGAGTCAGGTTTTCGAACGCTCACGCTCCCACCGTTGGTAACACAGCGGCCAAAACCACACGCTACTCAAATACTCGACAACAGCGGACTATACACACAGCTTCCAGCATATTCACACGCTGAAAGCTGCACAAATATGAAAATTAAACACCTATAACCACACACAACGGTATGGAGGAGTCTGACGGTGCCGACTGTAACCAGTCACAGAACAGCACATGCGATCCCACTGAGTCCAGCACAAACAGGAGAAGCCCGTCAATCCTCGCACAGAAAGGACGGTGGTCGCCCTGGCAAGGTGAGTAATGACTGGGGAGACACAGGGACGATGCTTCTGGGGTGCTGAGAATGTTCTGTGAACTGACCTAAGTGCTCGATACGTGGAATTTTCAGTTTGTAAAATTCAGTAAGAATTACGTGGACTTTTCTTATGTTTTTATTTTATAGTCAATAAACATGTTCCAAGGAATTTAGGCCCTCAGTATTAAGAGTGATTTTAACAAAATAAACCCTCAGATTTTTAAAAGCTAATGTTGTATCTATTTGGTCTACTTTTCCATTCTTCATTTACCTTTTAATCACTGAGATAAAACCACGTGACAAGTTGATGACTATTGTTTATAGTACAAATATAGAAATATACGTGCAAAAGTAACAAACCTAATTTTCTCTTTTAAGTTTATGTATTTATTTTGAAAGAGAGAGAGAGAGACAAGGGAGGGAGGGGAGAGGGGGAGAGGGGGAGAGAGAGAGAGAGAGAGAGAGAGAGAGAGAGAGAGAATCCCAAGTAGGCTCCACGTTGTCAGCACAGAGCCCGACGTGGGGTGCAATTCCACAAACCATGAAATCACGACCTGAGCCAAGATCAAGGGTTAGACACTTAACTGACTGAGTCACCCAGGCACCCCACAAACCTAATTCTCAACCTAGAGATTTGAAATAGGAAATATTTGAAAATGAGAATATCCCCAAATTTCTTCCTAAGCCATGAACTTCTATTAAACTACACAATTCTAAAAATAGTGATGTTAGCCCATTTTACACTGAAGGTTTGAGTGGAGAATCTGAGAGTACAACTAGAAAGTAAATTATCATGGACAAAAAATTATTTCAAGCAGGGGTTGGCAGAATTTTTTGTGTAAAGAGCCAAACAGTAAGTATTCTACGCTTTGCAGGATACAGGGTCTCTGTCACAAATAATTAGTAATACTCTGCTGTTAGTGCAAAGTCAGACACAGGCAATACACAACTTAGAAAGATAAGCAGCAGACTCAACCCGGGTGCTGCAGTTTGCCAACTTAAACTTCGAAACCTTTGTTTGGCTCTTTCCTGGTCCTGAGCTACAGATTTTAAGGGTTCTACACAGTCACCTCAATGGCTGCTGCCTGGATGAAGGGAAGAAGAGAGGGGCAAGAAGGTCCTGTTCCAAGCCCCCCACCCTGCTCGCATCTGAGCCGGATCCACTGTTACCCGTTTTACAAACTGCGCTTCTCTGTAACACTAAGCTTGAGCAAAGGGTTCTGCAGTTTAAAGAAAAAAGGAGGCAGTGAGGAATGAATCTGGTAATTTAGCTGTACAGTCTGAAAAATAAAAATCAGACTACTTGAATGAAGTCCCATTAATTATTAAGATTACTTTCATATAATTTTCTGAACAGGTACTGTGCTGTTCACTTGACTCACAATAAAAAGGGAGTCGAAGGCCCCCGTCTGCAGGCTCCCTCCCTACCCCTCACACCCCAGAGGCACACTACTCTGGGTCATGAACCTTCCAGAGCTTCCTGATACATAAACAAACCAACTCGCATGTAGATTGTATTTTCTCCCTTTTTATACAAAAAAGCGTACTTCACACCGTTCTGTATCTTTTTTCTTTACTGCATTTATCTTCAAGGTCTCTCCATATCAAAAAACAGAAAACCTCTTTTTTTTCAAATAGCTGATCTTTTATCTAAAAAAAAAAAAAACCTGCACAGATGTAACTTTATTTATTTCACCAGTCCTGGACGTCTGATTTGTTTCTATTCTTTTACTGCTACCGGCAACTCAGAAATGAGTTAGTTTATAAACGTGTCGTTTCTAGCATATGCTAACACATACTCAGAATAAATTCTCAAAACCAGACTAGCTGGATTAAGGATGTACGGATTCGTCATCCAGACCTTCAGAGCAGAACCGCCCCCACACAAGGATGCACCCACACACATTCATAACCGTGGATGAGACCTGTTCCCCTACATACGCCAACAAGGCATGTTCTCAAACTTCCAGATTTTTGCCCTTCTGAGAAATGTCATTCTGGAGTAGTTGTAATTTGTACTTACATTATACTGAATGAGGGCAGGTTTTTGTTGTTTTCTGTTTTCTTAAGTAAGCTATAGGCACAAGGAGGGGCTCAAACTCACGACCCCAAGATCAAGAGCTACGTGCTTTACCCACCGAGCCGGCAAGGCACCCCAGAAAAGTATTTTTTCATACGCTTAAGAACCAACCACTTACATTTCCTCATACGCAAAATCTCTGTTTACAGCCTTTGCCAACTTTTCCTAGTGGGTTTTTCTCCTCCTCGGTAATATCTAGGAGTTCTTCATAAATTAAATTTTTTAATGTTTATTTCTTTTTGAGAGAGAAAGAGCGGGGGGGGGGGGGTCAGAGAGGGAGACACAGAATCCGAAGCAGGCTCCAGGCTCCGAGCTGTCAGCGCACAGCCTGATGCGGGACTTGAACTCATGAACCCTGAGCTCAGGCCCTGAACCGAAGTGGGCCGCTTAACCAACTGAGCCACTCAGGCGCCCCTCTTGATAAATTAATAAATTTGCTTTTTGCCTTTGTGAGGTTTCAAATATTTTCCCCCCAGCTTATTACATAGTAACTCTGCTTTATGTTATGATGCACTTATCCTTTTTTTAAAATGGCTTCTAGATTTAAGTCAGAATAAGAAATACTCTTCCCTTTCCAGCTCTATAGAGGAATTCTCTCATATTCTCTCATATTACATGAGATGTAAACTTTACATTTCCTTTTACACATTTCAAGTTTGATCCACTTGAAATTTATTCTGGTATATAAATATTTTTTTTTCAACGTTTATTTATTTTTGGGACAGAGAGAGAGACAGAGCATGAACAGGCGAGGGGCAGAGAGAGAGGGAGACCCAGAATCGGAAACAGGCTCCAGGCTCCGAGCCATCAGCCCAGAGCCCGACGCGGGGCTCGAACTCCCGGACCGCGAGATCGTGACCTGGCTGAAGTTGGACGCTTAACCGACTGCACCACCCAGGCGCCCCAAAATTTATTCTGGTATAAAAATAACTTTTGTTTTCTAAATGGCTAGGCGGCTAACTTCTTCTGATTGGCTTAGGATCTTTTTTACATTAAATTCACAATGTATTTGAATTTATTTCTATTTTGCCTTTGGTCTGTCTAATCATGTACCAGGACCGCTATGTTTTGATTAGACACAATAATACGTATTTCAGTGTCTGGTAGAATTGCTTTCCATTACTATTTTTATTTTTTCCTGGCTAATAATTGGACAGTTTTTCTAGATGAGCGTTAGGATCAACTCATCTAGTTGTAAATGAAAATCTATGTATTTATTTTAAATCAAATTATGTTGCATGCTTAAGAACTGATTTCTTTGTGCATCATCCTACCCAAAAACATGACACATCTTTCAAATTCCAGTCCCCTTTTGTCCCCTTCAACAGTGTTTTCTACATACTGGTCTCATACACAACAAACTTATTCTGATGTAGTTTTTCTTTTCTGCTGCTATTGTAAGTAGGGTCCTTCCTCCATTATATTTCCTATATGATTATTTATATGAAAGCTACTGATTTCTACAAATCTTTACGATCAATTGTCTTCAGTAAAGATTCTTCTATTGTTTGCTGAGTTTGGGGGCTGATTCTCTTGGGTTTTCAAGTTGTACGGTCATAAAGTCTAAAGTAGTGAAAATTTTACCTCCTCCTTTTCAGTGTTTCTCTTTCTAATTTTATTCTATTGTCTAATTGTGCTGGTTCGTACTGCCAAAATAGTATTAAATAATAGGGTGGACGGTGCTCATTTTGTCCTTGCTTTTAGAAGGAATGTTTACATTGTTTCTCCATTAACCATAATGCTGAGTTCTGTGCAGATATAAACAAGAGTGTGTGTGTGTGTGTCTCTCTCTCTCTCCATACACACACACACACACACACACACACACACACACACACACACACACACACACACACACACACACACACACACACTATTTTACTGAATACCAGAACAGTTATTTTCTCAATTGCTTTTCCTCACCCATGAAGAGAATCTTTTTCTCCTTAATATAAAAATACTGAACCAATCACATTACTGGAATAACCACCTCCACCTCCATCCCGCTTGATCATGGCTCTTTTTCTAAGATACTGGTGTGTATCAATGGTAAGTATTTTATTTAGGACTTCTGCATCCATAACCATAAATAAAACTGGGCTGAAGATTGTTTCTGTCTTAATCTTTGTCAGATTTTCTTATCAATAACACTAATTTGGAGGGCTCTTTTGTTTTTGTTTTTTTTAAACCTCTGAAACCATTAAAAAGCATTCTAAGAGCGCCTGGGTGGCTCAGTCAGTTAAGCGTCCAACTTCGGCTCAGGTCACGATCTCACAGTTTGTGAGTTCGAGCCCTGCATCGGGCTCTGTGCTGACAGCTCAGAGCCTAGAGCCTGCTTCTGATTCTGGGTCTCCCTCTCTCTCTGCCCCTCCCCTGCTTGCGCTCTGTCCCTCTCTCCCAAAAACAAACATTAAAACAAAATTTTTTAATAAAAATAAAAGGCATTTTAGTTATTTGCTTTTTAAAGGTTTAGTAGAAAAACTGTAAAAACAACACTGCTCTTTCTTGGGGGGCAGGGGTGGGTGGTGCAGGGAGGTAGCTCTTAGCAAGTTCTCCAACAGCTTCTATGAAAAACAGTTTAAATATGGACGGGGGTGAATGATGGTCAGGCTGGCTGCAGGGCTCAAGACAGACTCAGGAGCAGAACAGTCTGAGTTCTCCTGGTGTATCACCAATGAATGTATGGTTCCGTGTAAGCCCCCGCAAGACAGTTTCACCGGGTATCAGACCCCTGGCTCGTACCTGCCTTCCTGGAGTTCCAGTGGCCATCACTGCCCCCCACCCCCACCCCCTTCTAGCAGGCAGTGCTGTGAGCCTAAACGTTTTTTCGCCTTTTTATGAACTGTCTTGATCTTTTTGCCCAATTGCCTAAAGGATTCTGCCATCATCTTTTAACGAGCTAATGATTTATATCCCTTGGTGTTGACGGTTCTTGTTCATTTTTCTTAACCGTAAGATATACCTTTTCGACACGCCTTCCTTTATTTTCCTAAAGGAACATATTCTTAGGTAATACCATTAAATATCTGTTCTGAACAGAACGTTGAACAACGAACATTTTTTGCTTTCTCTTCTTTGTGGAAATTCACTTTTGCGCATTCAGCTCTTCTTTGCCTGTCTTCTAACCCTTCTTGTGGTTTTACTTTGGCTTCATTTTCTTTGATTTCTTTTTACTCTGGGTGCCGATGTCTTCTTCACGGCCTAGTCTCCTTTTTGCTCCTTCCCATTTCATTTTACATCTGTGATGATTTTGTTCTTCTCTCTTCCACTTGCTTCCTGAATCCAGCACCTCACGTTTTATCACCTCCTTTCTTCTCACCACCTTCCTTGATTCTGGTACTTCCTTATGTGGTGTTCCTCAGAGTGACTGCTTCCTAATCCTTTTCTCCTTTTTTTTCTTTTTTTAAATTCATGATGAAATGTTCATCCAGAATTTTCATCTCTTCTATGACAATACTATTCTGGTGAATATTCTCCATGTATTAGGTTTTATTAAATTCAGTTCATTTTGGGGGCGCCTGGGTGGCTCAGTCAGTTAAGCGTCCGACTTCAGCTGAGGTCATGATCTCATGGTTCATGGGTTCGAGGCCCACGTCGGGCTCTGTGCTGACAGCTCGGAGCCTGGAGCCTGCTTCAGACTCTGTGTCTCCCTCGGTCTCTGCCCCTCCCCCACTTGTGCTCTGTTTCTCTCTCTCAAAAATAAGTAAATGTAAAAAAAAATAAATAAATTCAGTTCATTTTTTTCACCATTAAAAAAAAAATACTGTATCTTTGCACCAATGCTGTGTCAACTCTACTGGTCACTCGGCACAGAACGAGTCCTATGGTACTGGTTTGACCTTCTCAGCAGGTTCCTTCAGAAGGGAAATCTGCTATCTTTTCTAAGCCATTCATCCTGTCCTCCCCACATTCTGTACCTCGAGTTTTATGTGTAAGGAACCTGCTGGCCATTTCCAGGTAAATTGTGTATGTTTATTGGCATTTCTGAGACCTGTCACCCTGACTCTTCTGTGACACACTGTGCTTCTGACACCGAGAGTTTCTGCTCTTCTCCTTTATTCTCAGGTCATGCAGCTTGCTAGCTGCCTGTAAGTGTCCAGGAGGAAAGAAAGGAAACTGCTATCTCATACTGCCCAGTTCACCCCGAAGTTTCCACATGTAACTTTTCAAAAGAAAAATCCTCTAAAATTTGATACACAAAATAAACTTACTTTAAGAGTTCATCTCTTTCTGTCTTCCGTGCAAACACGATGTCACTGCACTTGTTCTGGAACCTGACCAGGATTTCAGTCAGCTCATTGTAAAACTGTAAGTAAAGAAATACAAGTAATAAGCTAGAATGATATTTTAATCTGAAGAGGAACACAGTCTAAAGCTCGTTTGTCAATCACGGTTAAACCTAAACAACCAAAATCCTCCGCACAACACAGTCATACCACTAAGGTTCAACAAGTTAATACTGAATATGACCTAATAATATTCCTAAAGAAAATGAAATAAACTCATTTTTGGAGAACACCTGTCACCAAAAATCAAATGGAACAAACTATAAGTTTCATGATCATGAGTATGTTCCCAATTCCTGGAGAAAAGGCAAGTACTTAAAGATAGGAAACTTGGGGCGCCTGGGTGGCGCAGTCGGTTAAGCGTCCGACTTCAGCCAGGTCACGATCTCGCGGTCCGGGAGTTCGAGCCCCGCGTCGGGCTCTGGGCTGATGGCTCAGAGCCTGGAGCCTGTTTCCGATTCTGTGTCTCCCTCTCTCTCTGCCCCTCCCCCGTTCATGCTCTGTCTCTGTCCCAAAAATAAATAAACGTTGAAAAAAAAAAAATTTAAAAAAAAAAAAAAAAAAAAGATAGGAAACCTATTTCGGTGGAAGGATTAGATTGCATGCACATTCACTTCAGAAATACAGACATCACTTCAGAAACTCTTAGAGGCATTTCCAAAGGCTCTCTGAAGAATTTTCTCAGCTTATCTATTTGAACAAAGCATTTTAAACCAAATTAAAACGGGATCTTCCTATCCTATTTCCAAGGCTTCGTCGTATTTCTACCTCTTCAGAGGTTTTCACCTTACATCCAAGGTATTTGTATCAAAATAACTTTATTCAATAATCATCATGGAGTTAAAACACCACAAGGTATTGTGTATCTGAAAAACTAACGATCACCTGTTCCCTCAAAAGCAAAGTAAATGTTAAAAACAAATATAATCATTTCCCTAAGCTATTTAAAGGAAAGGCAAGAAAATACTTAACATATTTAGTAAGCATCCTGAGACTCAGGCAGATAACAAGTCCATCGTTATCCAAACCATCAGCACAGAATATAAAAGCCATATCCTCCCCTCCCTTCCCCACCACAGTTCAGCTTCGACTACTCCTGTTCCCGCATAATTCACTCAAATTGGTCAATTTCCTGTCCCCCCCAAAAAGCGTCACTGGCTTTTGACATCTCTGTGCTAATTTCTTTTACCTGAAATTCCTACATCCTCTTTCTGTCTGGTGAAATACACAATTCATTCTTCAACATTCTCATGAAATATTGCCACCTTTGTTAAGGCTTTCCTTCCCTTATGACAAGCCTCTCAGAGGAAAAAATCATTAAAGCTAGGAAGTCCGAGACAAAGAATAATAATAAGGTCCAACTGGAAAAACTATTAACTTCTCAAACTATATTTTCACTCTGTACTGGTGAACTACTGTTTCTTTTGGACTTCATACCTTTGTGCCCTCCTTCAAATTAGCCACAAGCTCAACAAAGTTGTCATATGCAGTAGCTAAATTCTTCAAAACTTCTTCTCTTAAGTTAGCTTCATTATTAGATTGCTTCATTTTTGAAAACTCCTGGTGTGAGACCTTGTTAAAAGAAAGATTTATGTATTTACATTTATTTATCAAATTAATATAGCCTGTAACACTTTTACTGATACTTTCCCAACTATATATGAAAATCATATGTGATTACATGCAGGAATCACTAGAAATTTACCTAATAGAATTTTTGGAATAACACAGTACCTTAATTCTTAAAGTAAAAATGTCACAAATTCAGTGGTTATCAAAATACAACCAATAACGATTACAGATTTCTATTAGTATGTACTACTTGCAAAACACAATCCTGACATAGATTTAGTCCAGGTTTATCCTTTCTGTGATTTTCTTAAACATAAATCTTACTGAAGCATATAAACCTTACCTGAATATTTTTAAGAAGTTCTTCCTGTTTCCTTAGAGATTCTTGGACTTTTGTCGTAAGACCTCCATAGATTCGATCCAGCTCAGTGACAGAAAGAGCTTCTTCATTTATTACACCATCTTGAGCCAAAGCAGTCAAAAATTTGCTTGTCATGTCAAAATTCACTGATTTCAAGTCATTCTCTAGCCCTTCTCTTTCCTTCTTTACTTCATCAAGATTGGTCAATAAGGATTTTAAGACATTTACAACCTAAACAATTAAAACAAAACAAAGCAAACAAAACCCCTTAGTTTAAACTGCCAAAAAAACAGAAGCCAATTTCAAGAAGGGAATTATATACACAAAGGTTCACTCCTTTGAGACGATCTCTCAGACAGCCAAGCATAAATGGCACATCAGGTTTATTTACATTGTACCTTTAGTGGACTCAGATTATAAGAGCAGCGGCAATAATGGTAACACCAGCAAGCATGATGATTTACATGAACATTTATTATGTGCCAGGGACTGTCCTAAACACTTCACAAATTTAGTATTATCCTTACAATATCCCATAAGGTATATATTTATTACTTCTCTTCCACAAATAGAGAAATTAAGCCTCAGAAAAATTAAGTAACTTGCCTAAAGTTACACAGCTACTAAAGGAACACAGGTAAAATCTGAGACCTCAGTCTGCCTAACTCCACAATCAATCGCGTAACCACTCTACACTACACTATCTCCCTGTCATGGTTCCGAGGTAGAGGGAGATGTGTTCTTGCCAAGTCAGCAGATACTCTATTTTGCTGACATGGAGAGACAGAGATATACAGAGAGAGACATGGAGATAGAAACAGAGATACAGATCTATACGGAGAGAGCATCTTAGATAGAGAAAGAAGAGAGCCAAAGAGGTAGATACAAAGCTATGAACTACATGTTTATGTTATATACTGGTAGAGAGAAAGGAGAGAGGCCTCTTGTACATCTCTTCATTCCACTAAGAGTTCTATCTCTGATTCGGCCCAGGCACCTCGAATACCCACATGATTCATGAACAGCCCTTTGGAGTCCGTGTTACAGTGCCCAAGTGCCCCGCTGATGCCACTTACAAACCGTCCCTTTTCACTCGCATCTCTCCGCGCTCTTGCTAAGACCACCAGGGAGAAAACCAACCGCAGAGCCCCCACTGCGCTTGCCCCCATGATGCTCAGAGAAAGGAAGCTGGGGCAAAGACAAAGGAAGAAGGGGACACCCAGGAGCCCCATCTATATCCCTGTCTGTCTTCTTACCACGGCATTTCCAACCCCAACGGCTCTCCCACCTGCCGCCGGCGTCTAAGCGTTTCTGTCCTACTCTCCGTGACACAGCCCTCATTAGGTCCTTGGCAAGTGTCCAAAATAGCCTTCCTTTGTGAAGACTAAAAATCTGAGGAAAAATCTACAATTTCTTCTAAATTTTGGCCTCTGTTCACCACCTACACCTCTTACGTGTCCTATCTTAAATGCAGAGTCTTTTAAACACTCAGAGTAGTGGACAGAACTGTGACTCCGGGAGGTCCAAGAAGCCTCAAACCACAGATACTCTCGATGGAAGGAAGAGGACAAATAATCACACCTACAAGGAGATGGATGGCAAGTCTGTTTCAGGGATCTGGTGGAATCTGATGTGAGACCATGTGCATAAGAATCTTGTTTCCAGACGACTTCCGGGATATACTGTTACATGAAAATCAAAGGCACCAGAGCATACATACAGCATATTACACTCTGAGTAAAGAGGAGGGAAATCAGAAATAGGGACTCCTGGGTGGCTCAGTCAGTTAAGCATCTGATTCTTGGTTTTGGCTCAGGCCATGATCTCAAGGTTCCTGAGATCAAGCCCCGCGTTGGGCTCTGCGCTGACAGCATGGAGCCTGCTTGGGATTCTCTCTCTCCCCCTTTCTCTCTGCCCCTCCCCCACTCATACACACTCATTCTCTCTCTCTAAGCTTTAAAAAAAATAGACATATACACACATAATATAGTATGTATATGTGTGTGCACATGTAATTTTAAAAAAAATAGAAAAACAGGACAAACCAGAAAGTAACAAAAAAGGTTGTTTATAGAGAAAGGATGGAAACAAGGTGGAAAGAACAGAGATGAGATTTCCCTGCATGCACCTTTGGAATTATGAACATTTTTTACACATTCAAAACACAAAATTAAATCACAACTTGAATACAGGAACACAAGTACCTAGTTATCCATCAGAGTGAAACGTAATTACGTAGAAAACACTATTTCAACCCTGACTACATTCCCTTAATGGACATATTATGACTTAGGTCCTGTGTAACCAAGGATACTGTACCTCCTGGAAAACTCAATCTCGTTACCTGCAAAGCAAGAATAAGAGTACTTATCCCAGAACTGTTGTGAAGACTGAAATCATACCAAGTGCTCAACGAAATTTGTAACACAGGGTAAGCACTCAATCAGTAGCAGCCATTATTATTCACTGGTAGTTAGGTGTTACAGTTTAACGCTACACTTTGGGTACACTATAGAATAAAGAGGCTTACGCATCTACGCAATAAGAAGAGAGGAACAATGAGGAATAGATTAAGAATTAAAATATTTAGGGGTGCCTGGGTGGCTCAGTCGGTTAAGCATCCGACTTCGGCTCAGGTCGTGATCTCATGGTTTGTGGGTTTGAGCCCCCTGTCGGGCTCTGTGCTGACAGCTCGGAGCCTGGAGCCTGCTTGGGATTCTGTGTCTCCCTCCCCTCAGCTACGCCCCTGCTCACACTCTGTCTCTCTCTCAACATAAATAAAGACTTTAAAAAAATTCTTTTTAAAAAGAATTAAAGTATTTATTCTGCTGTAACTATGGGACACATTTTGGGGGGGGGGTGCAATAGGATATAATTTTAAAAGGCTGAGGCAGTATTATCTATTGTCTAATTTTAAACAGATAATGGAACCTCAACCATGACTGTGGCTCTATGTGAAGGTTGTTTAACTATTAGAAAAATGCCACTTATCTTTCTCTCAGTTATGTCCAAAAAAAGCCAGAAAGAAAATAATAAAACAGTCAAGTAAAATAAAGCTGGGGGAGAAACAGGAATATGCAAAACCCGTTCAAAAAAACACAAAAGTCTACTAAACAAAGCTGAAAGTCAGGGATACCATAACACATTATCTAGAAACAGACTGGATGTGTCTTTCATAGCAGGCAACTAAGACCCTCTCATCAAATAATGGGTCCCAACTGTGGTGGTGGTAGCCCAAGTTAGCCAACAAGTAATATGAGGAGACAGACGTGGTCCACGAGGATATAACCTCGTGTTCAGTGAAGAGCTAAGCATTCACAGGCGACAGAGTAATGTGGGAAGAGGACCCCAGCAGAATGTGGAGAGCCCCAAGTTCTAATCCCAGCTCCACTATGAAGAAAAGCTAATCCTAACTTTTACGGTGGTCAGTTTTCTAATCCGTGATAAAAAAAAAGGGCCAAAGATCTATTTAGTAAGTCCTATTCTATTCCAAAATGCTATGATTCTAACTCTCTGGAAAAAAATGCTATTTAAAACAACCAATTTATAAATGAACTTTTAGACCACCACACAAAGATAGAAGGAGAGTCCTTGTATGACAAACATTCTCTTTTTTTTTCTTCAAACTATCATATATACTAGTTTAACCCTAGTTTAGACTGTATGATATTGGCCTCATTTTAACAGAACGAATACAGGAGAAAATGAAGTTTAACTGCTTCCACAAATGACCAGAATAGTTAAGAAAAGTAAACCACGGTCTACATTTCTTATACACTCAGGGCCTAACATGTTATCAAGTTAAAGCATATAAGTAATTAGAATACCTACACACCTCCATGTTCAATGCAGTGTTATTTACAACAGCTGAGATATGGAAACCTAAATGTCCATCAATGGATAAGTGAATAAAGATGTGGTGTATACACACACACACACACACACACACTCACACACACACACACACACACACACACAGGAACATCAGCTATAAAAAAATGAAGGACTGCTAAGGTGGGTCAGTTGGTTAAGTGTTGGGCTCTTGATTTCGGCTCAGGTCATGATCTCACAGTTCGTGAGATGGAGCCCTGTGTCGGGCTCTGTGCTGACAGCACGGAGCCTGCTTGGGACTCTCTCTCTCCCACTCTCTGCCCCTTCCCCACTCACGCTGTCCCTCTCTCTCTTAAAATAAATATACACTGGGGCGCCTGGGTGGCGCAGTCGGTTAAGCGTCCGACTTCAGCCAGGTCACGATCTCGCGGTCCGTGAGTTCGAGCCCCGCGTCGGGCTCTGGGCTGATGGCTCAGAGCCTGGAGCCTGTTTCCGACTCTGTGTCTCCCTCTCTCTCTGCCCCTCGCCCGTTCATGCTCTGTCTCTCTCTGTCCCAAAAATAAATAAACGTTGAAAAAAAAAAATTTTTTTTTTAAATAAATAAATATACACTTAAGTAAAAATGAAATCTTGCCATTTGTGACTTGAATATGCCTTGAGGGCATTATGCTACATGAAATTAAGTCAGCCAGAGAAAGACGAACACCCATGATGTCATTTATACGTGGAATCTAAAAGAAAACCAAGCTCACAGATACAGAGAACAGACTGATAGCTGCCTGAAGTGGGGCGTGGGGATGGACAAACTAGATGAAGGGAGTCCAAAGGTACAAACTTCCATTAATTAAATAAGTCGGTCATGTGGATATAATGGAAAGCATGGTAACTACAGTTAGGTATACCGTCTTACATATCTGAAAGTTGCTGAGAGTAGATCTTAAAAGTTCTCAACACAAGAAAAACAATCCTGTAACTACTTGTTGGACTGATGTTAACCAGAGTTATAATGATCATTTCACAATATAAACAAATACCGAATCATTATGGTATGTACCTGAAATATAATGCTGTATGTCAATTACACCTCGATAAAAAAAATTTTTTTAATAATAATTACAACCCTGTTGTATTTATTTCTGTGTTTTATAAACAGCTCCGATTAGCTTTCAACTGCAATTAACTACATCCCTTTATAGTGTTAGGTTACCAGTAGCTATCATTCCATCAACACTTTTTGAATCCTCACATGTTGGGCACTGTTCTAGGTTCTAAAATACAACTACTAACAAAAGCAGAGTCTTCCCTTCATGTGGGGGACAGAAGAAGGGAGGGGAGGATTAAACAACTACACAAAAATAGAGCAATACGGTAGACAATGACCAAGAAAGGGAAGGGGTGACATCTGGAGCTTTAATGAAAAAGAAGCAGCGACCAAGCAAAATGGAAGAAAGACCCAAACAGAAGGAAGGCAAATGTTAAAGTCCTGAGGCAGGAACAAGCTTCACATGATCAAAGGACCCAAAAAAAAAAAAAAAAAAAAAGGCCAGTATGGCTGAAACACAGTAAAAGCAGGAAGGCAGAAATGAGATCACCTAAGCCATTTCACCTTTAAGACCCATGGCTGTTGCAAAGTTTTCCTGTAAAGAACCAGACAGAAGGGAAAAAAGAAAAAAAAAATTTTTTTGGCTTTGTGAGCCATAGTCTCTGTTACAACTATTACAACTATTCAGTTCTGCCTTTCGAGTGTGAAAGCAGCCGCAGATGAAATGCAAAGGAATGAGGATAACTATGCTCCAACAAAAATTTATTTATGGATACCAAAATTTGAATTTCATATAATGTTCATATCCTAAAACATCATTGACTTCTTTTCAACCATTTAAAAATGTAAGAAGCATTCTTGGCTCACAGGCCACACAAAAACAGGAGGCAGTCTGGATTTAGCCCGTAGCCCACTGCGTGCCGGCCCCATGTGGATGACCAAACTCTCTGTGGCATCTAACATCACCAAACACAGGCAGGCACACACACACAAAACACTCTCAGTGAGATATCAGCTTTACTTTTCAGACCCTGCCAATTTGGTTTCAGAAAAGGGAGACATGAGACTACCTCGGTAACAGAACTGACCACACTTACCCTACACTAAAGCTAATCTCCGGTTTTCCATCTCTCTCACTCAGGAACCACCATGCCATAGTTTCTGGCATATAGTAAGTCTTCAACAAGTGTTTGGTGAGCAAATGAATGAAGAGATGCCAGTCAATCTGGACACCTGTCTATATGTTTTGTTATGAAAAACTAAGAGTAAATAAAAGCTGTATTTGCAGATCACCCACTAGTCTAGAAGATGACTTTGTGGGAGCCAGAAAAAAGCCCTAGAGGGACACACGGCTCTGGACAGCGCTACTTTATGAACTATCTCTGAGGAGATGGGAGCTTTTTTCCCCCAAAGCACCCCTCCATCACCTGAGGCAGATACAGCACTGTATTAGTCGATATCACTTTTGTACAAAAAAACCAAAAAACAAAACAAAACACACCCCTTCCTCTGGGCAGACTTAGCCCTACTGGAGGGCCAAGGCTTGGCTGCCCAAATGTGGACTAGATTCTGCACCCTAACTGATCAGAGGTGCACTACCACAGCAGCAGTCCTAGGTATTTAAAAAAGGATTTTTCAACACAAATTACCCACAGCTTGCAAAATTTTTCAGAGCAACTCAATACGTAAAAACAAACGGCCAAAGAGACCAAGATGGACAGTAGGCCCCTTCACAATAAAAGAAGAAAGAGCCTACCACTAAGATCGGAGCTGCCTTAATAAAATGTGCACTTTCTATCACTTCAATACCAGAATTCAAATGACTGTTTTTATCATAAAAAACTCCGGCTAAAATGCGTCATCAACCACGACAACTACCTGAAATAGCTTTGATAAAGGCACATGATGAACGAATATACAGAGCACTGAGGTTTTCTGTTGCTTCCATCCAGAGAATCTAGCTTCAGTAAAGTAACTTCGTATTGACCATACAAATCTTCTTCCCCTATGTAACACCACTACAAAATCAACAACTGCATATAATAACACATTAGTGCGTGCCAATTCCAACTGTGCTCCGCATAGACCATTTTTGCTTTTCTACTGCAAGCAGGAGAATCAAAGGACAGAAGCCGTGCTAAGTTCTAAGTCACAGACAAGACGCCGAAAAGGAAAAGCAGAGGGGAGACCTGACCAGCTCAGTTAATAGAGCGTGCGACTCTTGATCCTGAGGTTGTAAGTTCGAGCCCCGTGCTGGGGGTAGAGATTAGTTAAAAATAAAATGGAAGGAAGGAAGGGAGGGAGGAGACAAGAGGATACTAAGCAGGGATTTTCTCTTTCCCGAAAATAAAAACAGGGCCAGATTTTGTTGCTCTTCTGTGGGTCTGCAGTCTCTGTTCCTCACAAAGTAATCTAACCACCTTCCTTCTTCCTTCCTCCCACTTCCTTAAAGCATCTAATGGATATTCTTTGTTCCGTCAGGTTCCCCCCACCTTGAGAGATCTGGGTTCTGTGCACATTCAACCATGCAATCTTCACCGTGGGGGCTCATTTCCACTGAACCTCTCTGACACCGTCTCTGGACATACCCACTCACTCAGTCTTCCTCGGAGTTTATGTGTTCACTCTGTCTGCCTGTCAACTCTGTTCTCACCATGTGCCAATTTCTTAAGAAGCTTCTTAAGAAATGCTAGCATTTAAGTGCTTAGTCATCTAAATCCTCACAGCATACTTTCTTTTTTTTTTTTTTTTAATGTTTATATTTATTTTTGAGACACACAGAGACAGAGCATGAGCGGGGGAGGGGCAGAGAGAGAGAGGAAGACACAGAACCCGAAGCAGGCTCCAGACTCCGAGCCGTAAGCACAGAGCCTGACGCGGGGCTCGAACCCGTCAACCTCGAGATCATGACCTGGACCGAAGTCGGATGCTCAACCAACTGAGCCACCCAGGTGCCCCAGCACACTTTCTATAGTCACAACACTTCTGCATTTCTACCCTGTATTACAGTTCTCCTTGTATATGGCTAATCTTCCACACTGGACTGAAAATTGAGGGTAAAGGTTGTGTATGATCCATTGCTGATTTTTCCAAGTACCTAGCATAGTGCCTTACAGAGTAGGTATCCAAGAAGTCCTGGTTGAATAAATACATGAAATGTTTCTGTGGAAAGACAATGCACAACACTGATAACTTTTGAGACCTACTACCCCAGGAAATTCACCTATTTCAAGAAGTTTTCAGCAAACATTTCTTGCCCTTTGGCTTATTTTCCTATGCACCTCAGGGCCTCTATTTTATTCTACTACATCACGGCACAGTAATCGGCCACTAAGGCATATTTGCACCTTCTCTCTTAGGACTTTCTGACTCACATGCCCTACTACTGGTCTTCCCCTTCCTGTCACAGGTAGAAATGCCATGATGACGTTACCCACGGGTTAACACGCACAGCTGGTTGATTTTTCCTTTAGAGATAGTCCCAGTGGAATACAGTGGAAGGAAGCAGAGAATGATGGAACTAAAAACAAAAAAAGGCGTGGTCGGCAAAACATCTGGCCAAACCCAGTCCTTCTACTTCAGGGAAGTTTCAACGTTTATTTATTTTTGGGACAGAGAGAGACAGAGCACGAACGGGGGAGGGGCAGAGAGAGAGGGAGACACAGAATCGGAAACTGGCTCCAGGCTCCGAGCCGTCAGCCCAGAGCCCGACGCGGGGCTCGAACTCACTACTTCAGGGAAGTTTCTATGCTTCCAAGCCTCTTCCTTTTATAAAACCTGAACTACATACTGAGTATCCAGAATACAGTACTAAGCTCGTAGGAAACACTCACTAAATGGAAATTACTATTATAGGATAGTAATATCACCAATGAATGTAGTTACAGATTACACGATGTATATGTTCTACTTTACACATACGAACCTTACAATTTATGTCTGCATTTTTTCAAAGATGACAATATGAAACTGGCAATTCATTGTGCTCATAATGGCTCAAACGTCGTTTTCATAAGCAGATGACCACCCACACGACAATGCGTCTTCTTACCTCGCTGCCCTGCATGGTCCTTGCTGGGTTAGCAGAAGGGATGGCCGCGTTCAGCTCAGGCTCCGGCTTACACAGAAGGGCGATGGTGTCTCGGTGAGACTGGTAACGTTCTTTCACCTGCCCATCTGCTTGCACAGCTTTATCCAAAACCGTTCTGAAGTTGGTTCCCTCTGTCGGGGGAAAAAAATGTCACTCGAGCACAGCACTGATTTGAACAGTAACATCTATGGGTTGGTTATACTTTTAGTTCTGCGCTCCAAATTTACCTTTTCCCCCTCTTCTATGGGTTCCATCTCACTACATAACAGAAACCGAGCTCCTGTCACTCTCGGCATTTTTTATTTCTGGAAAATTGCAGTTAAACCTTAAAATACATTTATGGTTATTGTCCACCAAAAAAAAGCTGACATCAGTTTAATGTATTCCTCCAACTCATTAAGATAGAAACACTCCAAAAATTGTTACAACTTACTCTCAAAAGATCAGTTTCAACTTGACTTTAAAGAACAGCAAATATATTTTTAGAAAAAATCAATTGTATTAAGTCCTTTTACAGAGAAGTAAAACAAGTCTCTAGCAACCGTAACGACATTTATCTAACAAATACAAATCTTAATAATTAAAGTCTTAAAAAATGATAATTTGACTTCAAATTAACTGGTGGGGCACCTGGGTGGCTCAGCTGGTTAAGTGTTCAACTTCGGCTCAAGTCATGATCTCACGGTTCATGAGTTCCAGCCCCGAGCCTGGAGCCTGCTGCAGATTCTGTGTCTCCCTAGCTCTCTGCCCCTCCCCCACCATTCTCTCTCTCTCTCTCTCTCTCTCTCTCTCTCTCTCTCTCTCTCTCTCAAGATAAACATTTAAAAAAAGATTTTTTTAATTAACTGATAAAACTCCTATTTTCCACCCACTACTAAATGAAATGAAATTACAAAACCATATGTATATAATATGATCTCATTTATTTTTTACAAATATGCTTCCCATGGGGAAGCATATTTAAAAAAAACAAACAAAAAAGATGCACAGGCCTTAGAATAGGAAAAGAGAGTTACAGAATCTTTTTTTTTTTAATTTTTTAATGTTTATTTATTTTTTTAAGAGACAGAGAGACAGAGTGTGAGTGGGGAACGGGCAGAGAGAAGGAGGGGAACACAGACTCTGAAGCAGGCTCCAGGCTCTGAGCTGTCAGCACAGAGCCTGATGCAGGGCTCGAACCCATCAGCCGTGAGATCATGACCTGAGCCGAAGTTGGAGGCTTAACCGACTTAGCCACTCAGGCGCCCCCAGAATCATTTTAATTTTTACTTTATACCATTTTTAAGAATCCAAGCTTCTTACAATGAAATGAACATGGACTACCTCTGTTACTTAGTTTTTATCTTACAATGAACTGAGAAAAACACCTGTGTTTTCATAATAGTAGTTTTAGTAACAACTGGTTTGCAAATGACCCTAATTTAATCAATCAAAAATGTGGGTTCAAATTGGGAATTTATTGCGCACCTGGCTGGCTTAGTCAGAAGAGCACATGACTCTTGATCTCAGTGTTGTGACTTTGAGCCCCGCGTTGGATATAGAGATTACTTAAAAATAACGCCTTTAAAAAAATGGGGAACTTATGCAAGCGAAGGCCATTTATGCACATTTTTACCTGCTCTTAAAGGCTTATAGAGATCATTAGATGGTGTCCTTTGCCAGCGTTCCTTGAATTTTGCTCTTAAATCACTGTCCGTGGCTTCTTCTTCATCCAACAATCTTAACGACTTTTAAAAAGGGGGCAAAGCAACAATGAAATATCATTTCTGATAATAAAAAATTTAAAACACTTTTTAAATGATCAGACTCAAGACAGGTGAGAATTAGTGAGATGGGAGTGAGTGCCCCTACGTTACTGGCTGGGGTACCAACTGGTACAACAGTTTTGTTGCACAAATCCAACTTACGACATATTTAACACAAAGTCTTATAAAATGCAGGGCTGCATTTAGCCATTACCTTATTCAGTAAATTAAAAAGGACGAGTAACTAAGAGAATAGGTATATCCATACACCAAAACTACTTTAAACAAAGATTCCAAAAAGGAAGAAGTAAAACGACCTCTACTTGGCCTTACATAAAGAAAATCCTTAGGAATCCACAAAATAACCATGAGAAATAATAAACAAATTCAGTAAAGTTACAGAATACAAAAGAAACATACAAACTCAGTTGCCTTTCTATACTGTAGCCATGAACAATCCAAAAAGGAAATTAAGACAACGATTCCATTTAAATAGCATCAAAAGAATAAAACACTTAGGAATAAATTTAACCAAGGAGGTGCAAGACTTATACCCCAAAAGTTACCAAACACTGTTGAAAGAACCTAAAGAAGACCTAAATAAATGGAAAGACATCCCTTCCGTATTCACAGAGGATTTAATATTGTAAAGATTGGCAATACTCCCCAAATTGCTCAAAACATTCAGTGCAATCCCTATTAAACTACTAACTTTGGGATTTTCTGTATAAAGGTTAAGTCAAAACCACAATGAGATGCCACTCCATACCCACAAGGCTGGCTAGAATTAAAAAACAGAACAATTGTAAGGGTTGGCAAGGATGTAGAGAAACTGGAACCTTCACACACTGCTGGTTAAGAATGTACAATGGTGCAGCTGCTCTGGAAAATAGTTCGACAGTTCCTAAAAAAGTTGCACATAGAATTCCTATATGACCCAGCAACTCCACTCCTCTGTATATACCTGAGAGAATTTAAAACAGGTGCTTAAAAAACGTTCCCAAGTAATATTATTAATAACCAAAAAAGCTAAACATCCCAAATATCTACTACTGATAAATGGATAAACAGTAGGTGATACCTCCATACAACTGAAGTATTATTCATCCATAAAAAGAAATTAAGTGCTGACACTATAACACGGATGAACCTGAAAACATCGTGCTCAGTGACAGAGGCAGAAGGTGCACATGCCGTCTACGATTCCATTCACATGACATGTCCAGAATAAGCAAATCCAGAGGGAGAAATCAGATTAGCAGCTGCCTAGAGACGGGGCAAGGGGTCATGAGGAGTGACTGCTAATGAGGATGGGGGTTTCTTCCGGGGGTGATAGAAGCACTCTGAAATTGGACAGTGCACGCTTGCACAACAAGACGGATGCACTAAATGCCACCATCTTGTACACTTTAAGGTTAAAATGAGGACTTTTATGTTATGCAAATTTTACCTCAAGAACAAACAGACACGCAGTTGTGAAATAAACACAGGAGATTGTTTTTTAAGAATTAGATATGATGAAAACAAAAGGTATCAATAAAATGAAAAACAAAAACTCAACAGAATGGCTGAAAAGCACAAACAGCACGGCTAATAACCAATTAATGAGCCGAAGGCGGGCCAGAAGCACAAAGAGAAAAAGTCAAAGAAATGTTAAGAGATATGAAGACTGATCATCATCAAAAGAACCATCATTCACTAGAAGAAATTCGTTAGGAGATAACGGAAAAGAAATAACTGAAGAAACAGAATCTATGGACAGGGAGTGAAGATTAAAAGACCCAACAGATCCCTAGCAATGATAAATTGATTATCTAAAAATTAAACCAATTGGACACTTCAAAATTCTGAAAATCAAGACTAAACTAAATTTCTAAAAGCCACCAGAGAATACCAGCTTCACAACCTGACTCCGCAACTCACAACTTACTTAAAAGGAGACTCTCCAAGTACAGCTGACCAGGTAAGAGTGACTACTCCAGAAGGCTGTTAGAAACATCAAATGAGACAAGTAAAAGTGCCGCATGCTAAGACAGGCAGGCAACAGACATGAACCATACACACTCAGAATGCCAGTTTCACTGTCATTAGAAGGTAAGCTTTTCACACACTAATATTTCCAACAAAAATGCTCCTCGCAACTACACGGAAATACAGTATTTCAATAGGCAATGTTCTTTTTCCATAGAACTCGTTTCAAAATCAAATATGCATCTTCTAGTCAATGACATCTTAAAATCAAGGAAATACAGTGATATTTAATAACTACCAACTAGCAGGTACACGCATGATCCCACTTCGTAGCTATCTTACGTGATACACACTATTCTCCCATTTTTGGGGGTAAGTCAAGTGAGACAGGATCGTTAAGTAATCTGCCCAGGGTCACAGCCAAGAACAAAACCCGGGAATCAAATCCAACTCCAACTCCAACATTGAAGAATGGTTTACGACTGTAACTTCCACTTACTAAATGCCCCCAGACTGCTATTTGCCTTGCAATACCTGCATTTTCCAGCATCTGTCTTCTCCCTCCCTGTCAATTACTTCCTGCTGCTTCCACTTCCGTGGGACCTTAAATAGCATCTCCCCCTTGTTCTCCCTATGGCTCGCTACTATTGTAACGTCCTTTCAATTGCAACACCAGATAAAAGCTTGCTTGACATAAAAATCAACCAAGTCTATGGCCTCAAGAGCAGTGTCTGTTAAATATTCACGTACACACAAATGACCCTGCGATCTTGTTAAATGCAAATCCTGATTCAGAAGGTCTGAGATGGGGTCTGAGATGCTGCACTTCTAACACGCTCGGTACAGCAAGGTTTTGGCACTGAACTCTGTACCATCAATTCTGTTTGCTTTCAATTATCTGATCACTGACTACCTCTACATAGATGAGGTTGGTAACATTGATGGTATAATTAACGTAGAACCGCTCATGAATCAGATTCCCCAGGCCAATACTGCAGTAAGTTTTCATTTAAGTTTTCTAACCTTTTTCAGTAGCTAATATGCCACCACAACCACTTCTGCATCAGTTAGTATAGTGACTATACTCTCATCATCATAGTAATACGGTGGTAATAGTCATAATAGCTATCATTTATTAAGCATGTACTATGTTCCATAGGTTACAGGTTTCACTCTTTTACTTTAGAAAACCCTTAAAAAGAAAACAAACAAACAAACAAAACCCAGGAGGTAAATATTCTCCTCCCCATGGTTCACACTGTACAGATGATCCTTGAATGACATAGCTTTGAATTTTGTAGGTCCACTTACATGTGGATTTTTTACAGTACAATATTATAAATGCAGGATTCTTAGGATTTTATGATTTTATGATTTTAATAACATTTCTTAGTTTAAGAATGCAGAATATAATATATATAACATGCAAAATATGGGTTAATCAACTATTAATGTCACCAGTAAGGCTTCCAGTCAACAGTAGGTTATGAGTAGTTATGTCTGAGTCCAAAGTTACACTCAGATCTCTGACTGCATGGGGGAGGGAGGGTCAGCACCCCATGCTGTGCAAGGGTCAACGCTACTTAAGTCCTCTATCCCTGTCCCAAAGTACTTGGAAATGTTGTAAATACAATATTCTCTGCAAGTCAGCTGAAAACTAAACACCATGGACTAAAGCACTGATTAACAGAAGTCACCTTGAAGACGTGACTCCTCAAGTGGCAAAAGCCTATATAACCATTTTGAATATATTTATCACTAAAGGAAGAAGTGATTCAATAAGGAGAAAGAGGTGAAGGCATTGTAAACGGAGAATTAACACTGTCAAACAGCTGACTTTGGCCAAAAAACTTTAGTGTTCCATACCCATTGATAAAATGCCCTCTCTTACTGGAAGATGGGTACAGTGGGCTTATAAAACATTTGATGGCCTAACCTCCTCAGTCTGATTCTACATTTACCAAGAAATCTAATCTTTCATAGAAAAGAAATCATTAATTATGAAGAGTCTGAACAGTTTGTGTGACAGTAATTTCTCACAGTATATCAATACTATATCATGGTCACATGAGTTTAATTAATGTGCATTTATACACCCTTAAGGCATGTATGAATTCATTCTCCCTCCATCAGAACTCCTCTTGAAGTTGAAAGGCAGGCCCTCGGCCACAGTAAATTCATCAAGATGGTGAGTATTACCCTACGAAACCCAACAAAAGAAAGCAACCAGTCCTTATCCCCACTGGACACCAAGGCGTAGAGCAGTTTTTACTTGAAAAACAAATCTCTTAAAACATACCTCATCTAGGATTTCTCTATTTCTTTGTAGTAGTTCAGGTAGCTCTTTGATCAATTGATCAACAGTCTGGATGCCTCCCTGTTCAATCACAGATGTGGATTTAGTCAATATAGACTGAGGTACAGTATCTCCAGACACATCTTCAATTGCTGCTGGAAGATTAAGGGAAGCTAACACCCTGAAAAAATGAGATACTGTGTCATCTTGAGGTCTAAACCATCTTTAAAGCATTAATCTCCTCGTTAAAAAAAAAAAAAATTAAAAAAGGGGCGCCTGGGTGGCTCAGTCGGTTGAGTGTCCGACTTCAGCTTAGGTCATGATCTCGCAGTCCGTGAGTTCGAGCCCCGCGTCGGGGTCTGTGCTGACAACTCAGAGCCTGGAGCCTGCTTCGGACTCTGTGTCTCCCTCTCTCTCTGCCCCTCCCCCACTCATGCTCGCTCGCTCTCTCTCTCTCTCTCTCTCTCTCTGTCAAAAATAAACATTAAAAAAAAATTTTTTTTAACATTAATCTCCTGTATATCCTAATCAATAGCAATGGAGTTCACACCCCAAAATAATTGACAACCCTCATCAATGGAAAAATAAAGCAAAGATACAGGAATAAAAAAATGAAATCAGTGATTGATAAAATTAAAACAAAACTATTAAAGAATTAAGATCACAGTTCAGAATTAAAAGCCAAAAAGTAAGAAATATACATTAAAAAACATGAGCTACCTTGAGCTCAAGCTCAAACTTAACTTCTTTCAGTCTAAGAAATTAAAAATCAAAAATTCTATCTTAAAAAATACAAACTTTTACCATACTTCTGGTTGTTATACTGTCACTGGCGAGTCAGAAATAATATACAAAATAGTTGTAATTTCATGTCATCTAAGCAGAACGTCAAGACTACAAAATTGATTTAGGTATTAATCACAGAATCTTCATCTGTTCTCAGTTTTGTAGCACAGTATCAAGTATTATTTCATTTACATAACGGAGGGGTTATTAAGGTAAACTTATGTTTTCTTTCTAGAAAAAGAAAAGTCAGGTCAAAATCCATGCATCCATCAAAATTAAAAACCTGAAAAATTAAACTAACTAGGAAAAAAAATTCTCAATTACATATACCTGACAAGAGACTTGCTCTAAAATACACTAAGAACAAGAAAAACTCGATTTTAACAAACGAGCGTAAAATATCAACAGATACGTTACAAAAGATAGATGAATGGCTAGTAAGCACACAGAGTTACTCAACATCATTAGTAATCACAGGAATGTACACTGAACCGCAAGGAGATTCTGCTACACACATACTAAAATGGCTAAAACTATTAAAAAGACTGACAACACAAAGTGCTGCCACGGATGCAGAGTTCCCAAAAAGTGCAGGTGGGAATATGAACTGGAGCCACCACTTTGGAAAACAATCTGGCTGTTCTGCATGAAGTTAGGCTTCCACCAACCGAACAATTCAGCAACTGCAATCCTAGGTATTTACCCAAAGGAAATAAAACCTGTCCACACAAAGGTTTGCACATCCATGCTCACAGCACGTGAAACGTCCACCAACAGGCAAATGTAGAATAAACTGCTATTTAACCATAAAATGAAATCCTGCTCACTAATAAAAAGGACCAAACTGATACATACCACACAGATGAATCTCAGAAACATTACGCAAAGTGAAAGAAGCCGAACACGTTTTGAGGACACACCATATGCGCTGAACATACCGCAAGGGTTCCATCCATACATACTGTAGCAATACCCTAACGTGTTGTATACCGTAATGTACATGTAATGTAATGCACACGCTATAATGTTTATATTAACCTGTGTAAAAAGTGACACCAACCTAGGGTGACAGGGAGCAGATGAGCAGTGGCTAAGGGCCAGGGGAAGAAGGACTGAAGTGGCACAAAGCAACTGTTTAGGGTGATGTAAATGTTCTCTATCTTGATCACGGTGGTGGTGGTTACATGGTATAAATTGATCAGAAAGAACTGAACTATACACTTCAAGTGGGTCTATTTGTTGTACTTCATTGAAAATTATACTGAAGACACTTTAAAAGCCAATGAATTATTTTGTTACTCTTCAATCCACCATTAACAAAAATTAGTTCAGAATACTGAACCATGTACCATGCTATCTATCTTAACTTACAAGTTCGTTTCTACTTCTCATTTCTCTCAAATAAGTATCTCCTACCATGTAAATTAGTGGTCAAAAACTCTCACTTGTTTCAGTAATCGAATTTCTTTCAAGTCTATTTGCTAGGACTTAACAGATAGAGCATCTACCCAAAGTGCATAGGAATGTGTATTTGCTGCTTCACACAGCCTTGACATTCAGTTCCAAGCTCAGAAAACGAAACTTTCATAAACTATTTAGTTAGGGTAACAATCAAACAGAAAACATTAGAACTTTACAGATATATTTATGAAAGTTAAAGCTGTACCTACCCATTTGCCAAAGTGGTGGCTTCTCTCATTTGAGCAATTGATCTGTTAACTAAGTCAGCTTTCCTCTGATTATAGGCGGCCAACGACTGCTGCACTGACACAGGAACCATATTTTCAAACAAATCTAAAATAAGCAATGTGAATTTCAACAAAATTTCAAGACAAAAAGTCCATCTGTAAAGTGAATGCTCATATTCCCTTTCCTATATTCACATAAAAATCTACAAATACTTAAAAATCAAAACTAAATCACTACTGGAAGTACAACGATGGAGAGAATTTTTAGAGCACTATATTCATGAACAATGAGAGCTTTTTCTTTGAACTTAATTTTCTTAACGTTTTAAGATGTGTTTGTCATTGACTTCTTTGGTGAAGAAGATCTACACTCTTTATTAGTTGATTACACTGGTTAAGCGGTCCACATTGCCTGGGTTTAATTTCCAGCTCCTTCCACCACTTTCTAGCTCTGCAACATTGGGCAAATTATTCAAGCACTCTGTGCGTCAATATCCTCATCACTCAAAGGGGGATAACAACAGTACCCATCTCATGAGACTGCCGTGAGAATATTAATTATGAGCTAGTTATCTGTACTTAAGAGTCCCTGGCACATGGTAAACACATCTCGTTTGCTAAACAGAAACAAATAAAATAATCAGCCTTTCCCAATAACGTACAATACTATCCTTGGGATCTCAGCTAGAAACTGCTATACATTGAATACATCTACAAAATCCAAGGATATTATAACATTTATCCCATACAACCATGACTCTGTAGGTTTATACATTTAAAGTCATATTTATGAATGTTTAGTTTTAATAGCAGAATCCTAAATAATATAACAAATGTTAAAATGACAAATGCTTAAAGTCTCAATCATTACTCAAACGTAGTTTCAAATTTTCTGACTGTGTTGGATAGTTTACACATGCTTTATTACCATTTACTTTCCATCTTGAATTTTCACTATAGATACAACACTTCATTTTTATTCTCATATTCATTTTGAATATGAATGCTAATCATATTCAAAACATACGATAGCAGTTATGTGATTTTCGCTACCAAAAACAACAGATTAAACTGGGGAAAAGATGAGTAAGATTAAAGTGTATCTGAGTACTTGACATACCAGTGAATTTCTGGCTGATGGGGACAGTGACTGGGGTAGATTTCACAAGTGTGGCTTTGCCAATTGGGTCCAGATCTTTAAGGTCTGGAACTCGATCATGATAGATGAAGTCATTATCCTTCTTTGCTGCAGAAAGGGCACGGCTGATTTTGTCAGCAAAGTCTTTCACATTGACATATTCATCATAGCGAGATGCCACTGTTTTAATCAATTCTGCTGCGTGCTAAAAAAAAAAAAAAAAAAAATGTTAAAAAAAGTTTTGTTTTTCTCAACCAATGATCTAAGCAATGGTTTTTAAAAAATTTCTTTGAGGACATGCATTTCCAGCAATGTGGTCAACAGAATAACCTAGAAATTATCCCATCCCAAAATTCCAAAATATCAAAAATGAAGAATAAACATAGTAGGCATCCGTCCCAACACATGCGTGAATTACCAAGAAAGTAAAAAAAAAAAAAAAAAAAAATCCAGTAAGTATAGTAAGTGAGGCCAGTAAGTATAAACCAACATTGAGGAAGGCTGGCTGTCGAATATTTCTATAACCCAAAGGACTAGCGATTAAAACGTCTTACAAGCTCTCATGAAGACCTGAAACAGGGGTCTTAAAACAAACACATCTCCCTCTACGGAGAAACACTCGTTTCACTGCCCCACATGGAGGCAGGAACCTCAAACGTCTACTCCAACAGTGAAAGGCTGGGTCAGAAAAAAAGTACCCAGCCAACACAAGAAGTCAACAAAGAAGCATGTTACCTCAGCATTGACAGGAACATATTTTTTTAGGGGCGCCTGGATGGCTCAGTCGGTTAAGTACCCAACTTCAGCCCAGGTCATGATCTCACAGTGTGTGAGCTCAAGCCCCGCATCGGGCTGTTTGCTGTCAGCACAGAGCCCACTTCAGATCCTCTGTCCTCCTCTCCCTGCCCCTCCCCCATTTGTGCAGTCTCTCTCAAAATAAATAAACTTTAAAAAAAAAAAAAAAAGGAATAGATTTTTTTAAAAAGGTCTACTCTCAGGCACCTGGTGGCTCAGTTGGTTAAAGCATCTGACTTCCTGATTTCAGCTAAGGTAATGATCTCACGGTTCATGATACTGAGCCCCGAGTCGGGCTCTGCACTGTGAGTGCTTGAGATTTTCTCTCTCCCTCTCTCTCTGCCCCTCCCCCGCTCACGCTCTTTCTCTAAATAAACATTTAAAAACAAAAATAAAAGGTCTACCTTCATAATTCATAAGATGAGCATATGCCTCACATAAATTTAGAGCTTAAATTACATTACTTAGGTGGTTTCAGATATAATAACAGCAGATAAAAGAGGCAATGAAGCCAAAGGCATCGTCGGGGATAAATTCAGTGCTTAATATTTGATATCTGCCAATCTGCCAGAAAGACCTAAAACTTCTTAAATTTTGCATTTAACAAGACTCTATGTATATAAACAGTTACAATGAGAAATTGATAAATTTACCCCTCATCAGAGTGGAAGATTTTAACACTCCTGTCTCAGCATGACAGACCAAGTAAACAAAAAAACTGTAAGATTATAGAAGATGTGAATAACATCATTAATGAGTTTGACCTACCAGACATTCAGAACCCTGGACACCACAACTAGAGAATATAAAATATTCTCAGGCATGTAAAGAACATCTATAGAGAGTAACCACAGGAGAGAAAGCAAATATGAAACACCAAAGTTATAGAAATACAAGAATGGTTTAAGAAAACCTATTTATGTATTATCCAAATACTAGATTTAAATTTTTAAAAATCAAATTATTTCCACAGATACTGAAAAGCATTTGATAATATTCAATATTCATCACTGATATTTTTGAAAATCTCAGTAAAATCAAAATAGATATCCAATTCATTAACATGATAAAATCTCAACCCCCAAACCTGCTAACATACTTAGCAGAAAATATAACATTCCTGTAGTCAAAATGAAACAGTATCATCAACAACCTTAGAATGCGTCAAAACATCTAGATAAAAAAATGAAATTAAGAGGTATAAAGAAGGTATAAAGAAAAGGAAAAAATGATCATCTACAGATGATGTTTTACATACCAGGAAACCTAAAACAGTCAACTGAACTATTCTAAATAAGAGGTAGCTCACATGCAAAATCAACAGAGCAAAACAAAAGCTACATCTTTAGTTATACTAGGAGATGAGAAAGGGCACAAATTTAAATCGCTTTTCAAATCTGATTTGTAAATATGTGGTCAAACACTCCCCTCAAATAGCAAAGTTGGTACCAGAATGATAAGACATACCAAGTACACTGCGGGGGGGGGGGGGGGAAAAAAGGGATTGCTAAGGACCCACCCCCGTGAGTGAAAAGGACGTGAAGCAAATTTGAAAACAATGAAACGGAATGAGGAAACAAGTGCCAACAGACGATCAAGGCAAAGCCAACTGGTCCACGTCAGCCACCAAGAGGTCGCAGGAAAAATGGAGTGCTGAGAGGCCTCATCCCGAGAGGGAACTGCTGAGAGCAAGAGGCAGGTTAATCGAGGGCAGGGAGGCCGGGGAAAGCAGGTAGGAGGAGAGAAACCAGGGAAAAAGAAGAAAGGGGGTAAGCACTGCAACAGGTCAGCAAAATAACAGACTCTCAGAGCAGACACAGCACCTCGCAAAGGGAAGGCTGTGAGGGACTCGGGGACACCAGGCGCGGAGGAAGAGCCCCTCCTCAAGCAGGCTAGGCTTTGAGAGCCAAAGAAGTGAAGCCGAGGAGGGGGCCCCGACACAAAGAGGCTCAGAACACTGCCACACGACCGGAGGGGGGCATGCCCCCACTCAGGAGCCTCTTGCGACTCCTCTACTAAAATCGATCTCATCCAAACACAAGTAATGGAAAAGGCATCCCATCTGCTTCAACACAAAGAAACCAGAAGGAAAAGGATGAAAATGAGCATGTAACTTTCCAATAGGTAATGAAAATTCACCAAGGAAATATTGTCACAAAGCAGATGAAAACAGCATGCTGAAAACACGAACAGAGGACCAGATGGCCTAGACAACAGCAGGTGACAGCAGACAGCGAGAGAAATGTGGAACAGGCACTGACAGAACTCAGGCAAGAAAGTGAAGAAAAACTCAAAATCATTTTTAAAAAGATTGAAATATGGGGGCGCCTGGGTGGCTCAGTCCATTGAGCGTCTGACTTCCTCTCAGGTCATGATCTCACAGTTTGTGAATTCGAGCCCCATGTCGGGCTCTGCGCTGACAGCTCGGAGCCTGGAGCCTGCTTCAGATTCTGTCTGTCTGTCTGTCTGTCTCTCTCTCTCTCTGCCCCCCCACCCCCGACTCACACTCTCTCCTTCAAAAATAAACATTAAAAAATGTTTTAATAAAAAATATAAAAAGATTGAATATTTACACAAGTAACAAAAAAGGGGTAACAGACATCATGCAAGAAACACACAACTCAATATGGCAGGCAAGGAGAGGGAGGCGGTTACAAATTAAAGATTGGTAAGACACCTGCCAGATGCCATGTGAGGACCTTGTTCTGCACAGACCAGCTGTGAAAAAACACCACAGAAAACGTCTTGGAAAACTAAACTAGGTTTCAGTAATATTATATTACTAGTATTAATTATTGATCAGTATTAACTTTGCCAGGTGGGCGGACATTATAGTTTTAGGGCTTTTTTTTTTTAAGTCTTATCTATCAGAGATATGACTTGGTTTTGTTTTTTTTAATTTTTAATTTTGATTTTTTTTCTCTTTTGTTTCCTTCTCTTCACTCTTTTCCCTTTTTCTTTCTACCCTCCTCTTTTTTGTTCTTCCCTTTGGAATCGAGCTCATAGTTTCTGATTTGATTTTTGGTCAATTCTTATTCTGCTTGCTTGATCAGGCATTTAAATCTATTCTTTATATACCTTTTCTTTAATTTTTTTTAATGTTTTTATTTATTTTTGAAGGAGACAGAGAGACAGAGCATGAGTGGGGGAGGAGCAGAGAGAGAAGGAGACACAGAGTTCAAAGCAGGCTCCAGGCTCTAAGCTGTCAGCACAGAGCCCCATCCCGTGAGATCATGACCTGAACCAAAGCCAAACGCTCAACCGACTGAGACCCCCAGGCGCCCCTTTTTATTTTCTATTTTATATCTCCTTCCTATTTTCTTCTCTCTCTGGACTAAGCCTTATAGTCTCTTTGATTCTCTGCCTGGTGTTTTTTTTCACCCCTTTCATTTCTTTGTACAGGATAAGGTTCCCCCGCCTTCACTTTATTTGCCTTTTGTCCAGGGTTGCTTCAACGGACAAATCCACACACACCTGGTGGAAGGTCCAAACAATCCACCACTAAAGCAGTGGGACAGAACAGCCAAAGATGCAACAACAGAGTGCAGGCAACACAGTCAAAAAACACTTTCTGAAGTGCCAGGCCCCGAACAGCGTATGACCCCTTTTAAAATATGGTAGTAGTACTCACAGGTGCAGGACACTTAACAAGCGATTAAAACCCATAAAAGACAGAAACCTAGCCAAATAGATGAAATGGAAAAATTCTCCTCAAAAGAAAATCCAGGAAGAAATGACAGCCAGAGAATCGCTCAAAACAACATATCTGAACAAGAATTTAGATTAATAGTCTTAAGACTAATAGCTGGGCTTGAAAAAAGCATGGAAGACAGCAGAGAATCTATTGCTGCAGAGAGCAAAGATCTAAGGTATTGTCACAATAAATGAAGAAATGCTATAAATTAGGTGCAAAATAAACTAGATGCAGTGACAGCAAGCATGGAAGAAGCAGAGGAGAGAATGTGTAAAATAGAAAATAAAATTATGAAAAATGATGAAGCTGGGGCACCTGGGTGGCGCAGTCGGTTAAGCGTCCGACTTCAGCCAGGTCACGATCTCGCGGTCCGTGAGTTTGAGCCCCGCGTCGGGCTCTGGGCTGATGGCTCAGAGCCTGGAGCCTGTTTCAGATTCTATGTCTCCCTCTCTCTCTCTGCCCCTCCCCCGTTCATGCTCTGTCTCTCTCTGTCCCAGAAATAAATAAAAACGTTGAAAAAAAAAATTAAAAAAAAAAAATGATGAAGCTGGGAAAAAAGAGGGAGAAGAAATTACTAGATCACAAGAGGAGAATTAGAGACCTAAGTGACTCAATGAAATGAAACAGTATCTGTATCCTAAGAGTTCCAGAAGAAGAAGAAGAAGAGACAGAAAAGGGCAGAAGGTTTATTTGAACCAATTATAGCTGAGAACTTCCCTAATCTGGGGAAGGAAACAGACATCCAACTCCAAGAGGCACAGAGAACTCCCCTCAAAATCAAAAACAGATCGACACTGTGACATATTATAATGAAACTGGCCAAATACAAAGATAAAGAGAGAATTCTGAAAGCAGCTCGGGACAAACGGGCCTTAACCTACAAGGGGAGACACATAAGCATAGTAGCAGACTTGTCCACTGAAACCTAGCAGGCCAGAAGGGAGTGGCAGGAAATAGTCGATGTGCTGAACAGGAAAAATATGCAGCCCAGAATCCTTTATTCGGCAAGGCTGTCACTGAGAATAAGAAAGATAAAGGCCTTCCAAGACAAACAAAAACCAAAGGAATTCATGACCACTAAACCAGCCCCGCAGGAGATCCTAAGGGGGACTCTGTGAGTGGAAAGCAGCAAAGAGTACAAAGGACCAGAGACATCACCACAAGCATGAAACCTACAGGTAACACAATGGCACTAAATCCATATCTTTCAATAACTAAATGCCCCAAACAAAAGACACAGGGTATCAGAATGGATAAAAAAACCAAGATCCATCTATATGCTGCCTACAAAAGATTCATTTTAGACCTGAGGACATCTGCAGACTGAAAGTGAGGGGATGGATGTCAAAAGAAAGCTGGAGCAGCCACACCTATATCAGACAAACTGGGGTTTTTTTTTTAATTTTTTAATGTTTTTTATTCATTTTTGAGAGAGAGAGAGCACACAAGCAGGGGAGGGGCAGAGAGAGGGGGAGACACAGAATCTGAAGCCAGCTCCAGGCTCTGAGCTGTCAGCACAGAGCCAACATGGGGCTTGAACTCACGAACAGTGAGATCATGACCTGAGCTGAAAGTCAGAGGCTTAACTGACTGAGCCACTCAGGCGCCCCTGATCAAACTAGATTTTAAAACAAAGACTTTAGCAAGAGATGAAGAAGGGCATTATGTCATAATTAAGGGGTTAATCCATCAAGAAGAGCCAATAATTGTAAATATTTATGCCCCCAATGTGAAGGCGCCCAAATATATAAACTAATCACAAACATAAAACATATTGATGATAATACTGTAATTGTAGGTGACTTCAATACTCCACTTAAAACAATGGACAGATCATCTAAGCAGAAAATAAATAAGGAGATAATGCTCTGAATGACACACTGGACCAGACAGACTCAACAGATACATTCAGAACTTTTCATCCCAAAGCAGCAGAATACACATTCTTCTTGAGTGTACACAGAACATTCCCCAAAAGTGATCACACACTAGGTCACAAAACAGCCCTCAACAAATATAAAAGGACTGAGATCATACCATGCATATTTTGAGATCACAACACTATGAAACTTGAAATCAACCATAAGAAAAAATTCGGAAAGGCCCCAAATACATGGAGGTTAAACAACATCCTACTAAAGAATGAATGGGTCAACCAGAAATTAAAGAAGAATTTTAAAAATACATGGAAGCAAATGAAAATGAAAACATGACAGTCCAAACCCTTTGGGATCCAGCAAAGGCAGTCCTAAGAGGAAAATACACTGTAATCCAGGCCTATCTCAAGAAGCAAGAAAGGTTCCAACTGCACAACCTAACCTTACACCTAAAGGAGCTAGAAATACAGCAGCAAAGAAAGCCCAAAGCCAGCAGAAGAAGAGAAATAATAAAGATTAGAGCAGAAATTAACCATGTAGAATCTAAAAAAAACAGATTAGTGAACCTAAGAGCTGGTTTCTTGAAAGAATAAACGAAATTCATAAACTCCTAGCCAGACTTCTCAAAAAGAAAAAGAGAGAGGACCCAAATAGATAAAATCATGAATGAAAAAGATCACAACCAACACCACAGAAATACAAACAGAATTTTGTATTTTAGAGAATACTATGAAAATTATATGCCAACAAACCGGACAATCTGGAAGAAATGGACAAATTCCTAGATACCCACACACTACCAAAACTCAAAAGGAAAGACATAGAAAATTTGAACAGACCCATAACCAGTGAAGAAATTCAATCAGTTATCAAAAATCTCTCAACAAATAAGAGTCCTGGGCCAGATGGCTTCCCAGGGAAATTCTACCAGACATTAAAGCAGAGTTAATACCTATTCTTCTCAAGCTGTTCCAAAAAACAGAAATGGAAGGAAAGCTTCCAGACTCATTCTATGAAGCCAGCATTACCTTGATTCCAAAACCAGACAAAGACCCCACTAAAAAGGAGAATTACAGACCCTGATGAACATGGATGCAAATATTCTCAACAAGATACTAGCAAATTAAATTCAACAGTACATTAAAGGAGTTATTCACCATGATCAAGTGGAATTCATTCCCAGGCTGCCAGGGCTGGTTCAATATTCGCAAATCAATCAACGTGGTTCCATATTCACAAATCCCAAAATTTGTATGGAATCACACAAGACCCCAAATAGCCCAAGTAATGTTGAAAAAGAAAACCAAAGCTGAAGGCGTTACAATCCCAGACTTTAGCCTGTATTACAAAGCTGCAATCATCAAGACAGTCTGGCACAAAAACAGACACACAGACCAATGGAACAGAATAGAGAACCCAGAAACGGACCCACAAACATATGGCCAACTAATCTTTGACAAAGCAGGAAAGAGCATCAAATGGAAAAAAAATAGTCTCTTTAGCACATGGTGCTGGGAGAACTGGACAGCAACATGCAGAAGAATGAAACTGGACCACTTACACTATACACAAAAATAAACTCAAAATGGATAAAAGACCTAAATGTGAGATAGAAAACCATCAAAATCCTACAGGAGAAAACAGGCAGCAACTTCTGTGACCTCAGCCACAGCAATTTCTTATTTGACATGTTTCTGGAAGCTGGGAAATAAAAGCAAAAATGAACTACTGGGACCTCCTCAAGATAAAAAGCTTACACACAGCAAAAGAAACAATCAATGAAACTAAAATGCAACCAATGGAATGGAAGAAGATATTTGCAAATGACATATCTAATAAATGGTATCAAAAAATCTACAAAAAACTTACCAAACTCAACACCTGAAAAACAAATAATCCAATGAAGAAATGGGCAAAAGACATGAATAGACACTTTTCCAAAGAAGACCTCCAGATGACAAACAGACACATGAAAACATGCTTAACATCGCTATCATCAGGGAAATATAAATTAAAATCACACAGAGATACCACCTCACACCAGTCAGAGTGGCTAAAATTAACAACTCAGGAAACAACAGATGTTGGCGAGGATGTGGAGAAAGGGGAACCCTCTAGGCTCTGTTGGTGGGAATGCAAACTGGTGCAGCCACTCTGAAAAGTGTTGAGATTCCTCAAAAAATTAAAAATAGAATTACCCTATGAACCAGCAATAGCACTACGGGGAATTTATCCAAAGGATACAGGAGTGCTGATTTGTAGGGGCATATATAACCCAATGTTTATAGCAGCGCTTTCAACAATAGCCAAATATGGAAAGAGTCCGTATGTCCATCATAACTGTTGGAAGTCACACACACACACACACACACACACACACACAAATGGAATACCACTCAGCGATGAAAAAGAGTGAAATCTTGCCATTTGCAACAATGTGGATGAAACTGGAGAGTATTATGCTAAATGAAGTCAATCAGTCAAAGAAAGATCTATGATTTCACTCATAGGTGGAGTTTGAGAAACTTAACAGAAGACCATAGGGGAAGGGAGGGAAAGATAAGTTACAGACAGCGAGGCAAACCATAAGAAACTCTTAAATACACAGAACAAACTGAGGGTCGATGGGGGTGAGGAAAATGGGTGATGGGCATTGAGGAGGGCACTTGTTGGGATGAGCACTGGGTGTATATGTAACTGATAATCAAGGAATCTACTTCTGAAGACATGACTAGTCTGTATGTTAGCTAACTTGACAGTAAAATTTAAAATAATAATATATAAACAGAAGAGAAATAAAAAACAACAATGAATAACAGAAGACTCATGCTTAGGTTCAACAATTGTTACCAATTTGCCATATTTGCTTTACCATTTTCATATGGGGGGGGGGGGCTTTTTTGCAGAATCATTTGAAACTGAAGTTCAGACACCATGACCCTTGATCCCCAAATACTTAAGGATATATCTCCTGGTAAGAACAATCTCCTTAAAACCTACAAACTGCTGTCACAACTAAGAAAAATACTTTCACAAAACCAGTTTTAACATCTTACTTGGTCCCTCATTAATGAATTAAATAAATCTGACACATATCCATTCTATTAAGACACATTTTTCTATCTATATATTTTTACGCCTTTTTCAAAGCCATACTTTGTCAGTGTTAGGGATTCCACCAAGATGATCAAGTATACAGGCTTCTGTAGCCAAATAAAGGGCACTATCCTGGTAGGGCATCTCATGAGCCCTATATGCCCAGCCACAATTTGTCTTGGCCCCAAATGTAAATTCCAAGCAACAGTCTTAACTTTACTGTTATTTCATCTGCTGTGTTGTATTTCCCTGACATTTCCAATGTTTTTTTTTTTTCCCCACTGCTCTGCTCACAGCAATGACTGAAAAGCTGGTTTCTCGGTATGACCACGTAATGATCTTTATCAGGTTCATGGGGTACTTTGAGCCACAGACTACAGAGATTAGGGTTTCTTGGTCATCTTTTTTTTTTTTTTTTTTTTGTCTATTTGTTCTGTTTGCCTATTTCTGAGTTCAAATCAAGCAACAACAACAAAATTTCATGCCTAGAAAGAGGCACGGCCCTTTTGTGCTAACTTCTGACCTATGACTAACGCTATAAAAACTGAAGCTACAAACGCTTACGTGTCTGTAACTGGAAAAAGTCTTTATCTCTCACTGCTCAAGGTTGAAATAGTTTCCTTTTTCCACACGGGACTTTAAATATCAAAATTTCAAAAAGAACTTTTACGTGACTGGTTTAATAGACAGAGACACTAAGTAAGAGCTTCCTTGAAACTAATAGTCCTAGAATTCTAGAAATAAAGAAACTAAATTTCTAATACTTTAAATTTGCTAGACTGAAAAAAATCCTTCCCATGGAAACCCCTTTTTCAGAAGCATTTTTATGTAAGAATCTAAGCTACTGTAATCAAAGTGAACTCTGGACAAATGAGACATGTTTGAATATCTGTGTTTTATTTAAAAAAATATGTTGGGGCGCCTGGGTGGCTCAGTCGGTTAAGCGTCCGACTTCGGCTCAGGTCATGATCTCGCAGTCCGGGAGTTCAAGCCCCGCATCGGGCTCTGTGCTGACTGCTCAGAGCCTGGAGCCTGTTTCAGATTCTGTGTCTTCCTCTCTCTCTGACCCTCCCCCATTCATGCTCTGTCTCTCTCTGTCTCAAAAATAAATAAATGTTGAAAAAAATTAAAAAAAATATATGCTTTTCAAAAAATAAATAAAAAGTATGCCTTTCTTTGATTTCGTCCATTGTGAAGTGTAAGCATACATTTTCTTTTTTACAAGACTTGGGGTTCTTCTCTCATAAAAAGACAAATTAAGCTGAAATTCCTAAATAATACTTGCAGAGTATCTTCTAATATCCAGGCCATATTTAAAATTCCCTAACAGTCTTCTCCCTGCCCTCTGCTTACCAATACTCAAAATACAAACGACTCCTATAAACAGCCCTTGCCCCTCTCATGAAACTGACCCAGATTCACAGCAGGTTTCTGACAACCTCAATGCTGAGAGGATGGACATCCGCACAGAAGGCACTCTGCTGTTTACAGGATCTATTCACATATACAGTTGCTACAACTCTGGGCTCCCCCAGAGCTTAATTACTATCAGCCTACTGTTGACCAGAAGTCTTACCTGTAAAATAAACAAGTAACATATATTTTGTATGTTACATGCTTTTCATGCTGTATTCTTATAATAAAGTCAGCTAGAGAAAAGAAAATGTTAAAATCACAGAGAAGACAGATTTATAGTTCTATAAAAAATCTGTGTATAAGTGGATGCACACAGTTTAAACCAGGGTTGTTCAAGGGTCAGCTGTACTACAATGCCCTTCTCAAGCTGTGGAACTGCATATCCCAATTCAGACAAAGGGTATGCCACAAGTTAAGCAGCTTGGTAGTTAATTTAGACTATTTTATATTAAAACAGGGAGGAGCACCTGGGTGGCTCAGTCGGTTAAGCGTCTGACTCTTGATTTCAGGTCAGGTCATAATCTCACAGTTCGTGGGATCGAGGCCCGCATCGGGCTCTGTGCTGACAGTGCATATCCTGCTTGGGATTCTCTTCCTCCCTCTCTCTCTGTCCCTCCCCTGCTCGCATGTGTGCTCACACGCTCTCTCTCAAAATAAATAAATATTTAAAAAACGGATAAATAAGAGAACTGAATGAAAATCTTACATAATTTTTTAGATACAACATAAGACTTCAAAAAGCACCCAGCACGTAAAACTTAAGGATAAAAACAATCACTTTTCTCTGCTGATAGGGGCAATGAGTAGAAAAGGTTTTTATGAACAAACCTGGGAATCTCACTAAGGAAAAAAAGAGAGAGCCAAGTTACTCGAGTATTTATTTCCAAGAAACTCACCTGTAACCTTGCAATCTCTTCTCCAAATTTCTTCTGCTGTTTTGCCAGGATAGACTGGTGGTACTCAGCATTGGCCTGCATGATACAGTGCTTTGCAGCCAAGACAGGGAACACCTCCTGGAAATAAAAATACTGACCAGGGGAGAGTCCAACCACACAAACCACCACAGACAACACGGGATGCAGGAAGAAAAAGGAAAAGGAGACAGAAATTAGAAATCACCCCGTTAATGGTTTAGAGACAGGTTAGTCATTAGGTGTAAACAGAGAAGACGACATGATTTTGCAGGAACTGAAGTCAACGGATTCAATTTTTTTCTTCCAATTAAAATTAAGGGGTTTTGTTTTTGGGTTTTTTTGCACTGTTAAGTGAAGCCAATTTAAGTTTTCATAAGGTCTTCAATCAAGCCATGAAGTCAACATTTTGTTTACAAAGAAGAAAGGAAAGCATGCATTAGGAAGAGAAGGAGAACAGACATTCACAGAGGAATACCAAGCACGAGGCTTTAGAAGCTTTCTTAGGAGTCCTTACCCAGCCCTTAGAGTTAACTAAACCACCATTACTCACATATACTAATGAAAATGCTCTATAGCTGACTGTTTCATCGTGTTTTTAAAAGACAAAAGACAGTAAATTAAGTTCCCACTTAAATTCATATCTAAGAGACTTTTTAATAAAGATGATTTCTAGCCATAGAAAGACTATTTAGTATAAACACTAACATTTCAGATTACATACTCAAAAACACATAGCAAACAGACAAACACACTAAGTTAATATCTAATACGATAAAGTGTTATTTTGCCCTAATTTGTTTTGAAGAAGATTCCAGTCAAAATTAATTTTAAAAGACCCAAACATATGAACCAAGAAGCACTTATATCGGTAGATGCTCTTCCAAAATGGCAAATCGCAGCCTGCAACCTCACTGTCTTTAGAAGTACGTGCCACATGAAATCCAAGAATTAAACTAGGCAATCACTGTCCAGACAAAAATAGGAAAGACTCAAACACTGAATTACTACCTGGTATGCTTTCCTGTCTCCCAGTGAATAACTTCCTAGCTTCCTGGATCACTACTTGCAGATATTCCAGTTTTACAACTAGAATATGAAAATACCTTATGAGCTTTATTAGTCAAACGGCAAAAAGACATCTAAATCTCAAACTGTACTCAGGCCAGTTCTCAAGGTAAGGCTGGAGCAGCTTCGTGTTTTAACCGGAGATTCTCCAGGAATACCAGGAATGCTGCAGAGGGAGTTTCCAAGTCTTTGAAGGTGACATTCTTCTCTCCGTGACACGACTGAACTAATGGCCCAACAGGATGTTACGGGACACTGTGCAGCTGAACGTGAAGTCTTTCAGATGAAAACAAGGTGAGAGAAGATCCCAAGGCTCTTTTCAGGAGTAACAGTATTAACATCCAAGAGTCCTGGGCAACTTTCTAGTAACCTCTTGGCGTATTTTAAATCTCCAGCAATTCCCTCACATCAATTCCTAATTCTCTGACTAAACTAGTGTGTGCCGTTGATGTATTTATGCTTTTTTACTTCACCACGAAACTGTCTGCAATTTCATAATTTACAAGGCTTCCTGAACGACTTCTAAATCAATAAATTCAGGGCGCCCGGCTGGCTCAGTCAGAAGAGCACGCGACTCTTCATCTCGGGGTCGTGAGTTCCAGCCCCATGGTGGGTGTAGAGAGGACTTAAATAAACTTTGAAAAAATAAAATAAATCAATAAATTCTCCTAGAAAATATCATGTAACAAAAACCATATGCTATTATCATACAGACAAAACTAATTACCTGAACATTTCTGAAAGAGTAGTTGAAACGCGCTACATTTCCCTCAACCTGTAAGTTTCCTTTGAAATCATTCTGAGTTTACGCGTTAGTCTAATCATATGCTTTGCGTTTGACCATCACTGACGAGTCTTTTCAAATGCCACTTCAGAAAAGCTTACGTTAAAACAATTAATATTTTCTCTGATATGCGGCAGCAGGTAGGTGGTTGTTTTCCTTAGCTGTACAAGAGCAGCCCAATTTTCTATCTCTGTTGGCAAAACTTAATTCTAATCAAAATCCTGGATGAATTTGCTTTCTTTTCCTTTTGCTTTCTGTCTGTTTTGTGCTTTAAGACTCATCTTTAAGAAAACAGGACAATAATTAAAAGTGCAAATAATCAACATGCTCAAGTATTCATGCTTGTAGCAGATCACCAATGAATCAGAATTACACAATGCCTTGATGTAACAAAATTACTGGAGACAGAGGCTCAACAATTTCCAGAAAGAATTTTGGAAAAACAAGTTTAGTAAAGAGTAGAGACAAAGGCATCCCTTAAATACAAAAGAATTTTTCATGCTTCTTAAATAAAAAATTATTTCTACCAACATATTCTTCAAATGCCTCTCCTAAAACTTCAAGTTTCTTTTTTATAAAACATAATTTCCAACGTTTTTCTTCTGTACAAAAACCTCTAAGTATTTCCACATGCAAAATAACCAAGTATTTGCAAAAACAATCACTGACCTTGGGAAGAGTATCTTTGTACTGACACTGTTTAAAAGCATCACCAAAGTAATCTGCGGCCTGATTAGCCAATTTGGCTATGATGGCATCTTTCATTTTATCTGGAATAAAATATGACATTGGCCATTGTAATTAAAAAATATATATAAAATAATCCGACACATCATAACTTAGTATGAACTCTGAGATCACAAGTTTGTACACTTGTCTTCCTGTTTTAAAAGCTGATCGCTTCTCTTCACATGTAACAAAATAGAGAAAAAACTGGAATTACCTCTTGTGGCTTTTAAAAAAAAGACTTCTTGGGCCTGTGCCAGCATAATAAGACTAAGGGTCCCAACAGTATCTGGAGACAGGTCCACCGTAGGCTCTCGACTTAAGGCAGATAAAACTGTCTCTTTAATATGTAAAAAGGCACCACTAGCAAACTAGAGGGGGAGAAAAAGAACTTCTTTAAAATCTATGTAAACTCAGCAAGACTTAACTTTCTACTGTTACACACAAATCATTTCAAATGTTAATTCAGTTGAACAGTTACTATATTTAAATTTTTATATTGTTACAGATCTAAATATATGACCTACAGACAATAAGGGTATTTTTCCAAAATACTATACAGGAACAGATTTAACTAAGATTAAGAGTAAATTGCAGCAAAACATACAGCAACTTCACGGGACAAATTAAACTTATTTTTAGATATATTTCCCCAAGACTAATATGAGAATAGAGGTCGGGATAAAATAGTATTAAGGACCTTTTAGTACCGAAATGATCTTGCTTTGGTCCCAAACAATTCCATCTGTCCCACAATTAAACACGCTGTACTTAGGGGAAACCTCAAATAGCACAGGTGATCTGAGGAACAGCATTTACTGTCCATTGATAATGATTTCTATTTGGCTTTCAAAGGTCCCTGGTGAAATGATCCCCATCAGATTTTTTTATTCCGAATTATATTTTGCTGAGGTTCACCCAAAATAACTGCTTTTATGGAACACATGATCCTGGGAAAAAGAAAGAAATCCGTCTGGGATTAAAAGATGTGGGTTATACGGAGGAGCTGCGTAGAGATTACTGAAGATTATGTATTACAAGTGAACATCATGTTTTCTGCAGTCATGAGGTATCATGAAACCAGAGTATCTGCAAGGAGCGACGAGCTGACCTTGCTTAAATACATACACTAAGAGAATCACCGACCAGAACAGCAAGGGACCCAGCCTCTGTCACAAATCTGGAACAAGAGGCCGACAA
This sequence comes from Prionailurus viverrinus, assembly GCF_022837055.1. Taxonomy (NCBI): domain Eukaryota; kingdom Metazoa; phylum Chordata; class Mammalia; order Carnivora; family Felidae; genus Prionailurus; species Prionailurus viverrinus. The sequence continues at coordinate 2,567,458 of NC_062569.1, read as the reverse complement.
AGGTCATTAAAGAACACGTCCAAGGGTACACAGCTTCCTGGTGGCAAAGAGCCTAGACAAGCCTATCTAAGTCTTCTGAAATCACCACCCCCTTTCCATCACACTAGGTGACCTGCTGTGAATCGCAAAGGCGACTCACAGAATGGAATTTATTATCACATGCCAATTAGCTGAGTTACAGTTAACAGAAAAGTAAAGTTGACTTCATTTTCACATTTTAAAATATTGGCCCTTTAGAGGCTCAAAAAGAAAAGTATGTCTGTCATCCATGCCCATTGAAAACTGCACGGCAAGCCGCAATTTGGAGCGTTGTTTGCTTAAAATGCATCTTCCTCTCACTTTCTTAGAAGAGCATTCTTAATCTCACTTGTAAACTGAAACAACAGGAAAAATCAGACTCCACCTCTGGGACAAGCATATTCCACAGCCATGGAAGACAGGAAGCACCTTTGGAATTCCATAGAATTTGGAATCAGAACCTGAAACCTCAACGGACCACTTTATTAACACGCTGGCCTTTGAGTCTCCTTGTGTGTAAAATGGGGTGTCATTACACATACAACACGCATCACGAGGTTCATCTGTGATTGACGAGAGTCAAATACTGTATGCGAGCACATCTGTAAATTATAACACAATCTACAGCATGAACTAGATCATTCGACAGCAATCATTTATTCTTTACGTTAAAAGAAAAATAGGGGCGCCTGGGTGGCTCAGTCGGTTAAGCGGCCGACTTCGGCTCAGGTCATGATCTCGCGGTCCGTGAGTTCGAGCCTCGCGGTCCGTGAGTTCGAGCCCCTGTTTCAGATTCTGTGTCTCCCTCTCTCTCTGACCCTCCCCCGTTCATGCTCTGTCTCTCTCTGTCTCAAAAATAAATAAACGTTAAAAAAAAAAGATTAAAAAGAAAAAGAAAAGCTGAGTAAATAATACACTGCCACCAAATAATATGCCATATTAGTGATAGTACCCAAAATCTAAATTTAGCTAACTTGAGAACATGACATACCTGACCACATTTAAATATGACCTCTCTACAAGCCAGAGTTAAAATTTCCTTACTAAGAGGTCTTAACTTTTGTGACAATGGTAAAATATTAGCTGTGTCTCTTAAGAAAAAATATATTTAAATAACGTACATCTGACCCTTGAACAACAGAGGTTTGAACTGCGCAGATCCACTTATACATGGATTTTTTTTTTTCAATAAATACAGCACAGTACTGTAGAGGTATTTTCTCTTACATATTTACTGTAAGAATGCAATATATAATACATAAAACGTACACAATACAGGTTTTTTTAATTTTTTAAGTGTATTTATTTTGAGAGAGAGAGAGAGAAAGTGTGAGCAGGGGAGGGGCAGAGAAAGAGAGAGAGAGAGAGAGAGAGAGAGAGAGAGAATCCCAAGCAGGCTCCATGCTGTCAGCGCAGAGCCCAACTCGGGGCCTGATCTCACGAACCTTGAGATCATGACCTGAGCCAAAATCACGAGTTAGATGCTTAACGGACTGAGCCACCCAGGCGCCCACAGACAATACATGTTATTCAACTGTTTATGTTGAAGTAAGGCATCCAGTCAACAGTGGGCTATTAGTAGTTACGTTCCAGGGGAGTCAAATGTTACAGTGTATTTTTGACTATGCAAGGGGTCACCACCCCTAACCCCCACGCTGTTCAAGGGTCAACTGTACAAAATTTTTTAATGAGATCAATTATTTAAAAGGGATTTAACCAAGAACTTCATCTCAAACATTCAATCATTTGTTCTCCCAACATTTATTGAGCCTTTATTACGTGCCAGGCACTGTCCTAGGTGCTAGGTATACAACAGTGAGGAAAAACAGAGCTGGTCTACAGGTAAACAGTTTAAGGATTTCAAAAGTGTGAATCAATTCATTAAAAAGTACATTACTTTTCAAGAAAGTATCTGTGTATAAAGAGACACCTATGAGCCTAAGTACAAGTTATTTGCAATTTAATCCAAGTTAGTGTTGATCATGTGGTTACTGTTCTGCATACCTGGTAATGCTTAGCAGCGACTTTCAATCCTTCATCATTATCCAGGTTCTGTTCTGCGGCAATCTGGCTAGCTAACGCTGCACAATTGAATAACACACAGCTCTTTTCATATCCTAAGCTTGCAAGAGCTGTAAAAAATTAAGAAGGAAAAATTGATCAGATTATTTTCTCTAAAGGAAATAAATGTTTCAAAGATAAATACTATGAAATCTCTCCCACCGGCTCTCACAAAAACAAGTTTCCAGACCTGTTTTCTCACCCATAATAGTACCCATATTTCCAACGCTGCTCGGCCAGGCAGCAATTTATTTATTTCCACAACGATAATCCCATCATCTAAAATTCAAAAGATCAAGGAGTTAGTCTTTCCTTTCCTTTCCGTCCACAATGCTACTAGGTTCCAAATGAAAAGTCATTCTCATGTCAATTCTCACTTAAAGTCAAATAAATTGTTTTCCCATCACCTCTCAAAATTTTACAGAAGATGTGTGTGTGTGTGTGTGTGTGTGTGTGTGTGTGTGTGTATACACACATATATCTTCTCACCACACTCAAGCCAGTAAGTCAGTTCTTCCCTATGACAAACCTAACCCAAGGCAGGCACCTCCAAGTCTCACACCCTTATCCAGATACATCCATCAGAAGGCTAGATTGTGCAAGCAGTTAAAATACAGCTCTGATCAAGAAACCACACACCTAACATCCACCGGGACAGCTACTATCAGGAACAGAAACAACAAAAAATAACAACTGTTGGCAAGCAGGTGGAGAAACCGGAACCACTGTGAGCTGTTGGTGGGAAGGTGAAACACTGCAGTCCTGTGGAAAACAGTATGGCAGCTCCTCAAACACTCAGAAATAAAACTCCCATTGGATCCAACAATTCCACTTCTGGGTATATTCCAAAGAGAAGCGAGAGCAGTCACAAAAAGACATTCACACACCCACGTTCGTAGCCAAAAGGTGGGAGAAACCCAAGTGTCCACTGATGGGTAAACACGTAATGGAATATCATTCGGCCTCAAAAAGGACGGACTTCCTGTCACATGCTACACCACGGACGAACCCGGAGGGCATTGTGCTACGGGAAATAAATACGCAGATCTCAAAAGGCAAATTGAGGCATGCCTCATTTTACTGTGCTTCACTCGATTGCACTTCGCAGATCATTGCATTCTTTTGCAAAATGAGAGGTAGTGGCAACTGCGTCAATCAGCAAATCGATCAGCACCACTTTGTCCAACAGCATTTGCTCACTTTGCATCTCTGTGTGACATTTTGGTAATGCTCACAGGATTTAAACCTTTTTCATCATCATTATTATATATGTTATGGTGATCTGTGACCACTGATCACAAGTCCCCGAAAGCTCAGATGACAGCATTTTTAGCAACAAAATTTTAAATTAGGTTATATACATTGTTTCTCACACAAAATGCTATTGCACACTTTGAACAGACTACAATATACTATAAACGTAACTTTCATACGCACTGAGAAACAGGACAAAGCTTTACACTTGAACAAAAATACACTTGCACTCTCGTTCTTAGTATCCTAAAATTACACAATATTCTAATGAGTGGGTAGCCCACGCTTTATTTAGCCAAGACATTACTGAAGGACATTTTTTTTTATTTTATTTTTTATTTTTTTTAATTTACATCCAAATTAGTTAGCATACAGTTCAACAATGATTTCAGGAGTAGATTCCTTACTGCCCCTTACCCATTGAGCCCATCCCCCCTCCCAGCACCCCTCCAGTAACCCTGTTTGTTCTCCGTATTTGAGTCTCTTCTGTTTTGTCCCCCTCCCTGTTTTTATGTTATTTTGGTTTCCCCTCCCTTATGTTCATCTGTTTTGCCTCTTAAAGTCCTCATATGAGTGAAGTCATGCGATTTTTGTCTTTCTCTAATTTCACTGAGCATAATACCCTCCAGTTCCATCCACGTAGCTGCAAATGGCAAGATTTCATTCTTTTTGATTGCCGAGTAATAATCCACTGTATATAGACCACATCTTCTTTATCCGTTCATCCATCGATGGACATTTGGGCTCTTTCCAGACTTTGGCTATTGCTGATAGCGCTGCTATAAACATGGGGGTGCACGTGTCCCTTCGAAACAGCACACCTGTATCCCTTGGATAAATACCCAGTAGTGCAACTGCTGGGTTGTAGGGTAGTTCTATTTTTAGCTGTTTGAGGAAACTCCATACTGTTTTCCAGAGTGGCTGCACCAGCTTGCATTCCCAACTGAAGGACATTTAATTCCCAATATCTGCTACCGGAGTGCCTTGATGAACTGTGTCCTGCTCTATTTGTGTTAAGTCCTTTGCTTCCCACGTCTTTCGGGAAGAACCCACCTCCCTTAAGTATCTTCTAGTTCTGGCACCTGCTCCTGGTTCTCAGCCCAGCAACGTGGCAGTGCAAATGCCACAGAAAAAGAAAAACCCTTTTCTTGACCTGGTCTCCCTCTCAGCATAATGCCTTGTCCTTAAACCCTTACTGAAAATCTTTAAAATGAGCAATCCGCATTTGTGGTTCCCATCTCCTCACCTCCGGTCCACCCCTCAACCTGATGCAGGGGCGTGCCCCTAGTGAAACTTCTTTCATTACCAAATCACTGACTTCTCCAACTTTATGTGACTTACCTCTGCCACAACGATTCTGTCAGCGATGTTCCAACCTGGATAGGTACTAAAATCACCTGGAGGAATTTTCAAGGATACTAATTCCAGTGGTCCACCCCGGAAATTCTTCCTATCACATCTGGCATTCTGTATCTTTACAGGTGTACCTTTCACATTTTCCTCAGGTGATTCTAACACGCGGCCAGGTTCAGGAACCACTGGACTATGTGACCTCGGAAACCCTTCTGGCACTCAATGTCGTGCCTCTATTCTTCTCCGGTTCCTCTGAGATCTGAAAGCTTTTTCTCATCCTCATTCCCAGGAACCTGCTCCTGTTTCCTTTGAACGTTATTATCACCTAGCTCTGGCCTTCACACTTTTCCCAATCTACGGACTACCAGAGGAGATAGATTTATTATTATCATTTAATAACAACTGTTCCCAAATCTACATCTCTACCACTCTTGACTTTTAAATCTGTTTCCAAATGCCAAAAAAAAAAAAAAAAAAAAAAAAGAAAAAATTCTACCCAGACACAGCATACAAAGGTCAAACTCAACTTGCCTTTTGGAAGGAATACCCACCAAGTCAAACTGAGTTCAGATCCAGTCAGTTTCAACTGCGAAACGTCGCTCAAATCCCCTCCCTCTCCTCTGACCCACACATACCACCCTCTCTCATCTCATCTGTCACCAGTCTCCTCACTGGTCTGTTTGTCTCCAGTACCTGGAGTCAGGCTTTCTGGAATCACATCCCACTTCACCAAATCCTTCCCTTATGACTTACAAAGTCGCTTCATCTTTCTAAACAAGTGTGTTCAACTGGTAATAACGGTGCCTTTCTTCATTGGGCTTTTGGGGAATTCAGGAAGATAATACATGTGAAGCCCTTTCCACAGTGCCTAGGTGGAGTAAGTACTCAATAAATTCCAGCCATTAACACGTAAGAGAGAAGAGTGCACATGCATAGTATATTCGCACCTCTTCACAATCTGCTTTCCAATGTCTTCACCCTCCATAATCCTCCATTCAACCTATGGTTTCAAGCCTTACAATAATTTTATTAATATGCATCATACATAATTTGTACCATATACTATGTGTTATATTATGTATTCTCTATAATGCACACGTACCACAAATAATGTGTTACGTGTACTCATTTACAATAAAATACATTCCTATTACTTACTGCAGCTAATATTTACTGCACACTCTCCTAAGAACTCTGCATGTATCCACCCATTTAATCCACACAAGAGCCCAAATGAGATAAACAGTATTTCACAGTACTATTTATTCCCCATTTCAAAAACAAGAAAATTAATGCACACAGTGGTTAACCTGCCAACCCGCCTTCATTCTTCCGACCTTTGGTTATAACGGTCTACCTGTAACATTACTTTTTAGCTGGGAAAACCAAATTCATCCTTCAGAGCTTAACCTGAACACAGCTTGCTTTCAACAAGCAGAATTCATGTCTTCCTCATTTACAGGCTCACTACTTTGTTCATATCCTCATAGACTATCCGTTATATTTTGGAATGATCAGTCATTCTCCTAAACAGACTGAATACAACTGTCTCATTTGTTGTTATAATTAGGACAGTGCCTGGCAAGGCACAGGCTCTCTACAAGTATTTGGAAATTACATTAAAAGTTGAAATTTTTTAAAAAAATGTAAACATTTTTATTATTTACAAAAAGCTGTCAGGAGAGCAATTTTTAAAGCCTAAAATAATACAACGTGTTTAGCCCAAGTGTCTTATCATTTTTTTAAAAGTCATTACATACCCAATTTCACAGATCCTCCAAAAAGTGAACCTTTATCAAAAGCATCCTTCCAGGTAAATGTCAGGCAGATCTTGATAGAAAAAGAACAAAGAGAAAATTATCTTACCTTCTTGCTTCTCATTAATATTAGGTCTATTTTGAAGAAAAATCCACAATGAGGAAAAGGACTAAAGCTTGTCAAAACATTATCTTCTGTAGACAACTAACTCCTTTCCCTTTTCCTGGACCACAGAGTTTTCTTTTTTAAAAGTAAAATACTAGCACTATGATATTTCCAATGGTCATTCTGCCTCAGTAATGGTGCACGTATTGTCCTCTCCAGAAAACACTATCTTACTCATCTTTACAACACACAATGGCGTGAACAGAATAGGCACTTAATAAATGATTGTCAAATAAGCCAAGAGAAGCAAAGGTTTCCTTGAATATAAAATTAAAAATTACTCCCTGATGACAAAAGGAGAAGGGTTACCTTTGGGGGAATGAGATAATATGTTATTTCTTGATTTGGGTTGTACTTACACATGTGTACTCGCTTTATAAAGATTCAAGCTATACACATATTCACTTTTGTACGTATGCTCTACATAAATTAAAAGTTTACTTAATTAAAAAAAACTGTTTCACTCTGATTCTAATATATTCCACATATAAAGGTTAAAAACAACTTACCTCTTTTAAATTATGTATTGCAATCCCATGCAAAAATTTTGTTAACTCTGGATTAGAGAAATTTTCAATATACACAAAACTAGAGAGAATAACAGAATGAACGCCATACAGCCATCACAGTTTTAGCCTTTTGAATGTCTGGATTCACCTACTCCCACTTTCCATGTCCCCTCCCAACCCTACACACATACTTTTTCCTCCTTGAGTATCTTAAAGCAAATTTCAACATATTACATCACCTGTAAAAACTTTACCTCAAGAATGTTTAAAGCATTTTCCATAAACTACGTATTTTGAAACTTAAAATGTCACACAAATTGAAAACGTTTAACAAGTCTCTCAAACAAAACTGTGAGAAATCATCAGCATTTTTAGTATCTAGCCTTTAAAAGAAAGCAAATATTCTTGTAGTATAACATCTAATCAGAACAGCACTTGCAACTTTATATGCAAATATAATTTGTGTCAATTTTTAAAACACAGACACTGAGACTAATACTTCAGTTTCCTTTTTTATTCTGTGTAACACAAAGGGAAGGACATCACAGACTATGTTAATCAGTCAATAGATCATATTGATATAAAATACAGGGGGAAAAAAATGCAGTCCAATGCTCCACATAAACCCAAAAGTTACTAAGGAATGACATGAACAGGAACAGAATTCCAAGAGACTCCTCCAAAACATATAGATTCTCATCAGATGGGCTTACAAGCTTCTAATTTGTATCAAAAGGTCTTACAGAAAGATAAAATAGGGAAGAAGCACCATTTATTTTAAAAAGTGATACCATGGGGTGCCTGGGTGGCTTAGTCAGTTAAGCAGCCGGCTTCGGCTCAGGTCATGATCTCGTGGTCTGTGAGTTCGAGCCCCGCGTCAGGCTCTGTGCTGACCGCTCGGAGCCTGGAGACTGCTTCGGATTCTGTGTCTCCCTCTCTCTCTAGCCCTCCCCCATTTGCGCTCTGTCTCTTTCAAAAATTAATAAATGTTAAAAAAAAAATTTTTTTATTTTTTTTTTATTTTTTTTTTTTTCAATGTTTATTTTATTTTTGGGACAGAGAGAGACAGAGCATGAACGGGGGAGGGGCAGAGAGAGAGGGAGACACAGAATCGGAAACGGGCTCCAGGCTCTGAGCCATCAGCCCAGAGCCTGACGCGGGGCTCAAACTCACGGACCGCGAGATCGTGACCTGGCTGAAGTCGGACGCTTAACCGACTGCGCCACCCAGGCGCCCCCAAAAAAATTTTTTTTTAAATGATACCATGTGTCGGAAGAAATGGGTGTTTGCCATTATTATCATATAACTTTAAAACAAATTAAAATTAATAACTTACCTGATTTTCAGAGAATGGGAATTTGGGTTCAATGGAACAAATTTGATCATAATATCTAAAAAAAGAAGAAAAAAAGGAAAATTTATAATTACCAAAGCTAAATATTATATACATTTACGTATACACAACTAGTTTATGAGTACACAAAAATTATTCACGCTTACTTTGAGCAGCCCACAAATCAAATTCAATCAGCCATTTTAAAGTTAAGAAACACAATCTTTTAATGTGTAAATGAGAATGTGAAATGCATGCAATAAAAAAATTTGTGAACAAAAAACTCATACTCACCACTAAAGAAAAATACGTACCAAGTGTATTGGCTAAAAGGAAACTAACATCTGCCCAGAACCAAAGTATTTTTTAAAATACTACTTATTAAGGCAACTGTTTATATCCATTGAGCAAATTAACATCTCTGATAAACTGCTATTTAAAAACAGGTTTACTAACTTTCACATATGCCTTGGACATCTCCACTTCTGCCCATCTCCACTGTCACACCCTTCATCAAAGCTTCCACCCTGCCCAGAAATACACTCACGATTATATGGTCAATTAATTTCAACAAGGGAGGCAAGAATATGCAATGGGAAAAACGCAATCTCTTCAACAAATGGTGTTGGGAAAACTGGACAGCAACATGCAAAAGAATGAAACTGGACCACTTTCTTATACCACACACAAAAATAAACTCAAAATGGATTAAGGACCTAAATAAATGTGAGACCTGAAACCATAAAAATCCTAGAAGACAGCACGGGCAGTAATTTAAGAAATTTACAAAACAAAGTAACAGAATTTAAGAAACAAAATAAACGAGGGACGCCTGGGTGGCTCAGTTAAGTGTCCGACTTTGGCTCAGGTCATGATCTCACAGTTTGTGAGTTTGAGCCCCACAACGAGGTCTCTGCTGTCAGTGCAGAGCCTCCCTCAGATCCCCTGCCTCCCTCTATCTCTGCTCCTCCCCTGCTCATTCTGTCAAAAATAAACATGAAATAATAATAATAATAAATGAAAAAAAGAGACAAATCAAAAGGCACACTCTTAACTACAGAGAACAAACTGATGGTTACCAGAGGCGAAGTGGGTGAGAAAATGGGTGAAGTAGGTGAAGGGGATTAAAAAAGAGTACATTTAATTTTTTTTATTCTTATTTTAATTCCAGTTAACATACAGCATTGTATTAGTTTGAGGCATACAATATAGTGATTCACTAATTCTATACATCAGCCAGTGCTCATCACAAGTGCACTCCTTAATCCCCATCACCTGTTTCACCCACCCCCACATCCCCCCTCACCCCTGCCCCGTAACCATCAGTTTATTCTCTACAATTAAAAGTCTGTTTCTTGGGGCGCCTGGGTGGCGCAGTCGGTTAAGCGTCCGACTTCAGCCAGGTCACGATCTCGTGGTCCGGGAGTTCAAGCCCCGCGTCAGGCTCTGTGCTGACCGCTCAGAGCCTGGAGCCTGTTTCCGATTCTGTGTCTCCCTCTCTCTCTCTCTGCCCCTCCCCCGTTCATGCTCTGTCTCTCTCTGTCCCAAAAATAAATAAATGTTGAAAAAAAAAATTTAAAAAAAAAAGTCTGCTTCTTGGTTTCTCTTTTTTCCCTTGCTCATTTGTTTTGTTTCTTAAATTCCGCACATGAGTGAAATTACATGGTATCTGTCTTTCTTGGACTTCTTTCGTTTACCATTGTACTCTCTAGCTCCATCCATGTCATTGTAAATGGCAAGATTTCATTCTTCTGTATGGCTGGGCAATACACACACACACACAACACGTCTTTATCCATTCACTTATTGATGGACACTTGGACTGCTTCTGTAGTTTGGCCATTGTCAATTATGTTTAAACAAACAGAAAACGCATAGACCTTTTCAAATTAGTGTTTTACTTGGGTAAATACCCAGTAGTGGAATTACAGAATCATATGGTAGGTCTATCTTTAATTTTTTGAGGAACCTCCATATTGTCTTCCACAGTGGCTGCACCTGTTCGCATTCCCACCAACAGTGCACAAAGGTTTCCTTTTTCTCCACATCCTTGCCAATACCTGCCATTTCTTGTTTTTTATTTTAGCCATTCTGGCAGGTGTGAGGTGATATCCCATTCTGGTTTTGATTTGCATTTCCTTGATGATGAGTGATGTTGACCATCTTTCATGTATCTGTTGATCATCATTCTTGTTTGGAAGAATGTTTGTGTCTTCTGCCCATCTTTTAATTGGGTTATTTGTTTTGGGGTGTTGAGATTCAGAAGTTCTTTATAAATTTGGATACTAACCCTTCACCAGATATGTCATTTCCAAGTATCTTCTCCCATTCCATAAGTCGCCTTTTAGTTTTGTTGTCTCCTTCACTGTGTGGAACCTTTTTATTTAAGGTAGTCCCAATAGTTTATCCTTGCTTTTGTTTCCCTTGGCTCAGGAGACCTATCTAGACAAAAGCTGCCATGGCCAATGTCAGAGAAGTTACAGCTTGTGTTCTCTGCTAGGATTTTTATAGTTTCAGGTCCACATTTAGGTCCTTAATCCATTTTGAGTTTATTTTTGTGTATAAGAAAGTGGTCCAGTTTTCCCAACACCATTTGTTGAAGAGACTTTTTCCCATTATTCTTTTCTGTTTTGCCAAAGATTAATTGGTCATATGTAACTGCATGTTCATTTCTGGGTTTTCTATTCTGTTCTATTCATCTATGTGTCTATTTTTATGCCAGTACCATACTGTTTTGATCACTACAGTTTTGTAATATAACTTGAATTGTAATACTTCTAGCTTTGCTTTTCTTTTTCAAGATTGCTTTGGCTTTTTAGGGTCTTTTCTGGTTCCATACAAATTTTAGGATTATTTGTTCCAGTTCTATAAAAAATGCTGCTGGTATTTTGATAAGAATTGCATTAAATGTGTAGATTGCTTTGGGTAGTATAGATACTTTAACAATATTTACTCTTCTAATCCATGAACATGGAATGTCTCCATTTGTGTCATCTTTAGTTTCTTTCATCAGTGTTTTATACTTTTCAGAGTACAGGTCTTTCACCTCTTTGGTTAGGTTTATTCCTAGGTATCTTATTATTTTTGGTGCAATTGTAAATGGGATTGCTTTCTTAATTTCTCTTTCTGCTGCTTCATTACTGGTGTATAGGAACGCAACAGATTTCTGTATGCTGATTTTGTATTCTGCAATTTTATTAGACTCGTTGATCAGTTCTAGCAGTTGTTTGATGGAGTCCTTCAGGTTTTCTATATACGGTATCATGTCACCCGCAAATAGTTAAAAGTTTTACTTCTTCCTTACCAATTTGGATGCTTCTATATCTTTTTGTTGTCTGACTGCTGTGGCTAGGACTTCCAGTACTATGTTGAATAAAAGTGGTGAGAGTCGCCATCCTTGCTGTGTTCCTGACCTTAGGGGAAAAGTTCTCAGTTGTTCCCCATTGAGAGAACATTTATCTTGATAAGCACTGAGTAATGTACAAAAATGCTGAATCACTATATTGTACACTTGAAACTAATATAACACTGAATGTTAACTAAACTGGAATTAGATTAAAAAAAAAAAAAAAAACTTCTACCCTCCCTTTAAAGTAGACTAATCACAAAGTCTCCTTGAGTCATTTGTCATTCTTCTCAGTCTACTCTCCACCCAGCAGCCACAACAATCATCAAACAAGAAGCAATCTTCTCCCTCATCAGGCTGACCTTTGAGCTAACGTGAGAGATTGGGGATATCCAAGGCAAAGCCTTCTAACTGGCCTCTCTAACCTTCCTCCTCCTCTTATTACCTCCCCTCCCTTCCCCACCTTCTTCAGGGCTATCATTCCAATGACTGTTTCTGAGGCCAATCTTCCAGGGGGAGGGGCAACATGTGTGACACCAAGTTTTTGGCTGACATGGCCACAGGTTTGGTTACAAACAACAAGATCTGAGCAATTAAGTAAACACAATGAAGATAATGGACACTAATTTCTAACTGTCAGAGAAAAGAGTTACAGAAAGAGAAATGGCTAGAATAAATTCTGTACTTTTTGCTTGGAATTGGAGGTATCAGTGTGATTTTCTAATATGGTGGAGAAATCCAGGGGTGCCTGAGTGGCTCAGTTGGCTGGACGTCTGACTTCGGCTCAGGTCATGATCTCACGGTTCATGGGTTCGAGCCCCGCTATCAGTGCCCCACTGTCAGTGCAGAGTCTGCTTCGGGTCCTGTGTCTCCCTCTGTCTCTGCCTCTCTACCCCTACCCTGCTGGCTCCCACACACTTTCCCTCTCTGTCTCTCTCTTTCTCAAAAATAAACTAAACAACAACAAAAATACACACACGTACACACACATGTATATACAGTGGAGAAATACAAAAACAGGTACAAATGTGTGTGTGAGTGTATTTCCTAAACATATATGCTCAGAGGGCCTAGAAGTAATAACACCTTGGTGGCATAAGCACATCTAGAGCCCAGATGAATAATTCTCTGCTTTAGGAGCCAACACTCCTTCAAGAAATGACAGATTCCATGGCGGAGATGGAGAAAATTCAAGAATCAAACCTAAAACATCTTGCTATGTCAGATAGTCAAGGAAGTACTCAAAAAATGAGGCCATGTCAAAAAGACGTAAGAACTAGCTTTAAGGGGCTCCTGCTAGCCAAGTCCAGAAAAAATTAAATGAAATAAACAAATCATAACCCATTGAGAAAAATAAGAACACCAATTTGAAGCAAATAAAATAAATAGATGAACAGGGAAAGCACTACCCTACTGCACAACGGCAGCTCGTAACACTAGAAGCTATAACAGAGTTGGAAAAATCACCACGGCACCTTTCAGAGTATCTGTTTCAGTTAAGATATATCAATGGATGCTAACACAAGAAAGTCTGATGGAAACAGGGTATTACAAAGATTCTCCCCACAAAGTACTTACTAACTTGTTCAACATACTCATCAACTGTAAGGTCAAGAAACCCAGCAGACATCATCTTGATCAAATCATGAAAGTTAAACACAGGGCACCAAACAACATCAAGTTCTTCCTGACATGCACAAAACCAAAAACAAAACCCAGCTGCACTTCGGTGGTACTGCTGCCCAAAAATGCATAAATCCTAAGAAAAAATAAGACGAACTCTTACCGAGGGACATTCTACCAAGTAAGCAGCTTATACTCTTTAAAGATGTCAAGGTTGTGAAAAACAAGGAGAAACTGAGGAACTGTTCCAGACGTAAGCAGACTAAAGAGCCAATTAAATACCAAAGGATCCTGGATGAGATCCTGAGCCTGTAAAAATATCATTGGGACACTTAGCAAAATTTGAATGCATTTTATGGGTTACACGGTAATATTCAATCAATGCTAACTTCCCAATTTTGAAAGCTGTACCGTGGTCATGTAGAATGTTCTTGTACCTAAAACATTCTCGTAGTCTGAAAAAAAAAAAAATGAACTCTGAATTATTAAATGTTGAAACGCTTTAACTCATTCCTATCATACTTAAAATTTCATCCAAAATTTTTGACAAGGCCTGGCATTATCCAGCCATCATTCAACCTCTCCAGCCTCATCTGAGAATATTCACTACACGTTCTATTCATTAGTCTATGCTCTCTCCTGGCTCAGGGCCTCCACCAGTTTTTGGTTCCCGCCCCCCCCACCCCCCCACCCCCGCCCCGGACACTTTTCCTATCACGATTTCCTGCTCTTCTTATCTAGGCTGATATACCATCTCAAAAAAGCCTTCCCTCATCCATTTGTTCACCCATTCATTCAAAAAATATACACTAAGAGTTTACTATGTACCAAACACAGTTCTAGGACATAGAAATTCAGCGGTAAACAAACATTTAAAATTTTGAGCCCTTGTAGAGCTTTACTTGTAGAGGGGGAGACAAAATAAGTAAAAATACAGTACAGGGGACCGTAGTAAGTGCTATGGAGAAAAAAGTAAGAAGGATAAGGTGTTGTACAGGGTGAGAAGACTGTGGTCTTCAATCACAACATGTGATAACTCGACTACACAGAAGAAATAAAACAATTTTGAAAACCACAGATAATAGAGAAGGTATGAAGGAGGTGATGTGATGAGGCCAGCAGGTAAGTGAGATAAAAGATCAGCAGTCGTGGGACAATCAAGTGCCAAAAACTGGGACAAGAGCATGCCCGAAGACACCCAGCCACGGCAAGGAGGCCAGTATGGTCACAGGGCCAGCACAGGAGAAGATGAAATCAAAGAAGTAACGATGTTCTGAGCAGAACCGTAAGACTTCTGGTTTCTACTGTTCGGAGGAAGAGGGGAAACCATCAGAGTCCGGACAGAAGAGTAACACGAGCTCATCTGTTTTCACAGTCACCGTCCACGCCGCCATGGGGAAGACGGACTTGCAGTTGTGCAAGAGCAAAGGAGAGAGGTCGGTCAGGAAGCTATTACAGTAATCCAGGCAGGAGATGGGGGAGCGTAACTCAGCTGTCCCACAGTGGTGGCAGAACTGAGAAGGACGGTCCACCTCACTCCTGTTTTAAACCAGGAGTTTAAACTCTCCCTTTATAATCTCTTGGGCCTCTGAATTCGTCCTCCATAGAACTTACCAGTTTGTAATATACCTACTTACGGAATTATGTATGGTATCTTTTTTCTCAAAGGATTCTAAGCTCCATGAGAGCAGAGAATGCGTCTGTTTGCTATTTAATTGCTAGCCCCAAATATGTCACTAAGCTGCAAATTTTTTAAAAGTAACCTTTTTTATCTCTGGAAAAGTAAAACCCAAGATTCTCTGTTTTGTGAACCAACAGGAACTACCAAAGCGCAGCCCACAAGGAGGCGCCATCCAGGTCCCAAGGGCTGGAGACAAAAGAAGGCAACAGCACGCAAGGCCCAGCAACAAGGCTGACAGAGCAACTGTTTCTGAGAAGGGCTATTGTCGGCTTGGCCAAGCAAAAGGCAAAGTCAAGATAATACGCAGGTCTTGACACAACAAGAAGGAAAACTCCTGCCAGCCCTGTAAGCTTCTTCCCTGACCTGGGCCATCTCAGATGGAGGGCACTCTAGGTACACAGCCGCCCAACTGTCATTACCTAGATTCATTCTCCAAGGAAAAGTATCCGGTCTGGTTGAGAGGGCCCCAGGGGAGGGGGTGGGCAGCTACAACACAGTCACCTTCACTCTCTGCCTCAGTGACACCCAAGTTCCAGCACGCCCTCCTCTTCTCCCAGAAAGCCCAGCCATCTCAACTTGGGCAGCTGGCTCAGCTGCTGGAGACAAGCAATGTGCTGAGTCACCAACTCCCAGCCTGAGACTGTACATTCCCTGCCAAGTGTAGGTGGCCCCAGAGCTAACCCTGGGCGGCAGTGAGGCGCAGCC
The DNA here is from genome assembly GCF_022837055.1 of Prionailurus viverrinus. Lineage (NCBI taxonomy): Eukaryota > Metazoa > Chordata > Mammalia > Carnivora > Felidae > Prionailurus > Prionailurus viverrinus. The sequence goes on along the minus strand of NC_062569.1, from coordinate 2,551,652 downwards.
AATGAATGGCCAGGGAGGCAGGCACTGGGAAGAAAGGGGACGATGGGATAGAGGGGAGCACGCCAGCTAGGTCTCCAAGGCTCACAGCCCCGACCCACTCAGAGTGGCGGCTATGAACAATACAAAAATAGGCAGCTGACCAGGCCTTGGTTTGCTGACTCCTCTGCAGTAAGCAAGAAAGGAAGTAGTAGGAGATAAAGCTACCTCCTCTGCAAATGGATCAGTGGAGGGGGGGGGGGGTGGCTAAACAGAATGTCCTGAATTGTTTATAGCTATCTCCATTCAAAGCTTTTGGGCTCGACTCTCAAAACTTAAGCCGTGTAGGGAAAAAGTACATTTATATCATAGATTGAAAGACTAGAAGCTATGCGATGGAATCCTCAAAGTAAAACAGCTGTCTCAGGACAGGTGATTAATTTAAAATAAGTCCTATGGGAGGACAGTCATTGGAAATAATATCTGACTCCTCTGGACTCAACCCCAACAGAAACCAACTAATGCTTTTGTTTTCTTAATTGTTTTTAACATTTATTTATTTTTGAGAGACAGAGAGAGTGCAAGCAGGAGAGGCTCAGAGAGAGAGAAGGCGAGACGCAGAATCCAAAGCAGGCTCTGAGCTGTCAGCACACAGCCCGACGTGGGGCTTGAGCCCACGAACCATGAGACCATGACCTGAGACAAAGTCGAACGCTTAACCGACTGAGCCACCCAGGCACCGCTCAACTAATGCTTTTCAAAGAAAGCAGCCATCGCTAACTGTAGTTACCACAGGCAAAATGCTACTTACTCGTATAACACGAAATACAACAAACCACTCCTACATGATTCCATCACACTATCCCGTGTAATTCAGCCTAAATCTTAGGTCTCAAAATTCCCTACAGAGGGAACAAGGGCAGAAACAAGAATATCTACCCACCTCTCTATCACTTAAATATGCTTTACTGTATCAGCAGATTCTAGCTCAGAATATACCTCTAACAAGTAGACCTCTGCTGCGAGTTTTCCACAAGTAGGAAGAAGGAAAGCCAGTATGCTACAAAGTTGGTGAAAGACAGACAGACAGACAGACAGAAAGAGCATTATGGGAAATAATGCTGCGAAGAATCCGTATGTACTTTTAATATTTTAGAAATAAGTAATGTTTTGGGGCGCCTGGGTGGCTCAGTCGGGTACGCATCTGACTTCGGCTCAGGTCATGATCTCACGGTTTGTGAGTTCGAGCCCTGGGACGGGTTCTGGGCTGACAGCTCAGAGCCTGGAGCCTGCTTCAGATTCTGTGTCTCCCTCCCTCTCTGCCCCTCCCCTACTCACTTTCTGTCTCTCTCTCAAAAATAAATAAACATTAAAAAAAAAAGAAAGAAAGAAGTAATGTTTTAATCAACTATAAAATTTCAAACATATTTAAGAGGTATAATATCACAGTGAGCGTATCTCAAACTTGCAAGTCCGACAATCCTGAGTTTGAAACCCAAGTCCACCAACTCACACCTGTGTGACTGTGTGCAAGTTATGAATAACCTCTCCAAACCCTTCCTGATGTCAGGTAATATCTCATTTAAGCATGAGGAAAAAGATACCATACTAGATTCTTAGAATAGTGTTGATACATAGTACATGTGATACAAACGGTAGCTGCAGATCATTATTTTGCAACTATTCAGAACTGCCTTTATATGTTCTTCAGTATTTTATAAAACCCAATCACCTACTGCAAATATCCAATAGCTCAATTTCTCAAATCTCATGGGGGAAAAAAAAACCTAGGAAATGAATTCATTTCTTTGAACATACCAAAGACAGACTAGATTGGAAACTGTAGTTTTAAAGTTCAGGGGTGGGACAGGGCACCTGGGTGGCTCAGTCAGTTAAGTGTCCGACCTCTGCTCAGGGCATGATCTCACGCTTGGTGAGTTCAAGCCCCACGTCGGGCCCTGTGCTGACAGCTCAGACCCTAAAGCCTGCTTCAGATTGTGTTGCCCTCTCTCTCAGTCCCTCCTCCACTCACCTCTGTCTGTGTGTCTCTCTCTCAAAAAGTAAACACTAAAAAAATAATTAAAAGAAAAAAGTTTAGGGGGAACACATGGAGATTGAGAACCAGTCCACACTAGCCAAAGTGACAGTGCAGTGCAAATTCTCATGACCTATACAGCTCCAGTCAGTACTTAGGGCTGTGCAACCCCCAACTGCCAATCAGAAAGAAAAACAAGAGAATGCAAAGAGTTGGACCGCATATTGGTCAGAGTTCATAGATCCTTCCAGAACCTTATTTCACACTTCTCTCTTCACCCAATTTATCACATGAAGACTCATTAATGAAGCATTTTGCAGCAGAGTATAGTAAAAACTAGTCAGGGAGTCAAGAGGTCTGGATCTTAGCTTAATTCTGCCACAGAGTCAACTGTGTGGGCTTAAACCTCCTGTGTGCAAAAGATTCTCCTTAAGGTTACACAGAATGAAGACTGTCCTGACAAGCTCTCTTATTTAGTAAACATTAGAAGTCAGAATACAGAAAAACAAATCGGATTTTAAATCTTCCTTTAAATTATGTTTATTCATCTATGCAGAATAAAATTACTGAGCCAAATCAAGGTCTGCCAAGTAGAGAGATTCCTTGAGACCAAGGACCAACTATTACATATCTTTACTTCCTCCACACTATTTGAATAACAAATCTGTAGGAGTGTCATTAGTGCTAAAATTATCTTAATATCCTCACTCCCAAACCAACAATCAGAATGTTAGCAACAGTTGTGAAGTAAAGTGGAACAGCAACATTTTCTTTTCCTGATCTATAAAAACATTAGTGCTTGAAAAAAATTCAGAAATTATGAGACTAGTTCCACCAACTTTATTTACTACAAATGAAAATACTACCATAACGCAACAAACTAAACACTAACCCACAAGAGAATAACAAAGTTAGAATTTTTACAGAAATGTACATAAATGACTCAAGTTAGAAACAAAACTAAAATTACAAACTATTTAAAAATAAATGTCAATGAAAATATTAATATCAAAACCAACTGATGCAGCCAAAGTAGACTGAGAAAAAGTATACACTCCTAAAATAAATGTATGAGAAACACAAAAATGATGAGAAACTAACCATTCAATACAAAAAGAAAGAGAAAACAAAAGTGAATGACAAAGGCAGTGAAGAAACCAAAAAACAAAAAAGAAATTAAGAAAACAGACTTGGTTTTAAAAAAAGAAAATGGTAGCTTCAAACCCTTAGCAAATCTCATCAAGGGGGTAATCACACATAATATATGCACATTAAGAGTAAGAAAAAATTGCAACTATCAATTATGAAAAAACATTTTGCAAGAACTTCCGTACGACAAAAGGTATCATAAACACAATTAAGAAATAAGACACAGACACATAATGGAAAAAGGATAAACAACCAGAAAATGTAAAAAAAACTCCTAAAAATCAGTAAGGAAAAAAACAAGCAACCCAGAAAATGGGCAAAGAAAAAGAACAGGCCATTCACAGACAAAGAAATTAAGTGACACCAGTAAATGTAAGATGCTCTACCTCAGAGAAATCAGGGCAATGCAGTGGAAAACAAGGTACTATCTCTCATCCATTGTTTAGCAAAAAGCAATAATTTAAGTTACTAACAGGGCGCCCAGTGGTTCAGTCAGTTGAGCATCTGACTCTTGATTTTGGCTCAGGTCATGATTCTAAGGTTGTGGGATTAAGCCCTACATCAGGCTCTGCACTGAGCATGGAACCTGCTTAAGATATTCTCTCTCTCTCTCTCTCTCTCTCTGCCCCTCTCCCCCACTCGTGCTCTCTCTCACTGTCTCTCTCTCCCTAAAAAATAAATAATAATTAACCTGCAAGTATCAGCAAGAACGCAGAGGAATAAAAAACTCACACATAAGTGTTGATGGGAATGTAAATTAATAAGTCAAGTTTTTTTTTTTAAATGTTTATTTTTGACAGAGAGAGAGAGAGAGAGAGAGCGCGCGCGCATGAGTGGGGCAGGGGCAGAGAGAGAGGGAAACAGAATCTGAAACAGGCTCCAGGCTCCAAGCTGTCAGCACAGAGCCTGATGTGTTTATTAATTTATTAATGTAAGTTAATAGTTATTTATTATATTATTTATTTATATGTTATTTATTATTATATTATATATTATATATATTATATATATTATATGTATATTATAATGTATAATGTATATATAATGTATATATATTATATATATTTATGTTATTTATTATTATATTATATATTATATGTATATTATAATGTATAATGTATATATAATGTATATATATTATATATTATATTTATTATATTATATATATCATATATATTATATATTATATTATATATATTATTATATACATTATATATTATGTTATATATTATAATATATTATATATATGTTATTAATGTAAATTAATAGTGTTAATTTATTAATGTAAATTAATAAAACCACTGTGGAGAGATGAAAATATAAACAACCCTCTCCCAGTTAACCGGAGATCTGAATCAACACCCTTCTCTGTTCCCTCCCAAAATTCCACTAAAAAAAGGAATAAAAAATCTTCAAGATGTCAATGCACAAGGACAAAGACAACAGGAAATGGCCCAATAGCATACAAGAGGTTTCAGGAAATTTTCTAAAATATGAGAAGTGAAGGAATGAAGCAGAGAGAGAAAGCTGAAACTCTAATTGCCTAGAGGAGAGGGCGCTAACAAAATAGCCAAATCATGCCGGAGGAGCCAGAAAGGATCTAAATTGAGAAACAGGAGGCACCACTCAAAAAAGGAATCCAGTATGAGTCTGGGAAGAGAAGGTATGGTTGAAAATCTTTGAAAGAAACCATTAGGCTCCCAACTCCTTGACTGAGGAAAACGTTAAGGATATCAAACATAGCTAAGCTGGGGGATCGAGCACAAGTAAGTGGGGAGGATGGGGACTGAGAGGCCATGGTTGGGAGTGCTAAATGCCTGCATCATTCTCTCTCCTTCTTCCTTACTAACAGAACCCCACATTTCAGCTGGGTATATGGCTGCCCTTAATAAAACTTCCTTTTTCTATCCTACTCTTCTGTGATGTGGACACACGCTAAAAGCCAGTAACATGAGCAAGGTGCTAGGGGGCAGCTTCCAGGAAATATTCTGGAAACTGAGCCCTCTGCCTTTCTCTCGTCTTTCCTACGATCTGAAACGTGGGTATGACTCCTATCTGGGCCTTGAGAACAAAGACTCTAGGCTTTACAGAGCAGACGGCCGGAAGACGCCAGAGCCTGATGAACTTCACAGAAGCACTACACCAGCCTCGGATGACCAGAACCACCCATCTACCAACTCTTTACACAGGAATAAAATCATACTTTAACTCACTGATAACTTGAGATCTACTACATGCAGCTGAATCCAACCCTAATACAGGTGTCACCCTAAACCAGATGACATAAAAGACTGCGTGTATGATTGCTGAAATCCCCAACCTCCGTTTCCCCTTGATCAAATTTCAGAAAGCTGACGACCAGGCTTTTTCATGGAAGGAGACCGGAAGCTTTCTCTCTTTAAAAGAAAAAAACCGACTGCCACAAAAAGACACACACACTGACATCTGAAGTTTCCCTCCTCCCCCTCGAGGTTCCTGAGTTTGAGCTCCATATTGGGCTCTGCACAGGCAGCATGGAGCCTGCTTGGGATTCTCTCCCTTGATCTCTGCCCCCTCCCCCACTTGCGCTGTCTCTACCAAAATAGATAAACTTTAAAAACAAACAAAGTAAGATATTCCAGGGACACCTGGCTGGCTCAGTTGGTAGAGCATGTGACTCTTGATCTCGGGGTCATGAGTTCAAGCCCCACGTTGAGTGTGGAGCCTACTTAAAAATAATAATAAATTTTTTTTAAAAATAAAGATATTCTGCTGGCTTGATTGAATGAACACCTCACAACTGTTTGATTTTTACGGCATATATACCCAAGGAACTTTTATATACACCTCTATCCTAAAATTTAATAGACTGTAGTATATATCTATTAGCCTATCCTAGCACACTAGAAGGGCAAGAAGTGAAAAAAATATAGTTGTTGAATGAAAGGGCTAGAAAAGAATAATATAGAGATGATTGACGAAACACGGTTAGTTTCAAAGACACGATCTCTGCAACGACCTTAGTACCTAGGAATAGTTCTCACATTTATGCCTAAAAAAATAAGGATTGAACAAATGAATGAAGTTTTAAAAGTTCACAGCAGAACTCTATCACAACCACTATCCACTACTCCCTCTTGTATGTTAGTCTTTTTTAAGTTTTTTTGAAAAAGAGAGAGAGCATAAACAGGGGAGGGGCAGAGAGAGAGAGGGAGAGAGAGAGAATCCCAAGCATCTTCACTGTCTGTGAGGAGCCCGATGCGGGGCTTCAACTCAGAAATCATGAGACCATGACCTGAACTGAAATCAACAGTTGGATGCTTAACTGACTGAGCCACCCAGGCCCCCCCTCGTCTGTTAGTCTTGAAATTGTGCACCAATTGCCTCTGAAAGCTCCAAGCTCCTTAAGAGCTGGGACCAAACAATCTATTTAACAAGACTGTTATCAAAGTGTTTGTTACACCACATCTCTTGCTTTCTTAATACTACTAATGGAAAATCCTCACTAAATACTATTCTGGTCTACATAAAAATCACTTTGGAGGGGAACCTGGGTGGCTCAGTCGGTTAAGCACCTAACTCTTGGTTTCCACCCAGGTAATGATTTCACAGTGTGGGAGGAGATCAAGCCCTGAATTCAGGCTCTGATCTGACAGCACAGAGCCTGCCTGGGATTCTCTCTCTCCCTCTCTGCCCCTCCTCCCCCTCTCAAAACAAATGCCTTTTTTAAAAACTCGCTTTGCATTTTTTTTTTTTTTTTAGTTCTAAAAACAATGACTAAGAATTCCTAGGTTACCTTAACAAAAAGCTCATAATAAGTATCAAACTAATGATCTTGGCAACCCGACAGTCCTATCTTTAAAAATGATACTGAGCCACTGGGTGGCTCAGTCAGATAAGCATCCAATTCTACGTTGTGGCTCGGGTCATGATCTCACCGTTCCTAACTTTGAGCCCCGCATCTGGCTCTGCCACTGACAGTGCAGAGCCTGCTTGGGATTCTCTCTCTGTCTCTGTGTCTCTCTGTCTCTCTCTTCCTCCCCGACTTGTGCTCGCTCAAAAAAAAAAAAAAAAAAAAAAAAAAAAGGACACCAAAGGGTCCTAATCTCTCTGGGCAATCTATTCAGTATCCTCCCTTGGAGGAACCAGCCCTCCCCCAGTCCCTATTACTACCACTTTGATCCATGTGGGATGGAAAAGTTATAGCAGAGAGTGACTCACACAAGGGCAAGCAAATTAGCACATTTCCACTCATAAGTGGGCAAGAGCCAACCCAATCAGAGGCCTCCCATGGACTTCGCCAGAGAGAAGGAGAAAAGCACTCTTATTTATGTATTACGGACCACTGTAATCACAGTAGAGCTGGGGGGGCGGGGGGCATGTCTCCCAATACAGAAACAAAAGTCACCTAAAAGGGAATCATCATGGATGCAAGATTCTTTAGACTTAAGTGGTTCTTAAACCTAAAGAAGCACTATTCCTACACTTTTCAGATACCAGAAGAAATAAGTAAACTAGTTTAACCAGGGCTGCTCCCTGCATCCTAATACAGCTGTGTCTGTCCGGCGAGACAAGGAGAATATGTTACACGTAAGAAACGAGGCTGTTCAAAGGCAGGCAAAAGAACATTTTGAACCGCTAAGTTACATGAAAACGTTGTCATCCGATCCGAAAAAGTACCGCAAACGGAACCCTCATTAAATACAGCATGAGCTCCATAAGCATTTGTTAGGATAACAAATTCACTCCCTTGGGCGCCTACCTGCTCGGGGAAGAAAAAAAAAAAACTGATTTTCAACAACCTCTCGAGTTTAATTTCAAATAACCGCAGCTCCTAACCCCGGGAATTCTCCGCCGTGCGATTATAACGAACTCAAAAAGGTGGCTCAGGCCGAGTGACAATAACGCAGTCAGTCCTAGACGTCCGTCCCAGTGTCCCAATTCCCCCACTTCCCTCAAACAACTACGGTTACGAAATCCTAACCCGGCCCGGAAAGTTGCGCGGCGACGCAAAAATGGGGGGAAGGGCGGTGTCTCGGAGACTCCCAAAAAGTGGGGGCAATTACTCGTGGGAAAATGCGGCGAGAGCGCGCGGCGCGCGGGCAACCCCGTTCGCGCCGGGCATCCGATGGCCCGAGTCCCAGCAGAGCCGGGGCCGGGGCCGGGGCCGGGGCCGGGGCCGGGGCCGGGGCCGGGGCCGGCGCGGGCGGGCGGGACGGACGGGAGGGCAGGGCGAGCGGCGGCCCGCGGGGCCGCTTCCAGCTCACCGAGGAGGAATGCGGGCCACGCCTACGCGCCCGGCCCAGCCAGGGCGGGGCGGCCGGGCCGGGCCGTGCGGGCGACGGAGGGGCCCCGCACGGGCGGAGGGAGACGCGGGGGCGGCGGGCCACGGCCCACCTCCCCACCGCTCGCCCCCGGGCCCACCTCAGGAGCGTCTCGAGAGCGCCCTCGTGCTTGTCCAGCGGGCGGCCGAGCGCGGCGCGGCGCAGCTTGCTGAGCTCCTCCGCCGCGCGGCAGTACTGGGCCTGCTCCTCCCCGCCGCTCGGGTACGTCTGCTGGATGAACTTCACCAGCGGCTTGGCCAGGTCCACCTCCGAGGTCTTCTTCAGCTGGACCGAGATGAACGTCGCCATGGCGGGCACCTCGGCCGCGGTTCGGGCCACACAGGCCGCGCGGGACGCCGACGAGGGCCGAGGCGCGCGGACGACCCGGCTGGCGGACCGGCGGACCGACGAACCGACGGACGGGCTCTCCGCCCGAGCTGTGGGTCCGGCCACTTCCGGGAGCTCCCGCGCAGGCGCACTGGGGCGCGCCGCCCGCAGTCACGTGAGGCGGGCGGGGACGCGGCGCCGCGGAGCCGCTGGCCCGGGACGGGGGCGTCTCCCGGGGGGGGGGGGGGGGGCTGGATTTTTCTTTCGCAAGTGGAAGCCTCTCCTTCCGGCGCGCTGCTTGCGGCGCCTTCACGGAAAAGCCACGATGCCTCCACTCGAACAACTTGTCGGTGAAGTGTTGTTACTGGCCCCTACGAGAGTCTGCGGCGACCTGTCCATGACGTTGCAGCCTCGGGGTTGTTGTGACCTATGGTAGTTCACGCCACGCATTGCTATACACCAGGACTGAGGGCACAGTGAGCCTTATAGGCAAGGTCCCTGCCACGGTGCGATGCAACTTACAGTCAGGTAAGGACACAGCTAAGGTGTACAAAGGGTCCAGAGTATGGTAGGAAAAACAGGGTGCTCGGAGCGTAGGGTATTACGGTCCCTTGGAAGAACCTATTTAAACAAGACGATCAGAGTAGGTAGGCTTCTCTGGGGTCAACTTAAAACGACCTGCACTTTGAGATGATGCTTGACATTAGAAGAGGGGAAGAGTGGCAAAGGAGAATCTCGCAGACCGATGGGGTTGCAAGTGCCAAGTCCCCAGGAAGCAAACACTTCCCTTGTTCGTGAAGTTGAAGTAAACTGGCAAAAACTTAAAAACCACACAGGGAATGGGATAAAATAAAGTTAGAAGAATAAGCAAGCATCAGTCAGTCATTCAGAACCTTGTAGGCCAAGTTACAGAATTTGTATTATAGACTAAATGCCAAGGAAGCCATAAGTGGGATTTAGGCGATATCGACATGATACAGTTTACGTTTTAAAAAGGCCACCCTGTGCATCAATCTGATGTCGTATCTCTTGATGGGATGTAGCATGAAGTATACAATACCATCTATGATGTATTCCAGGCAAAAATGTGTAACTTGAGTCTATCAAGCCTTTGCACCTAACAAACAGCTTATTAGAAATACAGGGGATACAGGAGCAAACTAAATGATCCATAGGAAGTAACCAAACATCCAAGAGGTGGAATATTCTGCAGGACAACCGGCTCCATCTCTTCAACGATGGATCGTTATGAAAAAAGCCACTGCTGTATGAAAAAACAAAAAAATTTAGGGTACATAAGAGCAGATTGAATCCTAGTACGAAGAGGCTCCCTACAAAATGCACTTTCAGGACAGCTGAAGAAATTTCGATATCGAGGGACTGAATATAAGATGCAAATGTATTGCCATGGAAAGATGGAGATCATTAGCGGAAAAGAGCAAGTCACAGAACAGTATGTATGTTATGGTATCTCACTTTGATTACAAAATGCATATATGTGTATTTGTGTACTACAAGAAATATCTAGGATTATACTGGAAGGTTTTAGCAGTTTAATCTTTAGAAGTAGAAATGTATACTTTTATTTTCTTTATTGTTGTGTACCTTTTTTTATAATGGTTGAGTTTTGCGAAGTTTTTTAAATTAACTTTTATATTGGAGTATAGCTTACACACAATTTCAGGTGTACAATATAGTGATTTTGACAAGTCTGCAAATTATGCTGTGCTCACCACAAGTGTCGCTAGCTACCATCTGTCACCATACAGTGCGATTATCATACCGTTGACTCTGTCCCCTATGCTGTACCTTTTATCCCTGTGACTTATTCATTCCATAACTGGAAGCCTATGTCTCCTCTCCTCCCATGGCCCTTCACCCATTTTCCCCATCCCCCCATCAGCTCTCTATATCTATGGGTTTTGCCCATCGTACATACTACTTTTTTATAAAAGTTTATTTTACCACAATTTTCATTTATTGCTTTTTAACATTTATTTATTTTTGAGAGGTAGGAAGAGACAGAGCACAAATGGGGGATGGGCAGAAAGAGGGAGACACAGAATCAGAAACAGGTTCCTGGCTCTGAGCTGTCAGCAGAGAGCCCGATAAGGGGCTAGAACCCACAAACCGTGAGATCGGGACCTGAGCCAAAGTCAGATGCTTAACCGACTGAGTCACCCAGGCGCCCCTACAATTTTCATCTTTTTAGTAAAAGATTCTAGGTTAAAATAAAACAACCACTTTGCTATGTAGGCAATGCATTAAAGAAAGGCAAGGTGAAAGCAGAGAAGTAAATCATGAGATGATTTCAGAAATCCAAGCAAGAGATCACGAAAGGTAACATTAGCAGGAATGAGCTAAGTTGATGTGTTTTTGAGTTACAAATTGAAGAATTTACTGATAAACAGGATAGGAAGGTGAAGAGAAGGGAGTGATCAAGGATGACGCCTGGTTTTGGTGCCTGAACTTCTGAGTGGTCAGTAGAATCATTTACTGATACAAGGAAAACTGATGTATAATCCACTGATGGGGGAGGGGATCGGGAGTGTTTGTACCCAGCCGTTCAAGTGGAGTCAATAAATTGACAACTGGGTATATGGGATTAGAGCTTCTGGGAGAGGTCTTGTTCGGGAATCAGCAGTCAGCTGATTTTTAAAACCCTGGGACTATAAAGGAACACGAAGAAATAGAAATAGGTCAGAAGCTATCAATTAGGAAGGATAGTATCAGATTAGGTGTATTTTTAAGACCGAAGGTGATAGATTATCTTGTAGGTTGGGTCGCAGAACTGATGCACTGGGGATTCAGAAGAGCCCGAGACGCAAAGTGCATGAAAAGAGGAGAGGAAAGGGCAACCATAACACGGAGGGTGGAAGAGGGGGGGATTAACCGTCAGAAAGATGTGGGATAAATCATTTGTTGAGGCAGGTGGGAAATGAACACAGATGTAGTTAACTGCTCAGCATTGGTCAAGGGAAGATAAGGCGATCCTGTCTGATGGAACTTAGAATAAAATCTAAACTCCTTACCACAGCATGATCTATTTCTGCGTATCTCTTCAACTTCATATGTTGCCCCTTGTTCCTCATTTATTACTGCCCGGTCACATTGGTCTTATTTCAGTTCTCAAAATCACGAAGATCTATCTTTCCTCATATGACTTACAACTTCCTCCCCACTTTCTTCATGTGTAGGTTGAAATGTCTCCTCCCCATTACTCCCCCCTTGTTACTGTCTAACTCAGCCATTGTTTATTTCCTTCAAAACACTTACCTAACTAGCAAGTATTTTTGTTGCTGTTGATTTAATATTTGTCTGACTTCCCCACTAGAATATAAGCTCTGTAAGGGCAAAAATGTTTTGTTCTGTTTTTTAAGTACTGTTATATCCAGCACTAGGCACATGGTAGGCACTCAGTAAATATTTTTGAATGAGTAAATAAGTTCCACTGCTTGTGAAAAAAAATTTAGATTTCTCCTATCAAAATGACAACCTTTCTCAATAAGGGGTGCCCTCATTAATTTGATAATAAGCCAGTGTAGTTAGTTAGGCAATAACCATTAATTAAGCAGTAGGCCAGTGGCCAAAGAAGGATGGCATATGCTTGTGTTCCGGTAATAACGAATTTCGTAACTGTCTCTTGTGACAAAATTCAACAACTAGCCTCCTCGGGGATGTCTGTCTCCTCTTGTTCACTCCTTCTCATCGTCCTCCCTGTACCAGGCGATCTTCTAGAGCTCATTCAAGACAGCTCAAGTTGCCTCCTACAGGAAGCCTTCCTGCATCTCCCTACACCCCACAGCCCCCAATTTCCCTTTGGCTCGGGCACACAGCGTAGGTACTCGGACAGGCTGCTATTTCCCAGCCTCTCCCCAGACCAAAGCTCCAGGGGTGGTGGTGGTCCTCAGACTCTTATTTTCTGTTTGCCACGGGGCCTGTGCTGTGCCTGGCACGGAGCCTGCGGTGAGTGCAGTGTTCGGGGAGGTGGCCTGAATTTCTCCCTTTCCAGTGTTCTCCTCCATTCCTCTTTTCCAGCTTTCATCCATTTCTTTTCCTCCTCCTCCCCCCCTGCTCTTCTAGTGTCATTTCAAAACATTTCTCTTTTCCGTCTTCAGAGCATAACATGCCTTCTCTAGAAAATTTGGCACATTTGAAGAATCACATGTACAATAAAACGCTGCGATTCCACAACCTGCATGTTTTCTTTAAGCAAAGTTCTTTGCACTTCCTTCTCCCTGCACATATATTTTCTTTGGATAATTCTCATGTCTCTGTGTGTGCAATTTTGTATCTCATTATTTTTTTCTTTTCTTCATATTCTGTCAAGCATGTTCACACATCAATAAAGTTGCTTTGGAAACACTGAAAAACAATTCCAGAATCTCAGTATCTTAACGTCGTAGACTCTCCAGGGTCGCTGTCCTCCAAGTAGCGTCTTAGTGATCCAGACTACTTCAATCTTGTAACCCAATTATCCCAACATGAGACACCACTTTCAAAGGGGAAGAGGAAATCTATGGCATCACACAGCAGTTTTTCACTGCCTCAGCCGTCACTTCCACTCACATTTCACTGGCTAGAAGCTCTCACCTGGCCCCATCAAAATGCAGTGGGACTGGGAAGGTTAGTCTTCTTGGTGCCCAGGAAGGAAGGGAGGGCTGGATGTTAAGGAGCACCGGTGATGCATCCCAAGGATGAGTTTCACTGCTTCCGAACTTGCTAGTGGCAACATTGATCTTCCATCTGTGTAATGAAACTCCATAAAATACATTCTTAGAGTACAGTAGCCTCAGTGTAATGTTTTGGGGGGACGTTAAATCAGTAGATTTTCCCCCCTGATGATCTATAGTTCTGGTGGGCCCATCGTCACCCCACCGATTGAACCAGTGGAAATACTTGCATCTTTGGAAGGAGCAAACCCGATGAAAACAGGTTTGAATTTCAAAATAAGCGTTTTTGAAGTCCATATTGAGACAATAGCCTGAAAGTAAGCACTTGTTATTTTGGGAGGAGTCCAGGTTTGGGAGGAAAGAGGCTGATATAAACCAAGCCCATAAGGCCACAAAGGAGAGTGTTTACAATGAATGAATGAAAGAGTAAATAGGACAGGGGTTTGGTGTAAGGAAAGTTCCTGCGCTTCAAGAAAGAGAAGCCCTTTGGGGGCTGAGAGGAAGGGTGAGAGGGTGAAGGGCAGAAGGTAAACGAGATGTCATTACTTCCTTACTCCACACTCTAGGTGTTGCGTAGGTAAGGGACAGGGGCCTCAAGGATAGGAGAGAAGTAGAAACAAACAGACGATGAAATCAAGAGCAGCAAGGATGTCACCGTACGTCTCCTGTGTAAGGAATGGAAAGCAGAAAATGGTGTGGGGCAGGAGCACTGGTGTTTTTTTGCAACATGTAATAGAGAATATTTGTCTCTTTAATCTGTTTGCATATTTAACTTTCCAAAAAACGCAACACGTATGCAAAAAAAGAAAATTACTCATTTTTCACATGTGGGTATGTAAATTTTGTCCACATAGCAGCAAAATTTTTAAAGAGAAATAGGGAAACTATTAAACCTTTTATCTCGAGTTACTCCCTAGGTAAGCCCTCTCTCTCATCCCAGATACTGCTGTTCGTGTTTCCATCAGTGGCCAGTTCTCTGATACCGTCCACAGCTATTTAAATAACTACTGCCCCTTGCCACTAGTGTCTCTCCTAGACGAGAGTCGCTTTACGTGGGTAAGATAACTTCTAAGAATAAAGTATCAGAATTATTTTGAAAAAAATGAATAGAAGTAAGTATTTGGGGAAAGCTGAAAATTATGAGTATCTGAACACTGAGGGCATGTTTCAAGACTCCTATTTTCACTAAAATCCCATCTTTGTTTAAGCATCTCAACTTGAGCAAGGAACACCATCACCCCGTCACCCTGACTTCTCTGTGAATTTGCTTTTACAGCTACACAACAATGTGTGTCTCGTCTGTTCCCTGCAGCGTTCGTTAGCTCTGTTTCAGATTCAGGGAGCAGTCAGTAAGCGTTACTAGGACCTCTTCATGCTAAACAAGCTTGAGTTCCTTGTAAGAAAATCATGCATATACGCAAAGTATGCGTAATTTCTCTCGTCTTTGCTTATTTAATATTTATGACCATGTGTTAAAAAACAAACCTGTAAACTTCATGGTACAAAGCATTTGTAACATTTGGATGATCATACTAAGTCATTCAGCAAGTATCTCTGAGTTCCTGCTGTATGCCAAGCAAAATTTAAATCAAGAGCATTCTGCAGCCAATCGATCAATGCATTGTATATATTTACAGAGGTCTTGATTCTACTCTCACAGGGGATGGTTTATAAGAAGAGAACAGTTAAGGGAAGGCCTAAAAGGGCAGTGGGGCAACAGACCTAAAGAGTAGCCAGCCCAGACTGAAGCAGGAGGATGAAGGCCTCCAGAAGGAAGGTCCCAAAGAGAAAAAAAAAGAAAGAAAGATCGGTGGGATTAGACACAATACCTGATATGATGGAGCTTTCAGAAAAAAGTATATCAGGAAGAAGAAAAGAATGGCAGTGATACTCTAAGAAAAAAGACTGAGCAAGTAAGGAAATACATCGTAGTGCATAGCTTTGTATGCTATTAACAAATTTCACACTCGTAATAAACCCTAATTTGTTTAAGATTTTATTCATAAGAAATCTCTACACCCAACATGGGGCTCAAACTTAACCCCAAGATCAAGACTTGCACGCTCTACCGACTGAGCCAGCCAGGTACCCCTAAACGCTAATTTTTGAAGGTGATGTCCACCATTTTTCTTCCTGGAAAAGTCATTTTCTCTTTGTAATTAACAAGTAATTTGTGGGACTATACTTCGAGACTGTATAACTATATTGTTCCTCCTTAAACATTTTTCCACTGATTTTTTTTCTTGCTTTGATGATTCTTCCCTGAACCTATTATTGCTATGATGATTGCAAAATGGAAATTTTCTTATCCCTCATTCCTCCCGTATTTATTAGTTGGCATTATTCTGTAAGTAAGTTTACAGGAGAGTTTTCTTTTTTTTTCCCATTTATTTACTTATTCATTCAGTTATAAATTTGTTCATATCATCATGGACTCATAGATTATAATCTATTCTATTCCTATCATTATGTATTTTGATACTGTATTTTGTTTAAGATTTGGCCAATGGAAAAAGGAGGTTAGAGTGGGAGAGAGCCAAAGTGTAAGAGACTCTTAAAAACTGAGAACATGGGGCGCCTGGGTGGCGCAGTCGGTTAAGCGTCCGACTTCAGCCAGGTCACGATCTCGCGGTCCATGAGTTCGAGCCCCGCGTCGGGCTCTGGGCTGATGGCTCAGAGCCTGGAGCCTGTTTCCGATTCTGTGTCTCCCTCTCTCTCGGCCCCTCCCCCGTTCATGCTCTGTCTCTTTCTGTCCCAAAAATAAATAAAAACGTTGAAAAAAAAATTTTTTTTTTAATAAAAACTGAGAACAAACTGAGGGTTGGGGGGGGCGGGAGGGTGGGGAGGGTGGGTGATGGGTATTGAGGAGGGCACCTTTTGGGAGGAGCACTGAGTGTTGTATGGAAACCAATTTGAGGGGCGCCTGGGTGGCTCTGTCGGTTGAGCGTCTGACTTCAGCTCAGGTCATGATCTCACAGTCTGTGAGTTCGAGCCCCTGTCAGGCTCTGGGCTGATGGCTCAGAGCCTGGAGCCTGCTTCTGATTTTGTGTCTCCTTCTCTCTCTGCCCCTCCCCCATTCGTGCTGTGTCTCTCTCTGTCTCAAAAAAAAAAATAAATAAAACGTTAAAAAAAAAAAAGAAACCAATTTGACAATAAACTTCATATATTGAAAAAAATAAAAAAAAATAAATTATTACTGATACAGAAAAAAAAAATGATTTGACTAATGGAAACACCATCAGGCTGGCTCCTAGGTTCTTTTACCCCTACGCTTTAACTTTTAAATTTTTAAACAGTATAGAATTTTATTTATTTTTTTTTTAATGTTTATTTATTTTGAGACAGAGAGAGACAGAGCATGAATGGGGGAGGGGCAGAGAGAGAAGGAGACACAGAATCCGAAGCAGGCTCCAGGCTCTGAGCTGTCAGCAAGAGCCTGACTCGGGGCTCAAACTCACGGAGGGTGAGATCATGACCTGAGCCGAAGTCGGACGCCCAACCGACTGAGCCACCCAGGCGCCCCAAACAGTATAGAATTTTAAAGAGAACACCTACATATCCACCACAAGATTCTAACATTAACATCTTATTATGACATGTATCTGTCTTTATCACACATCTAATCATCCCTCTGTCCATCTGTCCATTAATCTATCTTAGTTTTGGGATCTATTTCATAGTACATTGCAAATATCAGAAAGGAAAAGTAGAATAAGTAATCTGATTGGTGAGTGGGTGATGGAAATCAAAAAATATTTAAATGATACCATCAAATGTCATTTAAACCTGACAAACCAAATAGCAGAAGGAAGGAAAAAGGAGACCAAATAATTAAGAAAAAGGCATTAGTAAAAAGGTAACCTTCAAGTGTGTATACACACTTGATCTCAGGGTCGTGATCTCAGATCTTGATCTCAGGGTCGTGAGCTCAACCCCCAAACCCCCACGTTGGGCTCCATGCTGATCTAAAGCTTACCTAAAAAAGAGTTACAAGCAAGCGAGCAGAAGGCTGTTCGGCTGCAAGAGCGGGGCGATACCTAAACCAAAGGAACTTGTTTCTGCAAGCTTTTCTGGCACTGATTCTGACAGTGAGGTTGACAAAAAGTTAAAGCAGGAAAAGCAAGTTACTCCAGAAAAACCTGTAAAGCCGAAGACTGGTGAGACTTGAAGAGCCCTGTCATCCTCTAAGCAGAGCAGCAGCGGAGATGATAACTAGTTTCAGATTGGGAAAACGAGGTATGTCAGTGTTCCAGACTTTAAAGGGAAAGTCCTAATTGATGTTAGAGAATATTGGGTGGATCCGGAAGGTGAAATGAAACCAGGAAGAAAAGGTATTTCTTTAAATCCTGAGCAATGGAGCCAGCTGAAGGAACAGATTTCTGACATTGACGATGCAGCAAGGAAACTGGAAGATCAGAGCCATATAAAACCTGTACTGCTCTAGTTGTTTTAATCTGTCTTTTTACATTGGCTTTTGTTTTCTAAATGTTGTTTTCCAAGCTATTGTATATTTGGATTGCAGAACAATTTGTAAGATGAATACTTTTTTTTAATGTGCATTATTAAAAATGTTCTGAGTGAAGCTAATTGTCAACTTTATTAAGAGGATTGCTTTGTGCCCACCACCTAGTGTAAAATAAAATCAAGTAATACAAAATATAATAAGGTAAAATATATGCATAAACACCAAAAGAAGGGGCACCTGAGTGGCTTAGCCATTTGGGCATCCAACTCTTGATTTCTGCTCAAGTCATGATTGCATGCATGGTATGAGATCAAGCCCCACAGCAGGTCCCAGGCTGGATGTGGAACCTGCTTAAGATTCTGTCTCTCAAGGAAAGAGAGAGAGAGAGAGAAGGAGGGAGGAAGGGAGGAAGGAAGGAAGGAAGGAAGGAAGGAAGGAAGGAGAAAGAAAAGGAAAGAAAGAGAAAAAAAAGGAAAGAAAAGGAAGGAAGAAAGAAAAGAGAAAGAAAAGGAAAGAAAGGGAAGGAAGGAAGGAGGAAAGAAAGAAAGAAGGAAAGAAAAGGAAGAAAGAAAAGGAAAGAAAGGAAAGAAAAAGGAAGGAAGAAAGGAAAGAAAGAGAAAAGGAAAAAAAAGGAAGAAAGAAAGAAAAGGAAAGAAAGGGAAGGAAGGAAGGAAGGAAGGAGGAAGAAAATTAAAAAGAGCAAATAGGCCAAATGGGGAAAAACAGTAAAAATACTGATACACTCAACAAGTAAAGCACTGAAAAGTGTGACAAAATTGAGATTGAACATAACAATCATAGATGTAATTGGGTTTAAATCAACCATTGAAAGGAGAAGACTTTTATGTTGACTCACAAAGGAAAACCTAGATATGATAGATGATAAAATTGGCCACAAATTCTTACCCTCCCTTCATCTGTGACTTTGCCGTGTGCAAAATCTTTCCCATCAAGCTGTGGAGTCTTTTCCTCCAGCCCCTAAGTCTGGGTTGTTGCTGTGAATTGCTTTGGCCAGTGGGGCATCAGCAGTTGGAATGCTGAAGTGACCCTTCAGTCATCAGGGCTGGTCCCTTCGTGCTGCACTTGAAACGCTGTGACTTCTGAGTGTGCAGTTTAGCCTGCTGGATTATGAAAGACACATGGCCCAGTCACTCTCCTAGGCCTAGCCGACAACCAGCTAGCTGTTAGACATGTGAGCAAAGCTATCTCAGAGAATCCAGCCACCGGCCAGTCCCCTTGCTGACCTCAAACACATGAGCAAGCCCAGCAGAGATTAGCTGAGCCAGCCCAGACGACACGCGCCAACCAAACAACAGAATTATGAGCTGAATGGCTCTTGATTTAAGCCACTAAGTTCTGGTATGGTTTATGATGCCTCAAAAGTCACCTAGAAGCGATACACTTAAACGAAGTGATTCAGAAAGGATAAATAAGACTAGACAAAGATACACAAGACAAATGAAACAATAAGAATGCAAAGGTGGTTATCTTGATGTCAGACGATGCAAGCCAAAAAGACTTAAACACGATGGGGGACACTTCATCATACTAAAGGATGACGTTTTCCAGAAAAAAAAATAAATAAAGGTTGCAATTAAAAGTTTTTAATAATTGTGTATCAGACAACCTAAAATTCATGTACCAAATACATATGTACCATACGCCAAATAACAACCACCATCAAAAAAAAAAAAAAAAAAAGTACAAGATTAAATTTGCAAGTAATAATTTCAACTCTTTGGGCCAAATCTAAGGGAAGTAAAAGTAATATTGCCCAGGAATGATCCGAAGAAGATACATTTGGAAGCAAGGTAGATTGATTAAAAGTAATAATGTGGAATGCCTCATTAAGAGAGATGTGGCCTTGGGGAGCCTGGGTGGCTCAGTCGGTTAACCAGCCGACTTTGGCTCAGGTCATGATCTCGCGGTCAGTGAGTTCAAGCCCCGAGTCGGGCTCTGTGCTGACAGCTCAGAGCCTGGAGCCTGTTTCAGATTCTGTGTCTCCCTCTCTCTCTGACCCTCCCCCATTCATGCTCTGTCTCTCTCTGTCCCAAAAATAAATAAACGTTAAAAAAAATTTAAAAAAAAAAAAAAAGAGAGAGTGACGTGGCCTTGCAAATTATAGGGCAGATGAAAAAGTATACTCCACTTTGATGTCAGGCTGTACTCTATGAAAATTAATATTCGTCTTTGGGAGGTGATGATTCAACAGTAACCTCCAGCACCTTTAAGAGAACAAAGTGACTCATCCACAAGTCCCAGAAGTGAGTTCTTTCACCCACTTTGTAGTTTATGTGGGGCCTGGCTAGTCCAAGTTCCCCACGGTCACTCGGACTATGAGAGGACTTCACTGCTCTTACTCCCCAGGGCATTTGTGTCGTGGTTCTCAGGGAGAAGTAATTCTGTCCCCCAGAGAACATTCAGCAGTGTCTGGGACATTTTGGGTTTTAACAACTCGAGGGGGCGGAGGATGACAGGGGAGGGATGCTGCTGGCATCCGGAGGGTAGAGTAGAAGCCAGTGATGCTACCTACACGCACAGTACTGGGCCCCACAGCAAAAACTGACCCAGCCTAAAATGTGAGTAGTCCCGAGGGTGAGATTCACTCTTGGGAAATGTACCGTTCAGAACAGGCTCCGAATTGTGAGGAATATACTGCCGGGAGTACAGTCCAATCCGTTGGAAGGGGTGGGCTGTTTCAAAGAATGAACGAAGACCGGCTTTGAGAGGGGAGAAAGAAGCATTGTTGACAGAGATTGGTGCCTAAAAATGGGGGGCAAGAATTAGGAAATAGAGTATAACAGTGAGCATTGACTTTCATGAGGACCGTTCCGTTAAACTAGGGAGAAAGGCGTTGTCATTCTTTTTGTTGCCCCAATTCTTCCCAAAGGGAGATGGAGGGAACGAGGAACTGGCCCCTCACTCACACCTCTTCTGACCACAGAAAGAGGAAGCTGCATTCTGTCCTGGTGACTGTTTCCAGAAGTTCCAAGCAGTGACCAGCAACATGACAAGTGTTCGGGCAGAGATGAGAGCACCAAAGAGGACTATATGGGTGAAGGGCCGGGTACAGATACAACTAAGGGGTTTAAGATAAGCTTTTTCCGGTAGACCTCAAGGTCCGCCTCCCTCCCTTACGCCCTCACTTTTTCATCCTTCTTTAATATTCTGATCGTCACCTGGCTGTTCTCACTTTGTCTCTCTTTGTCCTTCGTCTCAAGCCTTAAGGGATAGATAAGTGGCTTGAGCCTTCCATCAGAAGTGTAATCCCGTCCTCAAGCCCCAGTAATTCAGAAAAAAAAAAAAAAAAAAAACCACCACAATTCTGGCTTTTGAGAAAAAAGGTTTGCCAGAGGCATCCGAGAAGGAAACATTTTGCTCTTTTTTTTTTTTTTTAATGTTTATTTAGTTTTGAAAGAGAGAGTGCAAGCAGGGGAGGGCGGAGACAGGGAGACAGAGAATCTGAAGCAGGCTCCGTGCAGCCAGCCCCACAGGGCAGAGCCCCACCTGGCAGCCTAACACAGGAACCGCGAGATCGTGACCTAGGCCAAAACTGGACACTCAACCCACTCAGCCAGCCGGGTGCCCCACAACATCTTGCTCCTTTGAGAGAATTTCTGACTGCGACCTTCCTTTCCCCAGACGTGATGAGGGAACATTTCTCCGTATGTCAGAGTTCTTCCTTTCGCACAGTAGAAATGAACTGTGGACACTTTAAACAGAAAAGGAATTCGTTAAAGGATTTCAGGGAGTTGAGAGAGTCTCTGGGAAGGCCCGAGAATCAGGCCTCAGGGGGACACAGCAGACTACACCCTACTGCATAACTGTTCCAGAGTTTTGGAGAAACTGCTGGCCCACTGAGCACAAGTACCACACTGGCAAGGGGTGCTGGGCCCTAGGGTCCCCCCCCCCCCGAGCCTCTGCAACCCTAGCCTGTGCAGCCAGTGCTGCCACCCTTACCTGGAGGATTTCTGCATGGTTCTTGCAGCCTCGTGTCACTAAGTTGCACTTGAATGTCTGGAAGGGCATCGGCAGAGCTGCGAGGGAGGCTGGGAAACAGAATTTCTGGACTCCGTATTGGTGAATTAAGGATTTGCCGATCAAGGAGAACTCCCTGTAGAAAGGTTTTCAAAGTTGCCCTATGGCATAAAGAATGCACGTGTCGGGGCGCCTGGGTGGCGCAGTCGGTTGAGCGTCCGCCTTCAGCCAGGTCACGATCTCGAGGTCCGTGAGTTCGAGCCCCGCGTCAGGCTCTGGGCTGATGGCTCAGAGCCTGGAGCCTGTTTCCGATTCTGTGTCTCCCTCTCTCTCTGCCCCTCCCCCGTTCATGCTCTGTCTCTCTCTGTCCCCAAAATAAATAAACGTTGAAAAAAAAAATTAAAAAAAAAAAAAAGAATGCACGTGTCGACCATACTTGGGGAGTTTTTGGTCACCATCTTGGGACCTTGATGGGGAATCAGCCTTTGGATGAAACTGACCTGCCAGAAGTCAGAGAGGAGAACTCTAAAGACACCGATGACGTCACGGCACTGCTGAATCAAACCAGAGCTAAAGCCCGTCCTGTCTCTGGGATCCGGTCCACCACCCAGCAAATCCCCGTTGTTTGAACCTGTTTGAGTTGGGTTTTGTATTACCTACAAATGAATCCACCTTAAATTAAATAATATATAAACAAAAAAAGGTTGGAAAACGTTCATGAATTTTTAGCAGTCTTGACAATTTTATCCTGCTCTTTATTAACCTGTTAGATGAAAAGTAGCATCTCTCTATGTTTTTAATCGTCATGTTTAACAAATTGTTTATGAATGAAATAAAAACTCTTTTTAAGTGTGAGTTATTTCTGTTGTTTCTGTTAGCTGCTTGTTTTTAGCCTTTTGCCATTTTTCTATTGGGTTACCCATTTCTTATTGACTTGTAAGTGCTCATAGTGTGTATATATATATATAGTATATATATATAGTGTGTATATATATATATATATATAGTGTGTGTATATATATGTGTGTGTGTGTGTGTGTGTGTGTGTGTATATATATATATATACTATAGGTTCTACTACGTATGTATTTAACGGGTATACATAGTACATCATATGTACTGTATGTTTCTGTCCTTCCATGGTAGGCTCAGGAAGAGAACCCAAAGGATTAGCCTTGCTTATAGTTGGCTTTAAGAATGAAACATGGAGGGGCGCCTGGGTGGCTCAGTCGGTTAAGCATCCGACTTCAGCTCAGGTCATGATCTCACGGTTTGTGAGTTGGAACCCCCTGTGGGGCTCTGTGCTGACAGCTCGGAGCCTGGAGCCTGCTTTGGATTCTGTGTCTCCCTCTCTCTCTGCCCACCCACCCCCACTCACGCTCTGTCTCTCTCTATCAAAAAATGAATAAACATTAAAAAAAATTAAAAAAGAATGAAACATGGACAATTTAATAAAGTTGCAAGATACAAAATTATAAAAATCAATTGCATTCCTATACACTATTGGAACTATTGGAGAGAAATTAAGAAAGCAATCTCATTGACAATAGTATCAAAAATAATAAAATACTTAGGAATAAATTTAACCAAGGAGATGAAAAAGCTACACACTCAAAACTATAAAACACCAATGAAAGACAGTAAAGAAGACATGCAAGAATGTAAAGCTAGCCTGTGTTCATGGATTAGAAGAGTTGTATCATTAAAATATCCATAATGCCCAGAGCCATCTATAGATTTAATGCAATCTATCAAAATTCCAATGGCATTTTTTACAGAAATAGAAAAAATAATCCTAAAATTCATATGAAATTACAAAAGACTCCAAATAGCCCCCAAAATCTGGAGAATGAACAAAGCTGGAGGCTTTCTTTCTTTCTTTCTCTCTTTTCTTTTTCTTTTTTTAAATGTTTTTATTTATTTTTGAAGGAGACAGAGAGACAGAGCATGAGTGGGGGAGGGTCAGAGAGAGAGGGAGACACAGAATTCAAAGCAGGCTCCAGGCTCTAAGCTGTCAGCACAGAGCCCGATGTGGGGCTCGAACCCACAAACTGTGAGATCATGACCTGAGCCGAAGCCCGATGCTCAACCGACTGAGCCACCCAGGCGCCCCTCTTTTCTTTTCTTTTAAGAGATAGAGGGAGGGAGAGAGAGAATCCTTAGAAAGCTCCACCTCGGTGCCCAATTACAGGGTCTTGATCTCCAGCCCATGAGATCGTGACCTGAGCTGAAATCAAGAGTCAGTTGCTTAACCAACTGAGCCACCCAGGCGCCCCTGGAGGCATCACTGTTTCTGATTTAAAGCTATATTACAAAACTATAGCAATCAAATCCGTGTAGTATTGGCATAAATACCAGATACATAGATCAATGGAACATAATAGAGAGCACAGAAATAAATCTGTTTGCATTTGGTCAACTAATTTTTGACAAAGGAGCCAAGAATATATAATGAGGAAAGGATAGTCCCATCAATAAATGGTGTTGGGAAAATCATATATCCACCTGCAAAAGAATGAAACTAGATCCCTATCTTAGACTATACAAAAACATCAACTCAAAACGGATTGAAGACTTGAATTTAAGACCGGAAACCATAGGGGGCGCCTGGGTGGCTCAGTTGGTTGGGCGTCCGACTTCGGCTCAGGTCACGATCTCACGGTCCGTGCGTTGGAGCCCCGCGTCGGGCTCTGTGCTGACAGCTCAGAGCGTGGAGCCTGCTTCGGATTCTGTGTCTCCCTCTCTCTCTGACCCTCCCCCATTCATGCTCTGTCTCTCTCTGTCTCAAAAATAAATAAATGTTAAAAAAAAAAAAAAAAGACTGGAAACCATAAAACTCTTAGAAGAAAACATAGGAGATAAGCTCCTTGATGTTGGTCTTGGTGATCATTTTTTGGACAGGACACCAAGAGCAAAGGCAACAGAAGCAAAAATAAAGAAGTGAGACTATATCAAACTAAAAAGCACAGAATAAGAAACCATCAACAAAACTAAAAGGCAACCTTTGGAATGGGAGAAAATATTTACAAACCATATGTCCAATAAGGGCTAATATCCAAAATATATAAGGAACTCATCAACTCAATGGCAAAAACAAACAAGCAAAACAGATAACTCAATAAAAAAAAAAAAAAAACAGGGGCGCCTGGGTGGCGCAGTCGGTTAAGCGTCCGACTTCAGCCAGGTCACGATCTCGCGGTCCGTGAGTTCGAGCCCCGCGTCGGGCTCTGGGCTGATGGCTCAGAGCCTGGAGCCTGTTTCTGATTCTGTGTCTCCCTCTCTCTCTGCCCCTCCCCCGTTCATGCTCTGTCTCTCTCTGTCCCAAAAATAAATAAAAACGTTGAAAAAAAAATTTAAAAAAAAAAAAAAAACAAAACAGGCAGAAGACCTGAATAGACATTTTCCCAAAGAAAACATACAAATGGCCAATGGGCACATGTAAAGATGCTCACTAATCATCAGGGAAATGCAAATCAAAACTACAGTGAGATATCGTCCCATACCTGTTAGAACAGCTATTGTCAAAAAGACAAGGGGCGCCTGGGTGGCGCAGTCGGTTAAGCGTCCGACTTCAGCCAGGTCACGATCTCGCGGTCTGGGAGTTCGAGCCCCGCGTCAGGCTCTGGGCTGATGGCTCAGAGCCTGGAGCCTGTTTCCGATTCTGTGTGTCCCTCTCTCTCTCTGCCCCTCCCCCGTTCATGCTCTGTCTCTCTCTGTCCCAAAAATAAATAAACGTTGAAAAAAAATTTAAAAAAAAAAAAAAAAAAAGAAAAAAAAAAAAAAAGACAAGAAATACTAAATGCTAGCAAGGATGTGGAGAAAAGGCAACCCTTGCACATTTGTTGGAGGTATAAACTGGTACAGCCACTCTGGAAAACCAAATGAAGTTTCATCAAGAAGTTAGAAGTAGAACTACCCTGTGATCCAGCAATCCTACTTTTGGGCGTGTGTGCAAAGTAACAAAATCATCAGCTCAAAGAGGTGTCTGTACCCCAATAGTCATCGCAGCATGGTATGGAAACAACCTAAGCGTCTAGTATTTTATGCCCTATAATGTTTATAAATACCTTTTTCTGTGTATATTTTATATTTATAAAATAAATATATATTATATATTTAAATAAGATAATATATAATATATTTAATTATATTTTATATATATATACATATATATGTATATATATATTCAGCCATAAAAAGAAGGTAACCCTGCCATATGCAACAACATGAGTGAACATGGAAGGCATCACCCTAAGTGAAATAAACCAGACAGAGGAGGACAAACACTGCATTGTATCACTTATGTGTGGACTCAGGAAAAAAATTAAAAAGCAAAACGCATAGAAACATAGTAGAATAGTGGTTGCCAGAGGCTGGGAAGGGGGGAGATAGGGCAGCTTGGCAAAGGGCACAAACTTTCCCTTACGAGAGGAACAAGGTCCGAGGATCTACCGATGGCACGATGCCTATAGTTGAAACTACCGAGTTATGTAGTTGAAATCTGCTGAGAGAACGTAGGTGTTCTCACACTGACACAAAAGCGATGGAAGGTGGGGATCCTTTCGCAACGTATAAAGCCTCACACTGAACACCTCCCAGAAGCCTCCAGAAGTCTTCGGGAAACTTTGCAAACCTTCTCCCAGCAAACTCCTGTGCCAAAGAACAGGACAAGAGGAGCAGCCTCGACCACCCCCCAGGGTGCCAGCTCCACCCTTCCCCTGCTTCCCTTGCTCCGCCTAATTGAAAGGAATCCTCCTTCCAGAACAAAGGAGTAGTGGGAGACCTCGGCTAACAGAGATACAGCTGTCCGTTTGTTTTCTAAGTTTGCGTACTTATTGTTTTTAGTAGTCCCTGCACAAAATGTAGAGGGGCTCGAACTCGCAACCCGGAGATCACAAGTTGCATGCTCTTCCGACTGAGCCAGCCAGGTGCCCCACGGCTGTTAATTTTAAATGGTAGTTTCTCTACTAATTAAAACAAAATTCTACCTTGCTGAGCGGCTTATTATATACAAAAATGGGATTTCAGGGGCGGTGTGAGGGCTGTGGCTCAACGAGCAGAGCCGGTCTGTAGGGGTAGGGCAGTCCCGAGCTCTCAGCCTCCCCCCCTGCCAGCCGGAGCCCCCCAGCCCAGCGAGAGCCCCGCCCGGGGGGCCCCAGCAGCAGCACCAAGGTGGGTGAACACCCACATCCAAGACCTCACCGCAGGCGGCACCAGTCAGGACAAGGCCATCGTGGGCTATGAGGAGTCGCCCTCGGTCTGGGCCACCGTCCCGGGAAAACCAAACATCCGTCAACACCATGCCAGCTGAGACTGGTGTCCCGGTTGGCCAGGACCAGTCAGGTTTTGTCGTGAATAGGCTGACACCCGGGAGCCAGAAATGTTCTTTTAATCTGGACTCGCTGCTGCAGGACAGGGGACTTACCGTGGGTTTTCATACCAGGACCACCTGCACAACTCCACTTTCAACGTCACTGTCACCGTGACTTCCAAGACGCCCATCCTGCTGAGGGGCAAGGGTGTCCAGGGTGGTGCGATCGACAAGAAATGTTAGGAAATGGCCTCCCACGCGTCAGCATTCCCGGTACTGACCTCGTCTGTCCGTCTCCCTGCCCCACCTCTCCCTACTGCCTTTTCACCCCTCTCCTCCCCATACACAGGCACCGTTTTTATTTGGGGAGCCATTACCCCACATGAGCCGGGGGCTGGGGCTGGATGGACGGACACCTCCCCCTACCCATACCCCTCCTCCGTGCGGTTGGAAAACTGTTTTCTTTTGTTTTTCCTGAATAGAAAAGGTCCTACTAACAAAAAAACACAAACAAAATGGGATTTTCCCACACATACTGTCTTAAGTTTGTTTTCTTTACTTACTTGAGGCATTATCCAGTGGATAAGAATGTCTGGAATCCCAGTGTCTTAGTCTGCCTCAGCTGCTATGACAAAAATACCATAGACTGGGGATTAAACAACGATGTATTCCTCACAGTTCTTTTCTTCTTTTAATGTGCATTTATTTTTGAGAGAGAGAGAGGCAGACTCCAAGTGAGGGAGAGGCAGAGGCAGAATCTGAAGCAGGCTCCAGGCTCTGAGCTGTCCGCGCAGAGCCCTACGCCAATGCGGGGCTCAAACCCACGGACCGTGAGATCATGACCTGAGCCGAAGTCGGACACTTAACGGACTGAGCCACCCAGGCGCCCCGATTCTTCACAGTCCTGAGGGCTGGAAAGTCCCACACTGAGGTGCCGACATATTTCGTACTTGGCGAGAGCCCTCTTCCTAGTTTGCAGACGGCCGTCTCATATCCTCACATGGTGGGGAGGAGACAGAAGCAAGTCTCCTGAGTCTCTTCTTATAAAGGCACTACTCCCATCATGATCTGTTCCTTCCCCAAAGCACCACCTCCAAATACCCTCACGTTGGGGATTAGGGTTTCAACATATGAACGTCGGCACAAACGTGTCGGTGGCCAACAAACTTTGAATTCCAACTTCAACATCTATTATCTGTGTGACCTTGGGCCGTTTGTTCAACATCTCCAAGCGTCTCTCTTCACATCTAAAGGTAAGTAATACTACCTACCCCAAAGGTTTACTGCAGAAATTAAATAAAATATATTGGATACTTGACAGGTTACCTGGCGCACAGTAAGTACTCAATGCTAGCTGCTATTGCTCTAATTATTATTTTATTGTCATTGCTTAAAGCCTTTCTTTGTATCCTCTCAAAGCCTGGAAGGAGAAATAGTTCATCCCTAGAAAGAAATCAACCCTACCGGTAACAAAGCATAGAGTCCAGAGAATTATTTTTTAAAACGTTTTCTTTTCCACCAAATCTCACTTCAGTTCCCCATGAGTCAGCTTCTTAACAATACTAGCCACTTTTTAGACCATAATTTTTATGCCATAGCTTTTTTTAAGTTTATTTATTTATTTATTTTTGGGAGAGAGAGAGAAGGAGCATGAGAGCAGGGAAGGCACAGAGGGAGAGGAAGACAGAAACTTCCAAGCAGGCACAGAGATGCTGAGAGCAGTCACTGCTCAGAGACTGACATGGGACTCGAACTCAAGAGCCATGAGATCATGACCTGAGCTGAAGTCAGACGCTGAACCAACTGAGCCACCCAGGTGCCCCAGGACATAACCATTTTTTACAGTTTTTGATCTGACTTGCAAAATTACGCCCCATCCAGAAGAATGTATGCCTTTACATTTCTATCAACGGTGTATAAAAGTGGTGAAAACTTAACCAACATTGGCTGTATTTTTTTTTAATCTTCACCAATTGAAAAAGTGAAAAATAATTTCTCACAGTTTTAATTTGCATGTATTTTCTTTCTAGGAAGGCTACGGGGTTTTTCATGTCTCCCACCCATTATTGTATTCGTTTGTGCATTACTGGTTTTAGTTTTTCTTTTGAAGAATTTGAGTTTTTTCATATTGATTTGTAAGAGTTTCTAAGTATATATTTATATTATAATGATAATAGTCTTATTCCCCAGTTTGTTTTTTTTTTTTTTTGCCTTCAAAATTGATTTATGGAGCTTAAAAGCACCAGGTTTCTGACATACAGAATTTTATACAGTTAGAGCCCCAAGCATTGTGAAGTGATGGAACATTAAAAACAAAGAGTTTTTACAAACAAAATATTTTTTTTACAAACAAATATTTTTGTATTTGTTTTGTATTTGTACAAATATTGTTTGTAAAACAAATATTTGCTTTACAAACAAAATATTCTGAGTGTCTGGGGGTGGGGGCAGGGGGAAGGTCACATATAAGAAATCATAATAAAAATGACTCTGGGCTTCTCAACAGCGTTTGAAGAAAGAAGACAGTGGAAAAATGTCTTCAGTGTGTTGAAGGGAGAGGACTTCCAACCTAGAATGATATGATCAGCCAAGCAATCAATGTGAAGAATGAATATAGACATTTCAAGACTTGTAAGATCTGAAAAGAACCACCACCTGTGTTAGTTTTCTATTGCTGCTGTAGCGTATTGTCACAAATTTAGTGGCTTAAAACAACTCGACGTTATTCTCTTACAGTTCCAGAGATCAGAATTCCCAAATAAAAGCATTGGCAGGGCTGTCCTTCCAGAGTCTCTGGGGGAGAATCAGGCCCTCAACTTCCCTAGCTTCTAGAGACTGCGGCATTTCTTGGCTTGCGGCCCCTTCCTCCATCTATAGAACCAACACTTTCTCTCTCTTTCTCTCTCTCATACCTCCTACCTCCCTTTTAATTACCTACCTCCTATAATTACATGGGAGCCACCTGGATAACCCAGAACAGCCTCCCTATTCTAAGATCCTTAATTTACTCAGATCTGCAGTCTCTTTTGTCACTGAAAGATATAGATTTACAAGTTTCAGAGATTAGAATGCGGACATCTTTGGGGAGCCATTATTCTGTGTGCTACACTACCCGGTTACCTTGTTTCCACTAAAACGTAGGAATAATCTGAGAAAGAGTGCTGAAATAGGAGATTCCTCACAGGACAGCAAATAGTGAAGTCATAACGTCCGAATAACAACTGAAAAGCCATCCTGATTGTGATGGTGTGATTTGAGAGACGGGCATGTCAGCTCTGGTCCTCAGTATGTCTCTGCCAGTGTCATTTATTTTTAACTTGATGGAACTATTAGAGGATCTGCTTCACCAAAACAGGGAATACATTTACATGTGTAAACACAGACTACAGACCCAGGAAACTTAACTGAGAAGAAAATCAAAGGGAAATCCAAAGCTGACATCAAAAGAAATTCCTAGGATTATGGTTGCACAGAGGGTCTACAGAGTAACCACCAGGGACGGAAAGGGAAAGAGGTATACAGGAAAAAAAAAAAAAAAAGATGTTTCCCCAAAGGTTGAAAGCAATAGATTTCAAGGCAATCAACATATATTTTTTTATTGAGGAAAAAATTAAGGACTTCAGCTTTTGGTAATAGCACAACTAGGTGGTTCAGAACAACCCTGCCACCAAAGACAAAGAAAACAACTGGATAGAATATTTAAATAAAACTCCTTGGAGCGCCTGGGCGGCTCAGTCCATTAAACATCTGACTCTTGGTTTTGGCTCAGGTCATGACCTCATGGTTCCCGAGATGGAGCCCGGGGTCAGGATCAGCACGGAGCCTGCTTGGGATCCTCTCTCCCTCTCTCTCTGCCCCTCCCCTACTTGCACTCTCTCTATCTCAAAATAAAAATAAATAAATAAATAAAATAAATAAAGGAAGCACACTTGATCCTGTCGCAAACACACTTAGCACACATTGAACCACCAAAGACCTTATTGACAGGTTTTTTCATTTTATTTTATTTCCTTCATTTTTTTAATGTTTTTATTTATTTTTGAGACAGAGAGAGACAGAGCATGAGCAGGGGAGGGGCAGAGAGAAAGAGGGAGACACAGAATCCGAAGCGGGCTCCAGGCTCCGAGCCGTCAGCACAGAGCCCGATGCGGGGCTCGAACTCACGGAGTGTGAGATCATGAACTGAGCCGAAGTCGGACACCCAACCGACTGAGCCACCCAGGCGCCCCAGGTTTTTTCATTTTAGACAACCTCAAAATAACTGAGGGTCTCACAAGGCATGAACTCCTCCAAGTCGGTCTGGGCAGCACACCCCATGGGGATTCGGGTGCTTTCCCAATCTTCTTGATAGGAAGGTAAATGACTCCATTACCAGCGGTTTGGGACAGCCTAGTTTTGTTAGAGGCTATTCTGTAGGACAACCCACAACCAGATGTCAAATGCTGGATCATTCTGAATGCTGATAGAATGCCGTCCCTGGAAGAGGGCTCCACTTGAAACTTCTCAAACCCAAACCCAATTTGGTAACATTTGAAGCTCTGGCGTGTTTTAGTCCGTAGCCTCCATGTTGCAGACTCTCTCTCTCTCTCTCTCTCTCTCTCTCTCTCTCTCTCTCCCCTCCTTCTCCTCCTCCCCCTCCCCCGCCCCCAAGTAAGAGTATAGGCACTCCAGTGGATGTTTAGAATCCTCATTAGCTGGGGCCGGTGTATTAAAGGTCTGATAGCATTTTTCAAATGCTATCATTTGAAAAGCAAGTCCGGCTCTTGAATATTCCCCTAAATACCCTACCTTTCCTAGTTTTTTCATAAATGTGTTTTAATATTACCCTCATATGTAGTGTGTGCTGTTTCCAATCTCCAAATGTTTCTATCATTTGGGCCTATGACTAGACTGATATTTTTCTGCCTTCAGAGAACTAAATTATACCTAGAAATTTTACTCTAGTGTGGGGTCCTTGTACCTACCTGGCTCGATGGTCCATCTTGCTACCGTAAGAAATTCAATTAACGGTTTTGACCCTAGTCTGTTCTTCCAAGTTATCACCATAAATAGGAACGTCATCAAATAGGAAATATTGGTGTGTGTGTCTGTTGTATTTTTAGGAGAACCGTAGGATGTCGTGTTAGAAATTGTGGCTTATTACTGGGCTGTTAAGGTGTCCTTGAGGCAACCTCGTAAACCCACGTTGTCTGCCTTCCCATGTGATTAGTCATGGGTTGGCTCTTCTCATCAACCACAACAGCAAACAGCATGTCAGAGAAGTCTATCACTGTTGCAGGATGATTTTTGCCATGATACTTGGGATTCATTGTCTCGCTCCTTCGAAGAATGAACAGGTGGACATAAAATGAGCAGCAGGCAGAAGTTTATTAGGGTGTAAGATTAGAAAGTAAGAATAGGGGCGCCTGGGTGGCTCAGTCGGTTGGGTGTCAGACTTCAGCTGAGGTCATGATCTCACAGTTCGTGAGCTCAAGCCCCGCGTCGGGCTCTGGGCTGACAGCTCGGAGCCTAGAGCCTGCTTTGGATTCTGTGTCTGCCTCTCTCTCTGCCACTCCCCCACTCGTGCTCTGTCTCCCAATATCTCTCAAAAATGAAGAAACATTAAAAAAAAAATTAAAAAAAAAAAAAGCAAGAAGAGTAGGAAAGCTCTTTTGAATGCCCAGGACATTAACCAAGGGCCCTTGTTTTACAAGGTTTTGGGTAGCCCACCCCTCACCCCTCACCCCTTAGCCCCCCCCCCCCCCTTCCCTCTCAGGTCCTACCCTTATTGGCCTGGTAGCTCGAGGTGCTGGCTGGTCCATCCCTGATTGGCTCAATTCCATGACGAGAGGTGGCCTAAGACCACTCTTAGGTCTTTTGTCAAATTCCTGAGGGAAACCTCAGGGGGAGTAGGTGGGGCCTGTTACATTCTGAAGAGGAACCTTAAGCCTGAGGGGGTTTCCTGTGTTCAGACCTACTCCCAGCACTGTTCCAAAATAGGTGTTTTTCCCCACCTGGGACCTCAGCTCCTATCCTTTCCCTCTCTATTTTATCCTATCTTTTCCTATCATATCACCCTGTAGTAAGTTCCAGATCCAGCGGTGATCTTGGTTATGATAGCACCTGCACCCGGGGGTACTCCTCCAATTTGGGGAGAGCATTTGTTTAAAATCATATAAGCTACTGTCAACCAATAGGACCCATCTGGCTTTTTCACAGGCCAGCCGGGTTGTTCTATGGGGAAGTTGTAGGCACACTACTTTTTTCCTTAATTTAAATATGTCCTATTACATGCTTTCCAAGGATGTTTCCTAAATTGGGACCTCTAAGGCGTTTAGCCTTAATGGAGCTCTGTCATCAATTGTTAGGAATCAAATCTGTCACTAAATACCTCTCAGTCCTTTAGGTATTTCATTTTTATTGGTAAAATGTTCTAAATCAGTAGGATATCCTGTGTCATTGT
Organism: Prionailurus viverrinus; assembly: GCF_022837055.1. NCBI lineage: Eukaryota > Metazoa > Chordata > Mammalia > Carnivora > Felidae > Prionailurus > Prionailurus viverrinus. The sequence continues at coordinate 2,517,993 of NC_062569.1, read as the reverse complement.
TACTTGGGCCCCGTATCTAACGGCATAGTGGTATAAGCAGGAATTTTATTTACAAGAGGGTTTTCTATTGATACGGTTACTGTAACACGGACGGATGTTTCTGGCTTTAGCCAGGAGACACAGACGCTGAGTCCCTTTGAGGGTCCCCTGGGGTTTTCTCTCCTTCGGTTATTGGTGACTTATCTGTTAGTGGGATTTGGCTTTATAAAGGGGTTAGTATTTACAGTAAATGGATTGCTGGGTTGGCAGGTGTTTCTTTTTTCTTTAGGCCTATTTACATTAAAAGATTGGTTGTTTCTATTTCTCTGCCACTGTAAGCAGTTTCTGGGGTTTCTACTGGGTTTGTCTTTTCATAATTTGTTTCGCAAGGTGGTGTCCTAGATGGTTTCGCCTGACGGTAGCACCTTGTGGCCTCAGGTCTGTGTGGTCTAAGGTGATTGCCACGGTCTATGTACATTCGGTGGAGGCCTGTTATCTTTATGTACACAAATGGAATCTTGACTTATTTCCTCAGCTGTTCTTGTCAGTCACTTCTATGTTTCTATGGCCTGTAAATACAGTACAGAAGACTGCAGTACATTTAGACTGCCTTTTAAAAACTGTTCTGTCCCTTCTGCAGGTAGCGGTGAATGTGTCTGTCCCTGTCGTAATAGTTAATAGTCCTAATTTCATTATTATAGTACTACTCCTCCTGGTGTTTTCCATGGAGGTATTTTAAGGTATGATATGTGAAGTGTAGGCCATCGTCCTGTCCACTTTGTTGCTATTGGTCAAGTAAAACCCTTTGAAATTAGTATTATTTTCTCCCGATGATCTAAGGTGTTAAGTTTTAACATCAGTGGTAAGGGGCCCAAGATGTAGTTTCTGCTTCTGGAGGATCAAATTCTCTCCTCCTCTGGTCCATAAATCTAACAGGCTTGGGGTTTCTGTGTCCAGATCAGTTTGCTGGAATTCTGTTCGAATTTCCTGTCATTTCTGGGCTGGCGTAGGTTCTCACTTTGGGGACTGACTAGATACGGTTTTATCTACAGGCATACCTGAGAGGTAGCGTGGGTTCCATTCCATATCACTGCAATAAAGCAAATATCACAGTAAAGGTAGTCAAAAGAATCTATGGCTTCCCAGTGCATATAACAGATTTGTTTACGCTATATTGCGGCCTATGCAAGAGCATGATATCCAAAGAAACAGTCTACATACCTTTACTGCCAAAAAACAAGAAAAATGCTGCAGAGCATCTGAGTTCCCAGTGAGTCACAATCTTTTTGCTGGTGGAGGATCCCGTCTCAGTGCTGATGGCTGCTGACTGATCGGGGTGGTGCTCGCCGAAGGCCGGGAGGCTGTGGCAATTTCTTAAACTAAGACAACAGGGGAGTGTGCCACGACCTTCCACAAATGACTTCTCCATAGCACGGGACGCTGCTTGATAGCACTTTACCCACAATTTTGAACTCCTTTCAAAATTGGAGTCCATCCCCCCAAACCCTGTCACTGCTTTATCAACCAAGCCTCTGTGATAGTCTCAATCCCTTGCTGTCATTTCAACAGTGTTCACGGCATCTCTTCACCAGGAGAGGATCCCATCTCAAGAAACCGCTTTCTTGGCTCATCCATCAGAAGCAACGCCTCATCGGCTCAAGTTTTATCATGAGATTGCAGGCAGGAAGTCAGTCCTGTCTTCAGGCTCCATTTCTTTCTTCTTCTTCTCTTTCTTTCTTTGTAATTTACATCCATGTTAGTCAGCGTATAATGCAATAATGATTTCACGAGTAGAATCCAATGATTCATCCCCTACCTATAACACCCAGTGCTCATCCCAACAAGTGTCCTCCTCTTTTCTTTTTTATTAAAAAAAATTTTTTAATGTTTATTTATTCTTTTTTTTAAAATTTTTTTTAACGTTTATTTATTTTTGAGACAGAGAGAGACAGAGCATGAACGGGAGAGGGGCAGAGAGAGAGGGAGACACAGAATCGGAAGCAGGCTCCAGGCTCTGAGCCATCAGCCCAGAGCCCGACACGGGGCTCGAACTCACAGAGTGTGAGATCGTGACCTGAGCTGAAGTCGGACGCTTAACCGACTGCGCCACCCAGGCGCCCCAATGTTTATTTATTCTTGAGAGAGAGACAGAATGTGAGTTGAGGAGAGGCAGAGAGAGACAGAGGGAGACACAGAATCCGAAGCAGGCTCCAGGCTCCAAGCTGTCAGCACAGAGCCTGACGTGGGACGTGAACTCACAAACCGCAAGATCATCACCTGAGCCGAAGTCAGATGCTTAACCCACTGAGCCACCATGTGCCCTACCAACAAGTGTCTTCCTTAATGCCCCTTGCCCATTTAGCCCATACCCCCACCAAAAACCCCTCCAGCAACCCTCAGTTTATTCTCTGTATTTAAGAGTCTTTTATGTTTTGTCCCCCTCCCTGTTTTTATGTGATTTTGGCTTCCTTTCCCTTAATGTTCATCTGTTTTGTATCTTAAATTCCACGTATGAGTGAAGTCATATGATATTTGTCTTTCTCAGACTGGCTAATTTCGCTTAGCATAATACACTCTAGTTCCATCCATGCTATTGCAAATGGCAAGATTTCATCCTTTTTGGTTGCCGAGTAACACTCCACTGTATATATATACCACATCTTCTTTATCCGTTCATCCATCGATGGACATTTGGGCTCTTTCCACACTTTGGCTATTGTGGATAGTGCTGCTATCAACATGGGGGTGCATGTGTCCCTTCGAAAGAGCACACCTGTATCCCTTGGATAAATGCCTAGTAGTGCAATTGCTGGGCCCGTAGGGTAGTTCTATTTTTAGTTGTTTGAGGAACTTCCATCCTGTTTTCCAGAGTGGCTGCACCAGCTTGCATTCCCACCAGCAGTGCAAAAGGGCCCCTCTCAGGCTCCAGTTCTAATTCTAGTTCTTTTGCTGTTTCCACCACAACTGCAGTCATGTCCTCCGCTGAAGTCTTGAATTCCTCAAAGTCACCCCTGCGGGTTAGAATCAACTTCTTCCAAGCTCTTTGTTTGTGTTGATATTTTGACCTCTTCCCACGAATCACGAATGTTCTTAGTGGCATTAAAAAAAAAAAAAAAAGGTGAATCCTGCGGCACCTGGCTGGCTCAGTCTGTAGAGCACGTGACTCCTGATCTCAGGGTCATGAGTTCAAGCCCCATGTTGGGCCTAGAGCTTACTTTAGAACAAAACAAAACAACAACAAAAAAACGGTGAATCCTTTCCAGTTTACTTTACCCTGGTCCATCAGAGGAATCACTATGGCGACTCTGGCAAGCTACAACATGTGTTACTTTTTTTTTTTTTAATTTCTTTAATGTTTATTTATTATTGAGAGATGGAGAGAGACAGAGCATGAGCAGGGGAGGGGCAGAGAGAGGAGGAGACACAGAATCCGAAGCAGGCTCCAGGCTCCGAGCTGTCAGCACAGAGCCCGACGCGGGGCTCGAAGTCACAAACCGCGAGATCATGACCTGAGCCGAAGTCGGACGCTCAACCGACTGAGCCACCCAGGCGCCCCAACATGTATTACTTAAATAAGAAAACTTGAAAGTCAGAATTACTCCTTTTTCCATGGCCTGCAGAAGGGACGTTGTGTTAGCTAGCAGGCAAGAAAAAAATTAAAATCTCTTGCTATGCCTCCATCAGAACTCTTGGGTGACCAGGTACACTGTCAAGGAGCATTGCGAAATAAATCCTTCCTGCAGAGCAGTTCTCAACAGTAGGCTTCAAATCTTCAACCAATCAGATTGTACGCAGATGTACCGTCATCTAGGCTTTGTTGCCCCATTTCTACGGCACAGGCGGTGTGGCTGAGCGTCATTCTCCAGGGCCGCAGAATTTTCAGGATGGTGAGCGGGCGCTGCCTTCCACTTACAGTCACCAGCTGCATCAGCCCCTAGCAGGAGAGTCGGCGCGTCCTCTGAGGCTGTGAGGCCCAGCCCTGCCTGCTAGATCCATCTCTGGGTCCCTTGCTACAGCTCCACCTCAGCACCCGCTGCTTCCCTCCTTGCACTCTGAGGTTATGGACTCCACTCGCTTCCTTAAACCTCATGGACCTCCCTCTGCCGGCTGCAGACTTCCCTTCTGCGGCTTCCTCACCTCTCTCGGCCTTCCTAGAATCGAAGAGAGTTGAAGCCTTGCTCCGGATGAGGCTTTGGCTTAAGGGAAGGTTGTGGCTGCTTTGATATCTTGTCCAGACCGCTGGCAATTTCTCTCCGCGTCAGCAGTTCGGCTGTCTCACTTTCTTAGCGTGTGTGTTCACTGGAGTGGCACTTTGAATTTCTCTCAAGAACTTTTCCCCTGCAGCCGTGGCTTGGCTAGCCAGTGCAAGAGGCCTAGCTTTTGTTTGTTCTCGGCTTTTGAGATGCCTTCCTCACTAAGCTTAATCATTTCTAGCTTTTGAGTTCAAGTGAGAGACAGCAACTCTTCCTCTTACTTGAACACTTAGAGGCCACTGTAGGGTTATTCGTTGGCCTCATTTCCAAACTGTTGTGCCTGGAGGAACAGGAGACCTGAGGGGCGAGAGAGAGAGAGAGAGAGAGAGAGAGAGAGGGAAATGAGGAGTGGCTGGCTGTTGGAGCGGTCACGACACGCACAACATTTATTAAGTTCACCTTCTTATATTCTGGTCCCCAGAACAATTAAAATAGTAACATCAAATATCGCTGATCACAGATCACCGTAACAGATATAGTAACAACAGAAAAGATTGTAATATCGTGAGAATTACTAAAATGTGACACAGAGACACAAAGTGAGCAAACGCTTTGGGGAAAAAGTACTGATAGACTTGGTTAGGCAACGTTGCCACAAATTTTCAATCTATAAAAAATGCAATGTTGGGGAGCCTGGGTGGCTCAGTCGGTCGAGCGTCCGACTCCTGAGCTCAGGTCGTGATCGCACAGTCCGTGAGTTCGAGCCCCGCGTCGGGCTCTGTGCTGACAGCTCGGAGCCTGGAGCCTGCTTCGGATTCTGTGTCTCCCTCTCTCTCTGCCCCTCCCCTGCTCATGCTCTGTCTCTCTCTGTCTGCAAAATAAATAAAAACATGAAAAAAAATTTCTTTAAATGCAATGTCTGCCAAGCACAATAAAGCAACGAGCAATACAATGAGGTATGCCTATAGTTACATTTAGTTCCATGTTCCATTTTTTGATTAATTTTGTGAAGTGTGTAAGGTCCGTGTCTAGACATATTTTTCTGCACATAGATACCCTGCTGTTCCAGCACCATTTATGGAGGAGACACTCTTTCCTCTATTGTATTGTCTTTCCTCCTTTGTCAAAGATCAACTGACTATGTGGGTCATTTTCTGGGCTCTCTATTCTGTTCCACTGATCTGTTCTTTCACCAATACCATACTGTCTTGATCACTGTAGACTTACATTAAGTCTTAAAGTTGTTGGGTAGTGTCTGTATTCTAACGTCATTCTTCCCCTTTAATATTGAGTGGGCTATTCTGGATCTTCTGCCCTCCGTGTAAATTTAAGGATCACTTTGTTGATATCCACATAATAACTTGCTGGGATGTAACTGAGATTTGTTTCTTCTCTAAGTGTATTAGCTTGGATTTCCTCTCTAAGTCAGTTATCATTGCTTATCCACTTTCCATCTTCCATAATGTTGTTGACATCTCCCATGGTGATGTTGAAAAGTATGATGATGGGGGACATCTTTGCCTCATTCCTGATCATAGTAAGAAAACTCTGAGTTTCTCACCATTTAAGTATAATAACATTTGCACATTTCTTGCAGATGCTCTTAAATTGAGCAAGTTCCCCTCTATTCCTAGATTGCTGAGTTTTTATCATAATTGATGTGGAATTTTATCGAATGTTTTTCCTACATCTATTGCCCAGAAACAGGGCAAGTGTCAGAAGAGACTAGGTCACAGTTGGTCGTAATCGGGGATACAAGACATATGCCCATTCCAAACCCTAACCTACACAAATATGTACATTGTACCTGAAGGTAAAGCTTAAGAGTCTGGACTGCCTTGCTCAGATGGGGCCTCTCTTGCTGCTGAGGTATCCTTCACTATGAGACACCTGGGAACCTTCATGACTGGTTAGCATAGGAATTCATCAGGTAGCCGGCAAAATGATTCTACTGTTGCTAGTTTAAAGCTAACGTCTCTGAAAGGTTTGGGGGTTGTGCTCTCTCTCCCCTGGAGGCTAGGCAGGCAGATGAGGACCAGTCTGAACTCCACGGGTCTGTCGTGTCCTGGTTACCTAAGGTTGGCTGATGGGGTACATTCTTCACATGTGTGCATCAATAGTTCAGGGTAGGGGCACCTGGCTGGCTCAGGCCATACAGTATGTAACTCCTGACCTCAGGGTCACGAGTTCAAACCCCATGCTGGGCAGAGAGCTTTAAAATTTTTTTTAATAGTTTTTAAATTTTTCACCTTATTTTAGAGAGGGGGGTGGGAGGAAGAGAGAGAGAGAGAGCAAGAGAGAGAGAGAATGAGTCCCAAGCAGGCTCCATACTCAGTGCAGAGTCTGATGCAGGGCTCAATCCCATGACTCCAGGATCATGACCTGAGCCAAAATCAAGAATCAGACGTTCAACTGATTGAGCCACCCAGGCACCCCTAAAAATTTTTTTAAAAAAGAAAAAAAAGGGGTGCCTGGGTGGTGCAGTCAGTCCAGTGTCCGACTTCAGCTCAGGTCATGATCTCACAGTCCGTGGGTTCAAGCCCCGCGACGGGCTCTGTACCGACAGCTCAGAGCCTGGAGCCTGCTTCGGATTCTGTGTCTCCCTCTTTCTCTGCCCCTCCCCCACTCACACTCTGTCTTTCTCTCTCTCTCTCTCTCTCTCTCTCTCTCTCCCACTCTCAAAAATAAATAAATTTTTTTAATTAAATAAATAAATAAAGCTTCTGCCTTAAAAAGATTTTTGTGGAGTTGGGCTCTCTCCCGGTTGGAGGCTATGCGGTTGGTGGGAACCAGCCTGAGCTCCAGAGGCCTGGAGTGTCCATGCTGCCAAGGGTGGCTGATGTATATTCTGTAAGCATGGGCCACTTGGATTGGTTCAGCAAGGGACCTGAAACAGGGCAAGTGCTGAGAGAACCAGACACAGGAGTGGTGTATTGTGGGTCCAAGGAATCTGGATAATTCCAAGCCCTAACCTCCACAAACGCCTACGTGGGGGCCGATGGCAGGGCACCCTAGAATATGCCACGATGGCATATTATTTTGAATTAAAGTTACTCACACAGTCAATGCAAGAATACCCTCTGCCCCCCTTTTCTCTAGAAAGCAGGAAATGACTCTCCCCTGTGAAACGTACCCTTCCTGTACCAAGAGGTAAAGACACATCCTTATTTCCAGAGATAGAGCACTCAGAGCTGAGAAGGCTAGATAAACAAACCTTATCACTTTTACTAATTTATTATCCCATCCCAAACCCAGTTTAGATTCCCTTTCTTTTTTGCGAGAGAGAAAGAGAGAGCATGCACGTGCATGAGCAAGTGAGCATGAGTCGGGGAGGGGCAGAGGGAATGAGAGAGGATCCTAGGCAGGATCCATGGCTGGTGTGGAGCCCGACACAGGGCTCAGTCTCACTACTGTGTGATCACGGCCTGAGCCAAAAATCAAGAGTTGGAGGCTTCACCTACCGAGCCACCAGGCCCCCCTAGATTCCCTTCTTTTTTTTCATGCTTATTTATTTTTGAGGGGGGTGAAGGGGCAGAGAGAGGGAGACAGAGGATCCAAAGCAGGCTCCGCACATGTGGGGCTCTGTGCTGATGGTACAGAGCCTGATGTGGGGCTCAGTCTCATGAACTGGGAGACCATGACCCGACCCAAAGTCAAATGCTTAACTGACTAAGCCATCCAGGCACCGCCCTTGATTCCCTTACTAATTGAGCTCTTGAATGTAAGTTTTCTTTGTCCTGTTAATTACTCACAATTCTATTGGTTCTCTGTCTAAAAGTAGGAATTTTGCCTGCCTTGGTCATTTCTTTAGGTCTCAGTTTTAATATTGCGCTTCTGTGCACAGGTATTTAAAATGTTTTTTTTTCTTCTCTTAATTTGTTTTATGTCAATTTGATTCATAGATCAACTAGAAGGATCTAGAAGAGTAGAGAAAAATTTTCTTCCCCAACAGATGGCATAGTCAGCGGGATGAATTTAACACTGCTGTAGCTGAGAGACCCAGGACATCTGACAAAAGCAGAAGGTAAGAATCCTTATCGTGTCAGCCTCCGAGATGTCAGCCTGAGGGTCTAATGGGGCAAGATTGGTGAGAGACTTTTCCCCCCTCAATTTCTGAATTTAGATTAGTAGGAAAAAATAATTGCATAACTAGTTCCTTGGGCTTAGTGACTCTGGTAAGTTTGGGAGAATACTCTTGGTTTAACTTAACCCATTCCCTCCCAGCAATGGTCACCATTTTTCTTTGTTTTTGTCTTCTGTATATTTGTCATGAAAAGGAACTACCAGAGGGGGAAAACATAGGCATGTGACCTACAAACCTGATGTTCAAGCTGGCTTCACACACAGGTGCATTTACAGTTCTCATCAGAGCAGCATCTGTTTAGGTAAACATTGCAGTGGCTCCTCTATGTGAAAATCAGACGAGGTGTTTCCTTTCATCTTGTTTCATGTCCTAAAAGCTTGGCTTTGTGACCAGTGGAAATATTCCCTCTTGTCTCTACCATCTGTGGGGGGTATTTAGTGGGGTGCACTTAGTGCGATGCACCTTAGTGGCCTGTCAATAGACTAGGGTTCCAAGATGTGCAGTTAAACACAGCACTGTCTTCGCCTGGCTGTGCCAACTCTCAGGGGAGTCTGTCATAAGAGGTCCCAGCCCATAAGGCACCTTTGTCACTTCAGCATTTGTTGCTTGTTAGTACTGGAAAGTCCCATTCCAGTAGCACCTGCTCAGTGACATATATTAGCAGGTCTGTGACTGGAGGTGTCTCACATTTTCATGGGCGACCAGAGATACCATTTTCAATGCATCATCCTTACTGCCTTTGTAAAGAAGACCTTCGTTATCTTTTTTTTTAGGTTTATTTATTTATTTTTGCAAGACATGAGCAGGGGAGGGAGAGAGATTTGCAAGCATGAGCAGGGGAGGGGCAGAGAGAGAGGGAGAGAGACAGAATCCCAAGCAGGCTCCGTGCTGTCAGGCACAGAGCCTGACAACGGGGCTCAAACCCATAAACTGTGAGATCATGACTGAGTCAAAATCAAGAGTTGGATGCTTAACGGACTGGGCACCCAGGTGCCCCAAAGGCCTTCATTTTTGTATGCTCTTTGGGGGAGTAAACTTTTGGATCATGAGGGTTGCATCCCCTATGCCCTCTCCAGAGACACCTCTTGCAGCAATGGTCTAAGTCTGGAAATTTGCATCTGGGCATTCCCATAAAAAAAAAAAAAAAAAAAAAAAAAAGCTTATTACTTTGAGTCACTAATGAGATTAATAAGGTCCTACTTGTTAATGGCCAGATGATGGATCCTTTAAATTGGTTATGTTATTTGTAGAAAGATCTCCATTGTCATATTAGCCTAACAGGGTTTTTTTAATGTTTATTTACTTATTTTGAAAGAGAGAGAGTGTGAGAGCAGGAGATAGGCAAAGAGAAAGGGAGAGAGAGAATCCCAAGCAGGCTCAACCAGAGTTGAAGAGCACAATAACTAAAATGAAAAATACATTAGAGGGAATCAGCGGCAGAGGAAAGGAGGCAGAAAAGTGGACCAACCATCTGGAAGACAGGGTAATGGAAGGTATCAAGGTACACAGCCCAAAATAATAAGTAATCATTTTTAAATGAGACAACATCAAGTATGTTAACATTTGTAATTATAGGGGTCCCAGAAGGAGAAAAAAGGGACAAAGGGACAGAAAACTTACTTGAAGAAACAATAGCTGAAAACTTCCCTAACCTGCAGAAGGAAACAGACATCCGGGTCCAGGAAGCACAGAGAACCCCAAACAAGATGAATCCAAGGAGGACCGCACCACAACACGCAATAATTAAAATGTCGAAGATTCGAGAGAGGGGATCTTTAAAGCAGCCAAAGAAAAGCAGCTACTTGTGTACAAGGAAAACCCCATAAAGCTGTTAGCTAATTTTTAAGCGGAAACTTTGGAGGCCAGAAATGAGCAGCATGATATATTCAATGTGCGGAATGGGGTGGGGGAGGGAGCGCCTGGTTGGCTCAGTTGGTAGAGCCTGCAACTCTTGATCTTGGGGTCGTGGGTTTGAGCCCCACGTTGGGCGTAGAGCCTACTTGAAAAAAAAAAAAAAGATCAGACAAAGTGCTGAATGGGAAAACAAAAACAAAAATAGAACCAAGAATACTCTTCTTGGCAAGGTTATTCAGAATTGAGAGGGTTTTTTTTTTAAGTTTATTTTTTGAGAGAGAGAGAACAAGTTGGGGGGGGGGGTACAGAAAGAGAGGGAGAGTGAAGACCCAAAGCGGGTTCTGCGCTGATGGCACAGACCCCCGACGCGGGGCTCAAACTCACAAGCCATGAGATCACGACCTGAGCCGAAGTCAGAAGTTTAAGCAACTGAGCCACCCACGCACCTCAAAATTATTCAGAATTGAAAGGGAGGACTGTCGGGGTGGCTCAGTGTGGGGAGTGTGTGACTCTTGATCTCAGTGTCATGAGTTTGAGCCCCACGTTGGGAGTAGAGGTTACTTAAAAATAAACTTAAAAAAAAAAAAAAAAGAATTGAAGGAAAGAGTTTCCCAGACAAGTAAAGGTTAAAGGAGTTCATCACCACTAAACCAGCCTTACAAGAAATGTCAGAGAGAGTTTTTTTTAAGAGGAAAAGGCCATAATTAGAAGAAAATTGTGAAATGAAAAAAATTGCATGAGTAAAAGCAAACAGTTAAGTAGTAGATCAAAAACATACAAAACTAATATAAGGATAAAAAGACAAAAGTAGTAAAATCAGTTATGTCTAAAATATTAGGGGATTGGGGCGCCTGGGTGGCGCAGTCAGTTAAGCGTCCGACTTCAGCCAGGTCACGATCTCGCGGTCCGTGAGTTCGAGCCCCGCGTCAGGCTCTGGGCTGACGGCTCAGAGCCTGGAGGCTGCTTCCGATTCTGTGTCTCCCTCTCTCTCTGCCCCTCCCCCGTTCATGCTCTGTCTCTCTCTGTCCCAAAAATAAATAAAAACGTTGAAAAAAAATTAAAAAAAAATATTAGGGGATTCACAAAATAATATAAAACATGACATCATAAACATAAAACATGGAAGGGGCAGTAAAAATGTAGTGGTTTCAGAATGTGTTTGAATGTAAGCAACCGTCCACTTAATTTAGCCTGCTATATAGTGAGGACGTTATATATAAACTTCAAGGGAACACAAATCAAAAACCCATAGTGGATATACAAAAAAATAAAGAGAAAGGAATCTGAGCATAACACTAGAGAACGTCATCAATCACAAGGGAAGAAACAGAGGAGAACGACAAAACCAACCAGGAAAAAAATTACCAAAATGGCAATAAGTACGTACCCATCGATAGTCACTTTCAATGCGAATGGTCTAAATGTTCCAATGAAAGAACAGAGGGTAACCGAATGGATTAAAAAATAAAAACCAAGACCCATCCGTACGATGCTTATAAGAGACTCACTTCAGACGTAAAGACACATACTGACTGAAAGTAAAGGGACAGAAAAAGACAGTCCATGGAAATGGAAGTAAAAAAAAAAAAAAAAAAAAAAAAAGCCAGGGTAGCAGTACTTCTATCAGACAGAATAGACTTGGAGATAAAGACAAGAGATGAAGAGGGGCAGTACCTAATGACAAAGGGGTCAAGCCAACATGAGGATATAACAATTTAAGTATCAATGTACCGAATACAGGAGCGTGTGATTACATAAATTTGTAACAAATATTAACAGGCATACAGGGAGAGATCGACATTAACACAATAATAGTAGGGGCTTTAACACCCCACTCACATCAGTGGATAGATCGTGCAGACAGAAAATCAATGAGGACACCTTGGCCTCGAATGACACATGAGACCAGATGGACCCACGTGATATATACAGAACCATCCAAACAAAATAGCTTAGTGCACATTTTCTTCGCCCTGGAGGTGTGCAGGTGATTCTCGACTGACACGAGGTGCACAGGTCTGGAGGGTCCTAGCTCCCTGGCCAGACTAACGGAATACATACTGTGCATGTACAAGCCGCACAGGTTAGGGCATCCAGGGTCCTGGAACAGGACCGTGTATCTTGAGGCCAGCTAATGAAGGGGGCTGTGAGGGGTACCTGGCTTCATGCCTTAACCTACCCACATGTGTATATTCCCCTGCAGACATAGCTGGAGGAGTCTGGACTGCCTTTTAAGGCTGGGCAGGAGAGATACTCAAGTACCCTCTAGTAACAGACATCCAGGAGCCTCGATGCCTGGGGAAGCTTGGGAGCGGGAGTCCAAATGGGGACTGACGATCACCACTTAAAGCTGCTGCCTCAGAAATATTCTCTGGGTGGGAGCACCCACCTCCCCAGAAGCTAGGTGGTTTTGGAGGATTGTCTGAGCCCCAGATGCCTGGAGGGCCCTGAGAGCCCAAGGCTAGTTGGGCATGCACGTGACCGGGCACGCATGGTGGCAGGGTGGGCCAAGCATCTGAAGTAGGGCAGCTACAGGGAGAGGCTTAGTTGCAGAACGGGCTAGTGGGCCCACAACTGAGCACCTGCCTGATTCAAGCCATAAGCCACACAAATGCACATATTCCCTCTGAAGAGAAAGCTGGAGAAATCTCGGCTGTCTTGCTAGGGCTGGGAGTGGGGGGCCCTTGCACAGAACGGTCCCATCTGTCCAGTTCCAAGCCCTAACATGCACAGATGAGCACAGGTATTGGCTTTTCCTCCATCCCTGTTTTTACTCAAGTCGCCTAGGATCACATTCCCAAATAAATGACGTACACATAAGTTTTAATGACAAAGCCTGACTTCAGGGGAATCAGGCTGAGATACCCAGCGTCTATAAAAATTCTTTCACTTCAGATTATAGAATCAGCTAAGGAGTTAAGATTTATTCCAGATTTGTGAAGACTCCCGTCAGAATTCCTTCTCCCGCGTGTACACATCCTGTCAAGCCCGCCCACCCCAAATCCCACTCCACCATCGTTTCTTGCAACGTCTTGGTTGAGACCGCTCCGGGCAGTAAGCCACAGTCACTTCTCTCTGCAGAAAGCCCCACGCGGACACGGATGGCACGTGGCAAAGGCATCTTACTAAAGCGTGGCTGAGGCAAAGAGTTTCCGTGATGGAAGAGGCTTTTCACCCTGAATAATCTCAGGTACAAGCCGGGCCTAAAAAACTTCGGTTTGGAAAGCACCTTGAACCATGAGCTTGTACACGACTCAAGGCAGACACCTAAAGTATCTGGCAAACCCACTGCTCTTTAGCACTTAATCTTTTGTGTCCATATTCCCGGTGACAATTAAAATTATAGTTGTATTTATAACCGTGCACAAAGTGGATGTGTGGTTTCTTGACCAAATAACTTGTGATCATTGGACTTCCGGGCAATTGTTAACGGATGGTTTTTCATCTATTTATTTTTTGAAGTTTATTTATTTATTTACTTTGAGAGACAGAGAGAGCACACACGTGAGGAAGGGGCAGGGAGGAGAGGGAGAGAGAGAATCCCAAGCAGGCTCTGCATCACCAGTGCAGAGCCTGACGCGGGGCTCGCACTCAGTAACCGTGAGACCGCGACCTGAGCCGAAATCAGGAGTCAGGCGCTTAACCGACTGAGCCGCCCAGGCGCCCCAATGGATCGTTTTTGAAGCAGGATAAATTCATGGCTGTCATGCAGTAGACTAGAATAGGTCAGAGATGATCGTGAACTCATTGACAAGTCGGACGACTAAGACCTTACGGGTGGTTCAAATTCAAACATCCACACACATATAAATAACGCTGAGATGGATACATGTGGTGCAAAGTTGGAAAAACTCAAAGAGAAAGGGAATTCTATGGTATTTCCACGTCTCAAAATGTATCTGCGTGTGTGTGGACAAGAGCCATTGGCACTGTTCCCAGCCATCTACAATTCACAGACACAAAAGAGCTCAAGGACAATGAAAAGCACAGACACTTCACAGACTTGGATAACCCAGAAGGGGGTTTAGACCCCACCTGCCTGTTTTTCCATTGAACGCGCCCAGTGATCGTTTTGCTCTGGTTCAACCGTCTTTCACATCTCTCCCTACATTGTCCGGTTTAACCCCCTTATTTCACAGATAAAGAAAAGGAGGCCTAGGTGAAAATAGCAGCCGTAACAACGTATCGGCCACAAAGAAGGGCAACCACATCGGAGGATCTGGGACATTTGCTTCTCCGGGACTATGCTGAACCTGTAATTTTTTGGTTTCTTTTTAATGTTTATTTATTTATGAGAGAGAGAGAGAGAGAGAGAGAGAGAGAGAGAGAGAGAGCGCATGAATGGGGGAGGGTCAAAGACAGGGAGAGAGAATCTGAAGCAGGCTTCACACTGTCAGCACAGAGCCCAACACAGGGCTCAGTCCCACGAACAGTGAGATCAGGACCTGAGCCCAAGTAGGACAGTTAACCGACTGAGCCACCCAGGCGCCTCTGGACGTGTCCTTCTGGCCGTTACTTCCCAATCTTCCTGCATTCCCTTTGTTGTTTTATTTCCACGGTTCCTTTAGTTGACCTGTTGCTTTTCATTTCCTAATATCATCACTGGGCCAACCTTGTTCTTGCCCTGGGTCAAGGTGACAGGCTAGTTTGCCTAGTGACTTCACATACCTGACCTCAGCCACTGTCATTTTATTTGCCAAACTTTGAACAAAGCAGAGCCTTATGTTGTTCCTGCATCGTGGGTACCAATGACTATCTACAGATAAACCTGAGGTTTGCGATCAGAAAACAAGAATTGCTTTGAATCCCACAAACCAAAAGTAGATGAACCTTAAGTATCTTTTCGTTAGCTTGCTGGTTTCTCAGTTTCAGTCTTCTCTCAAAAGAGCTAAAGGGAGGGGCGCCTGGGTGGCTCAGTCGGTTAAGCGTCCGACTTCAGCTCAGGTCGTGACCTCACAGTTCGTGGGTTTGAGCCCCGTGTCAGGCTCTATGCTGTCATAACAGCTCAGAGCCTGGAGCATGCTTCAGATTCTGTGTCTCCCTTTCTCTCTGTTCCTCCCTGACTTGCACACACTCTCTGTCTAACAATAAACAAACGTTAAAAAAAATTTTTAAAGGGGCATCTGGGTGGTTCAGTCGGTTGAGCGTCTGACTTTGGCTCAGGTCATCATCTCACAGTTCTTGGGTTTGAGCCTCATGTCGGGCTCTGTGCTGACAACTGCTTCACATTCTGGTTCTCCCTCTCTCTCTCTCTCTATCCCTCCCTGGCTCATGCGTGTGCTCTCTCTCTCTCTCTCAAAAACAAATAAAAACATTTAAAAAATTAAAAAAAAGAAGTCTGCCTTCCCAGAGTGTACAGTTCAAACAGGGGTCTTGATATATTCCGTGGGCTGAAAATGCCTTGAGTCAAGAATGACAGGGACATGAAACAAACAGGAAATCAGACGGCAAGGCTTCTCAGTCTGCAAGTGCAATGGGACAAGATGGCGGACCATTGGGTCAGATTTCCCAGCCTATGGTGCACCTGAGCAAGGTCCAGCTGCTTGTAGGGCTTAGGAAACATGGTGACAATCATCCAAGGAAGTTAAAAAGTAACAAGGAGCCAGAACATTCAAAGTTACCTACAAGAGAAAGTACCTTGATTCATTTCGGTTGGCATTGCTTGCTCTAAATAGTATGGCGTTGGCCTCCCTATACTTGCCTAAGGGAAAAGATTTGTGGTCCTGTTGTTCTTTCTTCTGTTTTACTGACAAACGAAAGGGCAAAAGGTAGAAGGCCACTCCCAGTTGGCAAAGTTCTGACACTAAACCAGCTGAACGAAGGAGGACACACGTGAGATTGGTGTGGATGAGTCCAGATAGAAGTAAGTCATAAGGAAAAAAAAAAGTCATATAGTAAACAATACAGAACGAATAAGGGAGGAACAGAGTGAGAGACCACAACCAGTTTCACTAGATGGTTACTTGTTATAAGGCTCTTGTTTAAACTTGACACTCCAGAGGGAGGTCAGATCAGGCATTCTCAATGGGGTCTTAAAATGCCTACCCTTGGTGTGGTATACGGTAGTTTGGGATAGGGTGCCACCTAGTGGTCGATGGTAATTTATGTTTTCAAGTTAGGGGTGGGTAGGCAAAGTCAAAGGTCTACACTGGTATTGTCCAATGCATCTGCCACGAGAGCCACATATGTGGGAAGTATGTAGACAGCTGAGGACCATGCGGGTGTTAGCAGTTTCTGTAGAAATGAACAAAGGTTGTGGGAGGCATGTCTTGAGAGTAGAGATCATGAGTGATGATTCTAGGTTTGACCCCGCATCCCTGCAACCAGGCCATTCTTCTGGCCTAAGAATCTGTTGGATGATCCAGAGGCCACAGGCACTGAGCCTTATTCTGGCCCCCAGCTCTTAATTCAGGAATGTTTTGGACCAGCTGTATTGACCTGAGGTCAGAAAGGGTCATGAATGAAGACTATTTGTGCTGAGGGTACTTGAGGAGTGCCCCAGAGCCCTAGTGTATATCGTTTAACCCCACGTTTAATTAGGGTCACCTGGCCCTGCACATATCCAGGCCAATATATACACACAGGAGGCATGGGCCTAGGAGGGGCAGTGGAGCTTCTGGAAGGCCTAATGTGACCTTGACTTACCGGCACTTTTCCATTGGCAACCCACCAGCACACGCATCTATCCTCAGATTGTTTAGGTTCTGAAGCTAGCACCTCACTCTATCCCAAAGAATGCTGCTGATCAATGTGCTATTTCCAGACTCAACTCATATCCTTCTGGACCCCCTGGATATGTTAAAAAAAAAAAAACAAAAACTGTTGGATTTGCCTAGTGGGATGATTGGCTTTCCTTCATTTGGAACCAACTATTGACATTCACCAACACACCTGACAAGCAGTGGGTGAGAAAATGAGGCCCCAGAACTCATGTGTACGTTGGGCAGAACAGCCTGCTTTGTTGTGGAAGGTTCACGGAACTTCTCAACTATCATTGATTGTGCAGGAACATTGAAGACAGTTACATAACCGGGGCACCTGGGTGGCTCAGTCGGTTAGGCGTCCGACTTCGGCTGAGGTCACGATCTCACAGCTCGTGAGTTTGAGCCCCACGTCGGGCTCTGTGCTGACGGCTCGGAGCCTGGAGCCTGCGTCGGATTCTCTGTCTCCCTCTGTCTCTACCCCTCCCCCGCTCATGCTCTGTCTCTCTCTCAAAAATAAACATT
Organism: Prionailurus viverrinus; assembly: GCF_022837055.1. Lineage (NCBI taxonomy): Eukaryota > Metazoa > Chordata > Mammalia > Carnivora > Felidae > Prionailurus > Prionailurus viverrinus. The sequence continues at coordinate 2,500,657 of NC_062569.1, read as the reverse complement.
AAAAAAATTTAATAAAAAAATAAACTCTTTAAAAAAATGAATCATGGGGCGCCTGGGTGGCGCAGTCGGTTAAGCGTCCGACTTCAGCCAGGTCACGATCTTGCAGTCCGTGAGTTCGAGCCCCGCGTCGGGCTCTGGGCTGATGGCTCAGAGCCTGGAGCCAGTTTCCGATTCTGTGTCTCCCTCTCTCTCTGCCCCTCCCCTGTTCATGCTCTGTCACTCTCTGTCCCAAAAATAAATAAAGGCTGAAAAAAAAAATTTAAAAAAAAAAAAAAAAAAAAAAAAAAAATGAATCATAAGCCTTGCATGTGATAAGGTTTCATCATCGAACATATACATCTATACACAAATGCAGTCTAGAGACTCTAAGGTATCATCAGGAACACAGGCTCTTCAAGCTTTTCACTCCTCCATCCCAAGACTTTTGTCTTCATGGTATAAAATGGCTGTTGGAGTTCCAGCCATCACATTGACATTCTGGGCACAAGGATAAAATACTGGGTGAAAAGAGAGGGAGAGAGAGAGAGAAACATGTATCAGTCTTTTAAAGCAGTTTTCCAAAAACTGGCATATGACTTGAACTCCTTGCATCTCATTGGCAAGAACTTAGTCATGTGACTGTATCTAGCTGCATGGGAGACTGGGAAAATGGGAATGTTTGATCCAAGCAGTTTTATGATAAGCTAAAATCAGAAATTATATGACTTTGGAAGATGAAGACAAGTTGGGAGAGGTGGCTAACAGTCTACCTCAGACGCATTCACATATTACACTCTTTAAATGGGAGGGAATGTGTAGAAATTTAAGAAATTAGGGGCACCTCGGGAGCTCAGTCAGCTAAGTGTCTGATGCCGGATCTCGGCTCAGGTCACGGTCTCAGGGTTCGTGAGTTTGAGCCCCACATTGGGGTCTGTGCTAACAGTGCAGAGCCTGCTTGGGATTCTCTCTCTCCCTCCCTCCCTCTCTCTCTCTGTCCCTCCCCTCTTGCACACACTCTCTCTCTCTCAAAATAAATAAACTTTAAACATAGAAATATTATTTTAAAAAAACAGCTGCATGAAGAAAAAAAAGAAAGAAATTGGCTACAAGGGGTGATTGGAAAGGGGTAAAAAGGAGAGAGGAACGGGAATGGAGTAATACAGATTAGGACAGAGTTATACTCCTTCGAGAACATCTTTTTGTTACAGAACGATAGCAATGCTTCACAAGCCCTTCACGTTTTCCCCTCCAAAAAATAAACAAGTGATAATGAGGATGTGGTGGGAATCCAAGGTGCGATGCAAGCAGTAACGCGTGAACCTGTGTTGTAAATAAAACACAAAATCCCACTGAAGGGGGGAGGAAGAAAAGAACCTTGGAAAACAGGATCTTGTCTGCAACATACAAGGTTAAAGACAAAAAAGAACCACATAAATGCTGTCATCTAGATAATAAATGGGCTTTTCAAAGGTGGGTTAACAATTCTGACACAACTTTATGTGTACTTTATGAGTAAATAAGTAAGAATATCGTATACAAGGGAGAGCCTGGTTTCCCACCACTGGAAAAAAAAAAAGTTACAAATAAGAAACCCTCTAGTTTTGGATTGGAATCAGAAGTATCAGCATAAAATCATGTGGGTTTTTTTAAACGTTTATTTATTTTTGAGAGAGAGAGAGAGAGAAAAAACACAAGTGGGGGATGGGCAGAGAGAGAGGGAGACAGAGAATCCCAAGCAGCCCCCACACTGACAGCAGACAGCCAGGTGTGGGGCTCGAACTCTGAAATTTGTGAGATCATGACCTGAGCCAAAGTCAGGTGCTGAGCCAGCTAAGCCACTCGGGCACCCCTTAAAATACAGACACAGATAGGGTCATACAGATATGTGTGTGTGCATGGGTTAGTAGAGATACATGAATTTCCTACATCTTTTTCCATGGAAAGAGCCTAGAAGCAATGAGATCCCAGTAGCAATGAGCACACTTAGCACGCAGATATCGGTCTCTATACAGCATTCTTCAGTAAAAGGACCAGGATTCCTTGGAGAGTGGTTGATTCAAGGTTTGCGGCAGGGAAAAAAAAAGATGAATCCGGATTATTCTGTGGTGCCAGGAGTAAGGAAGTGCTGAAAACTGGAAGGGAATTCTCAAGAAGACGCAGGAACCAAACAGAACAAGTTCTGAATGGCCAAAGCTAGAATAATTTGAGCATTAAAATAAATAAATGATGGTGCTGGATTATAACCCATAACATAACTATTATGAATCTAGACTGACATAAATAAATGAGAAAAAATTCTTACGGAAAAATCCAGTTGATGGATGTAGAAAGAAGAGGGAAACAGAAAAATCAATAGTAGGCAAGTACCACTGTATTCATTCCTTGCAGACAAGGTGGATGGTAAAATTAGCAGGCAAAATTTGAGGAGAAAAAGGATATTTAGATAACCTTGCAGTATCTACTCCAAGATAGTTCTGAACAGGAGAGGAAGACAGTATTTCACGTGGAGAAACTTCACAGGTTTAACCAAATGGTCAAGGTTAGCATGTAACAATGTCATAAACTCTAAATATGTTACACTGAGAAGGACAAAAGTCATTTTATGGTCTTCTTGCCCAAACCGTATAACCTCCTTCTAATCATGAGAGAACATCAGACAAGCCCAAATTGATGGATATCTTACAGAATTCGTGACCAACACTCTTTAAAATGTCAAGGTTCTGGAAAATAAGGAAAGATTATGGAATCGTCACAGATTACAAGAATCTGTGGAGAATAACAGCTCAATGCTCTGTGAAATCCCCAAACAGGAAAAGGACAGCAGTGAAACACTGCTGAAATTCTATTAAGTTCCGTACTTTACACAATAGTATTACACCAAGTTTAATTTCCTGGTTTTAACCACTGTACTTGGGTTATACAAGGTGTTAGATAAGAAACTAAGTGGGAAATACGTGGGAACTTTGAGTTATTTTTGCAACTTTTCCATATAAGCCTAAAACTGGTTAAAAATGAAGTCTTATTTTAAAGGTACGGTTCTGGGGTGCCTGGCTGGCTCAGTTCATACAGCATGCCACCCTTGACCTTGGGGTTATGAGTTCAAGCCCCACTTTGGGCCTAGACCTTACTTGAAAAATAGAATAGGATAGGCGCCCGAGTGGCTCAGTCAGTTAAGCGTCTAACTCGGTTTCTGCCCAGATCATGATCTCATGGTTCATGGGTTCGGGCCCCGAGTCAGACTCTGTGCTGACAGTGTGGAGCCTGCTTGGGATTCTCTCTCTCTTCTTGTCTCTCTCTCTCTCTCTCTCTCTCTCTCTCAAAATAAATAAATAAACTTAAAAAAAAAAAAAGGATAAAATAAAATAAAAGGTGTGGTTCTGTAAATGTGAGATTTGGTGTAAGAAATAATATATTTTGGTGTGAATAAATTATCATATCTAACAGTTGTTATTAAATATACTTCATACTGTTTTAAAGGGAAGCAGTTTAAAATTATTGCATTGGGGCACCTGGGTGGCTCAGACAGTTAAGCAATGGACTCTTGATTTACCCTTGGGTCATGATCCCAGGGTCCTGAGACCGAGCACTGCATCTGGCTTGAGATTCTCTCTCTCTCTCTCTCTATTCCTCTGCCCCTCTCCCCCAGTCATGCTCTCTCTCTCTCTCTCAAATAAAAATAAATACATAAATGCAAAAATTGTTGCATTATGTTTTAATAAGAAATATGTCAAGAGTTTAGCTAAGCTATCCATGCTATCACTGCCTTGGCATTTATTTTGTTTAACCAAGCTGCCTGCAAGGGAGCCTAACTGTCATTAGCCCCCCATACAACCACATGCCCTAGATAATGACCTGAAGAGTCACAAGCCACTATAAGTTCCTGACATGACTTCCTCAACAGCGCTTGTGACCCACAGTCTCTCCTCTCTCCAGAGCCTTCCCCTTGTGCACCCCTTAGATAAGATTCCTTGTGAAGGAGCACCTGGGGTTAAGACTCCCACTCCAGCTCACGTCATGATCTTGCATTGCAGTTGGGTTCGTGTCCCACCGTGGGGCTTTGTGCTGGCAGCTTGGAGTCTGGAGCCTGCTTCAGATTCTGTGTCTCCCACTTCCTCTGCCCCTTCCCCCCACTCTCTGTCTCCCTACCTCAAAAGTAAACATTAAAAAAAGAGTCATGGGGCTCCTGGTTGGCTCAGTCGGTTGAACGTCCGACTTCGGCTCAGGTCATGATCTCACAGTTCGTAGGTTCAAGTCTGGCTGGCTCTGTGGTGACAGCTCAGAGCTTGGAGCCTACTTCGGATTCTGTGTCTCCCTCTCTCTGCCCCTTCTCTGCTCAGGCTCTGTCTTTCAAAAAGAAATAAATGTTTAAAAAAATTAACATTAAAAAAGATTAAAAAAAAAAAAAAAGACTCCCCACGGAGCTTTTGGTGTTTGAGTTGACCAAGATCCGGCCTTACCCAGGACCCCTGAAGCCTCCCCACCCACGGGCAGAGATAAACGTGTGTGGCCCAGGTCCTGTCGCTCTCTGCCTGTACCTGACCTTGGCCTTCCCAAGTGGCCCCTCGACACGTGCTGTGCAGGTCCCCCGGGCCTTGTGAGTAACAACGTTCCCTATTTCAATTTCTTTCCTGATCTTTTGTCGAACCACAGCTCATCACCTGTGTGTCTGCATTTCTTCAACAAAGGTTAATTTAACAAAGTGATAACTAAAACATACGCTGGGCTTTTAGAATAAGGAAACAGAACAAAGAAAGTAGGGGTGTAGTGCACGAAACTGGGGTGGAGAGGAAGAATCGCACAAGCAACGTAAAGACACCGGGGACCCACTCACCAGTAAAGCCGGTGGAAATTATTTTAAATATAAATAACAGGGGCGCCTGGGTGGCTCAGTCAGTTGAGCGTCCGACTTCAGCTCAGGGCACGATCTCGCGGTCCGTGAGTTAGAGCCCCGCATCGGGCTCTGGGCCGATGGCTCAGAGCCTGGAGCCTGCTTCCAATTCTGTGTCTCCCTCTCTCTCTGCCTCTCCTCCGTTCATGCTCTGTCTCTCTCTGTCTCAAAAATAAATAAACGTAAAAAAAAAATTTTTTTTTTAAAGAAAAAAATATATATATAAATAACAAAAAACCCATGAAATCGTCTACTTTTTCCCTGCCGCTGCCCTGGAGTTGACCAGCCGCGAGCTCACGCTCACGCAAGGTTCGGCTCCACCCTAAACCACAGAAGGCAATTGCTTTGGGGGGGGGGGGGGTGATGGGCGACCCTACTGCTTTGCCAGAGGCGCTGAAGACCGCCCTCACCCACCGTGGCCCGGCCCGTGGGGTTGGCACCAGCTGCCAAAGCCTTAGTCAAGCACCAAACCCGTCTCTGTCCGCTTGCATCCACCTGAGATGAGCCTATGCAGGTCAAGTTGGTGGAGGCCCTTTGTTCCAGACACCAAAATTAGTCTAATTCAGGCTGATGACAAGAAACTAGGGGGATGGGTGGGCCTCTGTAACACTGACAGAGAGGGACAATGCTATGAAGGGTTGGTTGCAGTTGTGGTGGTTAGGGACCAGGGCAAAGAGGCTCAGACAAGGACATTCGCGAGGAATACTTCAAATGCAAGAAAGGAACAAATAAAAAAAACGCAGTTCTTGGGTGGCTCAGCTGGCTGGGCGTGGGCTGGGCATTGGACTCTTGATTTTGCTTCAGATCATGAGCTCACCATTGATGGGTTCGAGTCCCACATCGGGCTCCAAGCTGACAGTGAGGAGCCTGCTTGGGATTCCCTCTCTCTCTCCCTCTCTTTGTCTGCCCTCCCCCTCCTCAAAATAAATAAATAAACTTAAAGAAAAAATTGGTGGGGCACCTGGGTGGCTCAGTTGGTTAAGCATCCGGACTACGGCTCAGGTCATGATCTCACGGTCTGTGAGTTCGAGCCCCGTGTGGGGCTCTGTGCTGACAGCTCAGAGCCTGGAACCTGCTTTGGATTCTGGGTCTCCCTCTCTCTCTGCCCCTCACCCGCTCATGCTCTGTCTCTCTCTCTCTCTCTCTCTCTCTCTCTCTCTCTCTCTCTCAAAAGGAAATAAACATTAAAAAAAATTTTTTTTAATCTCTAGAAATGGTCCCAAGGACATATAGTCTATGAAGAAACATTTACTAAAAAAACAAAAACAAACAAAAAACTTAATAAATACAAACACTACCGTATTTATAATTTTTTTAAGTAGGCTCCACACCCAGTATGGGGCTTGAACTCAGAACCCTGAGATCAAGGGCCGCATGCTCCACTACTGACTGAGCCAGCCAGGCGCTCCAAGAGTATATGGTATTTAAGGTGAAACCTATATACCATCTTCCCCCCCCCGCCCACTCGCAACTCAGCGAGATGAACACTCAAGACTAGCACAGCCAACAAAGATCACAGGGCTCCCTTGCCCCCCAGCTCCCGGTTGGAGGGCTATTTCCTACCTGGGGCAGGACATCACCAGTTTCATCTTGTCCCCATCAACCTAATGCTGAGGCTAACCTCCTGTGAGTGTGGCTGAGAAACGAGGGCTCCTTTCTTCGGCCCAGATCCCACACCCAGTACTGAGGCTCTACCTCCGATGTGGCACCACTGAGAATCCGTAGGGCTCTGATTGTCCCGCCTCCGCTCACCAGGTGGTGGTTCCATGCTGGAAGAGGCGAGAGAAAACGTGATGTTGCTGCCCCCTCTCTACTGAGCGCCCAATTCCCAAGGCAACAGTGTCACTGGGAGAGAAGTGTGCTGCTGTCCCCATCCCCCCCTTCAGAGTGAGGGCTCAGAGATTTTGCCTAAGGGGAGAAGCAGGCTGGAAAAAGAAAGCTCTTATTCTCTTCCAAAGGAACTGACTTCATCTGCTACCAATGTGGAGAAGTTCAAGCCTGAGGGTTCTCTGAAAAACAGGGGAGATTGTGGTGAAAGGCAACTGGGGGGAGACTGACACATTTATTGGACATATAGGCAAAGTATAGGGCATCTGGTTTCCCTGAGAAACCCTGGGAAAGAGAGCTGGGAGGAACCTGCCTGGGATCAGAATAAACTCAAATACTGCGCTCAAAAACTACCCAAAGGAGCCTGAAATTCATTGGTTTAGTCTGGGGAACAATTTTTGCACCAGGTCTGAAAATAATAGAGTAGCCAGTGGACGCTTAGTGGAGTTTAACAGTGGTGTGGCCCAAGGAAGAGACATCAAAGAAAGCCCCCCCAGGCCCTCCACATCCAGGACAAGTGTAGACAAGCAGGCTTCCCCCAGCCCCAGGGTGACAGTCGAGGCTACCACAGGGAAGGGGGAGGAAGGAGAGGGAACAGACTACAGTAAAACAATCCAGCCGGTCACTAAACAAATAAGCAAATAACAACAACAAGCCCTACCGGAAATGTTGCTACAGTATTATCTAAAATGTCCCGGTTAAGCTCCGACTCTTGGTTTGAGCTCAGGTCATGATCTCATGGTTCATGGGATCGAGCTCCGTGTAGAGGTTCATAGTGACAGCTCGGAGGCTGCTTGGGATTCTCTCTCTCCCTCTCTCTCTCTGCCCCCTCCCCAGCTTGCACAAACACATGAACACACCTGCTGTCTCTCTCTCTATAAAGAAAGCCTTAAACATTAATCAATTAATCGAAATAAGATGAAACGTCCAGTTTCAGGGTGCCTGGCTGGCTCAGTCGGTAGGGCATGCGACTCTTGATCTCAGGGGCATGTGAGTTCAAGCCCCATGTTGGGTGTAAGGGTTACTTAAATAAATAAATAAACTTAATAATGTCCAGTTTCTGGGGTGCCTAGGTGACTCAGTCATTAAGTGTCCAGCTTTGGCTCAGGTCATGGTCTCGTGGTTCTTGAGTTCGAGCCCCGCGTCGGGCTCTGTGCTGACAGTGCACAGCCTGCTGAGGATTCTCTCTCTCTCCCTCCCTCTCTGCCCCTCACTCACGTGCACCCTCTCTCTTAAAAAAACAAAAGAAAACATAAAAGTGGGAATTAAAGTGTGTGAAGAGGAAAAAATGTCACTCAAATACCAGCACACTAACTTCAGCAACATATAAAAATTATGCACCATGACCAAGAGAGATTTATCCTAGGAATGCAAGTTTGGTTTAACACCTGAAAAACAATTATTTTAATATATCATGTCACTAAAATGAAAACAGAATTACAGGATCATCTCAATAGACACAAAAAAGCATTTGATAAAATTTAATACCTTTTAATGAAAAAAAAAAAAAAAACAACACTCAACAAACTAGGAACAGAAGGGAACCTGACAAGAGTGTCTATAAAAAACTCACAAATGGGACACCTGGGTGGCTCAGTTGGTTAAACGTCCAACTTCAGCTCAGGTGGTGATCTCATGGTCAGTGAGTTCGAGCCCCACATCGGGCTGTGTGCTGACAGCTCAGAGCCTGGAGCCTGCTTCAGACTCTGTCCCTACCTCTCTGCCCTCCCCCGCTCACACTCTCTCTCTCAAAAATAAACATTAAAACTTTTTTTAAAAAAAATTCACAAACAGGGGCGCCTGGGTGGCTCAGTCGGTTGAGCGTCCGACTTCGGCTCAACAGATAACATAATATCTAACAGTGAAAGATTGGACGTTTTCCCCCTAAAATCAGGAATAAGACAAGGATGTCCACCCTTGCTATTTCTGTTCAAAGTTACAACAGAAGTTCTAGTAAGGGAAATTAGGCAGGAAAAAAAGGCATCCAGGTTGGAAAGGAAGAAGCAAAACTGTGTCTAATCCACAGATGAAGTAAATGCGGGAGCACACGGCAAACTAGGGGCCGAGTGCAAAGTACCACACACCCTCCACCAGGTGGGGCATGTGAGATATTCCTCAGGCACTACTGGCTGCCCAAGGACAAAGGAGAGGGAAAGAAAACCAACAGTTAACTTATAGAGCTAACTGTCATGATGGGACCTGAGTCTCCATCAGTTTACAATATCTTTAAAAATTACAAGAAAACGGTAATCTTATCAATACCCTAATCTCCAGGAACTCCCTACTGTCTTCATGTTAATGCTTTGCTGGAGGGAAAAACAACCTTAGTTTGGCCATAGCTAGGCCTCCAGGATCCTGTGAGTCTCCTTTAACTTGTGAAAATCTCTTTGGGGCACCTGGGTGGCTCAGTCTGATTTCAGCTCAGGTCATGATCTCACGGTTCGTGAGTTCGAGCCCCGCATCGGGCTCTGTGCGGATAGCTCAGAGCCTGGAGCCTGTTTCAGATTCTGTGTCTCCCTCTCTCTCTCTCTCTCTCTGCTCTTCCCCCGCTTGCACTCTGTCTCTTTCGCTCTCTCTCAAAAATAAATCAGTAATAAACAAAAATTTCTTTTAACCCCTTTAAGAAACTTCCTCTTGGGGTGTCTGGGTGGCTCAGTCGGTTAAGCGTCTGACTTGGTTTCAGGTCATGATCTCTCAGTTCCTCAGTTGGAGCCTCAGTTCAGGCTCTGTGCTGACAGTCAGAGCCTGAAGCCTGCTTCAGATTCTGTCTCCATCTTTGTCTGTCCCTCCCCCATGCATGCTCTGTCTCTCAAAAATAAACATTAAAAAAAATTTTTTTTTTAATAAAAAGGAAACTTTCTCTTGACTTTACCTCCCCCAGCTCCATGGTATATAATGGGCCACGCTTCACAGCCCCAGTGCAGCTCTTTCTGCCCACGGGTCCTGTCCCCCGGGCTTTAATAAAATCACCTTTTTGCACCAAGGAGGTCTTCAAGAATTCTTTCTTAGCCGTCAGCTTCGAACCCCCACCATTCCAAAACCTCATCAATGTGACCTTGTATATAGAAAATCCTAAGGAATTACATGGAAAACTACTTTCAATTTTCATGAAAGTTGCAGAATGCAAGAATTGCAGACTACAAAGGTCAATTTTGGATCAAAATTGCCAATACAAAGTTGCAGAATACAAAAGTCAGTTTTTTCTATATACTTTCAATGAATAATCTAGAAATGAAATTAAGAAAATAATTCCATTTGAAATAGCATCAAAAAGAATATAATACTTTGAAATACACTTAACAAAACAAGTATAATATTATACTCTGAAAACTACAAAATATTGTTGAAAGGATATCTAAATAAATGGGGGGGGGGGGAATCCCATATTTATGGGTCAGAAGACTTAATATTATAAGGGTAGCAATTCTCCCCAAATTGATCTAAGATTCAATGCAATCTCTATCAGAATAACCAGCTGATATCTTTATGGGAACTTACAAGCTGATTCTAAAATGCATATAGCATTGGGGCACATGTGTGGCTCAGTTGGCTAATCGTCCAACTTCTGCTCAGCTCATGATCTCATGGTTTATGGGTTCGAGTCCTGCATCAGGATCGGAGCTGAGCCTGCTTGGGATTCTCTCCCTCTCCTCTCTCTCTCCCCCTCCCCCACTTGTGCAAGTGCACTCTCTCTCTCTCAAAAATAAATAAATAAAACTTAAAAAAAATAAAATGTATATAGCATCACAAGAACTTCTGAAAAGCCCAAAACAATCTTGAAAAAGAACAACCTTGGAAGACTCGCACGTCCTTATTTCAAAATGCAGTACAAAGCAATGGTAATCGAGACAGTATGGTCCCGGCTTAAGGTCAGACACAAATGTCTATGAACAGAATCGAGAGCCCAGAAACAAACCCATGTGTCTAAGGAAAACTGTGTTATCTTGAGATAGAGACAGAGAGCAGGGGGAGGAGCAGAGTGTGAAAAGAGAGAGAATCCTAAGCAAGCACCTCGCTGTCAGTGAGCCAGCCACGGGGCTCAATCCCACTAACTGTGGGATCATGACCTGAGCTGAAATCAAGAGTCAGAAGCTTAACCGACTGAGCCATCCATGCGCCCCTAGGGTCAATTTTTTACAAAAACACCGAGACTATTCATTGAGGAAAGAATAGTTCTTTCAAACATTGGTGCTGGCAAAACTGGATATCCACATGCAGACCATATATAAACATTAACTCAAGATGAAGCAAAAACTTAAATGTAAGATCTATAACTACAAAACTCTTAGAAGAACACAGAGGTATATCTTCATAACCTTGGATTTCACAACGTACTCTTGGATATAACACAAAAAACATTAGCAACAAAGAAAAAATGGATAAATGAAGCTGCTTCAAAATTAAAAACTTTTACAACATGGGTAGACCCTAATAGCATTATGCTAAGTGAAACATCGGAAAGAAAGACACATACTGTATGACCTCACTTATATATGTAATCTTTTTTTCAAGTTTATTTATTTATTTTGAGAGAGAGAGAGAGAGAGAGAGAGAGAGAGAGAGAGCACAAGCAGGGGAGGGGCAGAGAGAGAGAGAAAGGGAAAGAGAGAGAATTCCAAGCAGGCTCCGCACCTTAAGCACAGAGCCCAACTCAGGACTCTATCCCAGAAACCATGAGATCACAGCCTGAACCGAAATCAAGAGTCAAATGCTTAACCAACCAACCCAGGTACCTCTTATATGTGGAATCTTCAAAGATAAATGTAACTCACAGGTACAGAAAACAGATTGGTGGCTGTCAGAGGTTGAGGATGGGCGAAATGGGTGAACGTGGTCAAAAGGTGCATACTTCGAGTTATAAAATAAATAATAAGTTCTGGGTATATAATGTATAGCATGGTGTTAGTTAATAATATGTTGCATATTTGAAGGTTTCTAAGAGAGTAGATCTTAAAAGTTCTCATTATAAGTGAAAAGTCTGTAACTGTGTATGACGGATATTAACAACACTTGTAGTAGTAATCAGTATGCAGTATATGCAAATATCAAATCATTATACTGTATACCTGAAACTAACATAATGTTATATGCCAATTATATCCCAATCTTTAAAACTTTAAAACTTCTGTACTTCAAAGGACACTATCAAGAAAGTGAAAAGATAACCACACTATGGGAGCAAATATTTGCAAATCATATTTTTGATAAAAGACTTGTGTGAAGAATATTTAAGTAATTTATACAACTCAATAATAAAAAGACAATTTTTTTTAAATTTTTTTTTCAACTTTTATTTATTTTTGGGACAGAGAGAGAGAGAGAGCATGAACAGGGGAGGGGCAGAGAGAGAGGGAGACACAGAATCGGAAGCAGGCTCCAGGCTCTGAGCCATCAGCCCAGAGCCTGACGCGGGGCTCGAACTCACAGACCGCGAGATCGTGACCTGGCTGAAGTCGGACGCTTAACCGACTGCACCACCCAGGCGCCCCAAAAAGACGATTTTAAAATGGGCAAAGAGGGGATACCTGGCTGGCTCAGCCGGTAGAACATGTGACTCTTGATCTTGAGGTTGTAAGTTCAAGTCCCACATCGGGGGTAGAGATTACATTAAAACATTTTTTAGGGGCACCTGGGTGGCCCAGTTGGTTAAACAACCGACTCTTGGTTTTGACTTGGGTCATGATCTCATGGTTCCTGGGATCGAGTTCCGTGTAGGGCTCTGTGCTAATGACATGGAGCCTGCTTGGGAACCTCTCTCTCCCTCTCTCTGCTCCTCCCCTGCTCCCACACTCCCTCTCTCTCAAAATAAATTTTAAAAAAATTTAATAAAATATTAAAAATTTTTTTAATTAAAAAACATAAAAATGAGCAAAGAGGGGCATCCGGCTGGCTCAGTTGGTGGAGCACGTGACTCGTGGTGTCGAGCCCCATGTTGGACATGGAGATTAATTGAAAAAAAAATAATAATAAAATAAAAAATAAAATGCACAAAGGATCTGAACAGACATTTTTCCAAGAAAGATGTGCAGTCAATAGGCACATAAAAAGATGCTCAACATCATTAGTCATCACAGACTTGACAATCAAAACTGTAAGATATAAAATAAGAGATAATAACAAGTGTTGACGAGGATATGAAAAGAGCAGAACCCTCCCACGATGTTGGAGGGAGTGTAAAATGGTGCAGCTACTTTGGATGCGATTTGGAAGTTCCTGAAAAGATTCAGCATTTGAGTCTGAGCAATTGCACTCCTAGGTATACACCCAAGAGAAATGGAAACGTACGTCCACAGAAATACTTGCCCATCGATAGTCATGGTAGCTTTATTCATAAGAGCCTCAGAGTAGAAATAATCAAATGGCCATCACGTGATGAATTAATAAAGCAACATGGTATTTACAAACAGTGGAATATTAGTTGGCTGTGAAAAGGAATGGAGTGCTGATACAGGCTGCAACTTGGATGAACCTTGAAAACGTTATGCTAAGTGGAAAAAAGCCGGTAACAGAAGGCATACGTTGTACGATTCTCTTCATATGAGATGTCCAGAATAGGCAAATCCTCAAATAGTCGGTTTGAGATACAAGGCAGATTAGTGACTGCCTGGAGGTGTGGGAGGAGCAGGAAAGAGCTAGTAACAGGTGCAGCGTCTCTGTGAGTAGTGAGGAAAATGTTGTGGAATTCGAGAGTGTGATGGGTGCACAACTTTGTGAATATACTAGAACACAACAAACTGTACACTTTAAGTGGGTGGATTGCATGATGTATGAATTATATCTCAATATACCTGTTTCTTTAAAAAAAGAAGCAAGAATGAGCAAAGAAACTGGTGACCGTGAAGGTGTATCTAAAACACATACACAACAAAGCTAAATTAGGGAATTCAAGGTGTGGTAAATTATAACAACAAACGATCATTGGGGACCTGTACTCCCACAGACACACATGGAAAAATTTTAATTTCAAAAAGGTTAAGGATTGGGGCAGCTGGGTGGCTCAGTCAGTCGGGCGTCCGACTTTGGCTCGGGTCATGATCTCGCAGTCCGTGAGTTCGAGCCCCACGTCGGGCTCTGTGCTGACAGCTCAGAGCCTGGAGCCTGTTTCGGATTCTGTGTCTCCCTCTCTCTCTGACCTTCCCCCATTCATGCTCTGTCTCTCTCTGTCTCAAAAATGAATAAACGTTAAAAAAAAAAAAAGGTTAAGGATTGCAGTTGATTAAGACATTGTGTATATAACTTTTTTATTTTTACATTTATTTATTTTTGAGAGATGGAGAGAGACAGAGCATGAGCAGGGGAGGGGCAGAGAGAGGAGGAGACACAGAATCCGAAGCAGGTTCCAGGCTCTGTGCTGACGCGGGGCTCGAACCCACAAACCGCGAGATCATGACCGGAGCCGAAGTCGGACGCCCAACTGACTGAGCCACTCAGGCACCTCAGACATATTGGGTATATAAAAAGTCATGATTTGAGAATAATTTTTTAGAAAGGAAACAGTCCTGGAGATAGCCAGGATATCAACTTATTCCTCTGAAAATTGTTAATTACAGGGAAAGAACTAAACACTTCTGCTTTTCTAATGTAAGTAGAACTCCAAGGTGACCCGATATCCCCATGTGTAAGGGAACGTGTTTCAGTATAGAAGAATTCTAGCTAGAGCTGGGGCTAGGGTAAGGCGAGTCGTGCCCAGGGCAGAAAATTTAAGCAGTCACTCACCTAGCCCTGATTCTAGTTAACAAACACAGCAGCGTCCAAGTTAGAAAATTGTTTCAACCATTGGTGAAATAACTGACTCAGGCAGTAGTCATTAGTGCGGCTAAAATAACTACAAGAAAAACTGATAGGAAATGTACAAAAATCAGGTTGTCACTATCTGAATCCAGTGATCAATCTTCATGGCATGAGAAGTGAGACAACCAACATCACGTGCCTCCTGGCAAGGGTACAGAAAGTACACAGCACCACTCAGGATTTTCAGGAAAAAAAAAATTTGAATCATAACACAACGAAACTGGGGTAACCTGGCTGGTTGGCTCAGTCTTGTGGAGCATGGAACTCTTGACCTCAGGATTATGAGTTTGAGCCCCACGTTGGGTGTAGAGATTACTTAAAAAACAAAGTCTTTAAAAAAATGCTTTTAATGTTTATTTATTTTTGAGAGAGACACAGAGTGTGAGCAGGAGAGGGTCAGAGAGAGAGGAAGACACAGACTCCAAAGCAAGCTCCAGGCTCCGAACTGTCAGCACAGTGCCTGATGCAGGACTCGAACTCATGAACCTGAGCCCAAGTCAGACACTTAACCGACACTTAACCACCCAGGCACCCCAAAAATAAAATCTTTAAATAATAATCAGGATAATAATGCATTCAAACCTTTAAAACTGACCCCTAGTCTGCAAGAAATATTGAGCATAAAGGATTCAGTCCACAAGGAAGCAATATACAAGATCTCAAAGGAGGGACTTTATATTAGACTCTAATTTCATCAACAAGCCAATGAAAGGAAAAATAAGAGGGGAGGGGAGTGTTCTAGATTAAGAGAAACATAAGACTTAAAAGACTTAAAGGAAACACAAGAGTCATAACAACCAAATAAAACAGATCCTGTTTGATCTTGATTCTAAACAGAAATCACAAAAAGAATTTTTTATACAGCTGAGGAAATTTGAGTAGGGCTTGGTAATTGAATGATATTAAATAATCATTTGCATTTTGTTAGATGTGATAATGGCATTGTGGTCATGCAAGAAAATACTCGGAGATTTCTTTTTGAGTTGCATACTGAAGTGTTTAGAGGTGAATGGAACCATGGCTGGGATTTGCTTTAAAATATTCCAGCAAAAAAAACCTAACGAGGGGGAAGGGGCAGATGAAACAAGTCTGTGGTTAAATGAAGCTAGGGGATGGCCACATGGGGTTTGTTGTACTCTCTAGCTTTGGGGAAGTTTGGAAAGTTTCACAGTAAAAATTCCAAAAATATGGGTACACCATTATTCAACTAAAACCCACTGTGGAGTATGTGTCCTAGAGGAGCTCTTATCGTACGTATGTTCAAAAGTGAGTTCTGCTTTGTAAAATGAAAATTGGAGATGAGTTCAATGTCTGCCAGGAAAAGAACAGATAGAGGTAAAGTGATAAGAGGCTGTCCTGTCAGCAGCCACTCCCTGTTCCTCCTAGTTAATAAAATCCTGATTTTCTTTATCCCTCACAGAAATGTCTTGTGAATGCAACGTGATGGATCCAAGGCACGCTCTGGAAGCTCCTGTCTTTCCACCAGTAATTGATGCAGTGGCAGGGAGGCAACCACCTGTGCCAAAGAGAGCTCAGGGCAACTGGGTGAGAGTCTAGGAAGATCCCCACACTTCATTGATTCTAAGGCACACAAGCTTTCATTTCTGAAATTGGCAGATTTCTCACAATTGATAGCATCTCACAAGCACTGTCATTGGATGGCTGTTGTAGTGTGTTTGTCACTCCGTGTGTGTGTGTGTGTGTGTGTGTGTGTGTGTGTGTGTACAAACATGATCTGAAAACATATCCTTTGTGACATCTTCTGGTAAGATCCAGAAAGTACGAGAATTACAACTTTTAGAGTGGGTCTTCTTCGCCCTCCTCTTTCTTCTTCTTCTTCTTCTTCTTCTTCTTCTTCTTCTTCTCCTCCTCCTCCTCCTCCTCCTCCTCCTCCTCCTCCTCCTCCTCCTTCTTCTTCTTAAGATTTTATTTTTAAGTAATCTCTGTACCCAACATGCGGCTCAAACTTACAACTCCGAGGTGAAGAGTCCCTCGCTCCACTGACTGAGCCAGCCAGGTGTCCCCAGAATGGGTCTTCTTGAGACAACACGGCACACTCTGTGAGGAGATGCTGCACTGGCCGTGTTCCTGATGGCACAGAGGGTAACATCTTGGGGGAGAACACGGACATGGAAGGTGCTGATTTAAAAAGTGATTTAGAATAGAACTCTGGTGACAAGGCCTTCTGAAAACACCAATTTCTTTCATTTCTATTTTCCTGTTTTGTACACCCAGGATAATTTTTAAAGATTTATGTCAAAGTTTGGGGCGTCTGGGTGGCTCAATCAGTTAAACCGTTCGACTCTTGGTTTCGGCTCAGGTCATGGTCTCGAGGTTTGTGGGTTCGAGCCCCACATCCTGGTCTGAGCTGACAGTGCAGAGCCTGCTTGGGATTCTCACCCCATAAATAAACTTTATTTTAAAAAAAGATTTATGTCTAAGTTTAAAAGGGCCATTTTTAAGAGTATAAAACAAAACTTCTAAGGGATAAGAAAGCATTGCCAGTTTAAATGTCGGAATTTTTGTTTTTTTAGAACTTAAAAAAAAGTGTGCTTTACAATTGATGAAATGAGGTACCTCTCTATTAGGAAATAAGGCTTGTTGGGAATGCAAGCTGGTGCAGCCACTCTGGAAAACAGTATGGAGGTTCCTCAAAAAACTA
Source organism: Prionailurus viverrinus (assembly GCF_022837055.1). Taxonomy (NCBI): domain Eukaryota; kingdom Metazoa; phylum Chordata; class Mammalia; order Carnivora; family Felidae; genus Prionailurus; species Prionailurus viverrinus. The sequence goes on along the minus strand of NC_062569.1, from coordinate 2,483,510 downwards.
AACATAGAACTACCCTACGACCCAGCAATTGCACTACTAGGCATTTATCCAAAGAATACAGGTGTGCTGTTTCGAAGGGACATGTGCACCCCCATGTTTATAGCAGCACTATCGACAACAGCCAAAGTATGGAAAGAGCCCAGATGTCCACCAACAAGCCATCAAAGAGCCCAGATGTCCAAAGAGCCCAATGTCCAAAGAGTGGATAAAGAAGATGTGGTATATACATACAATGGAGTATTACTCGGCAACCATAAAGAATGAAATCTTGCCATTGGCAACTACTTGGATGGAACTGGAGGGTATTATGCTAAGTGAAATTAGTCAGAGAAAGACAAAAGTCATATGACTTCACTCATACGTGGAATTTAAGATACAAAACAGATGAACATTAAGGGAAAGGAAGCAAAAATAATATAAAAACAGGGAGGGGAACAAAACAGAAGAGACTCTTAAATATGGAGAACAAACAGGGTTACTGGAGGGGTGCTGGGAGGGGGGATGGGCTAAATGGGTAAGGGACACTAAGGAATCTACTCCTGAAATCATTCTTGCACTGTATGCTAATTTGGATGTAAATTACACAAAATAAAATTTAAAAAAATAATAAAAGCTTTCAACAGACAGGCCAATTCATAATTAATAAAAAATTCTTTTGAAGGTTAAAAAAAAAAAGAAAGAAAGAAAAGAAAAGAAGGCTGGGGAGCTTGGGTGGCTCAGTCAGTTAAGCGTCTGACTTTGACTCAGCTTAGGATCTTGCAGTTTGTGAGTTCGAGCCCCACGTCGGGCTCTGTGCTGACAGCTCAGAGCCTGGGTCTGCCTCGGATTCTGTGTCTCCCCCTCTCTCTGCCCTTTCCCCACTCGTGCTCTCTCTCTCAAAAATAAACATAAAGAAAAATTTTGTTAAAGAAAAGAAGGCTAGAAAGGGGAAATTCTTCTTTGCCCCCTCCATCCCCTTCCTGCTCTGGATAGTGTCAGGCCAGGGCACAGCTGTGGCAGTTATCTTGGGACCACCAGGGGAAGACAAAAAGGATCCCAGGGGGGCCAAATTGCATCCTGACATTGCTGAGTCACTAATCTAGCAATGGAACATCGTACCTGCAGATTTCCATCAATGAGGTAATTAATGCCTGTATCACTTATGAGACTTTTACTTCGGAATCATGCTACAAAACTATACTGAATTAACAATTATCTAGTAGAGTACTGAGCAGTTTGAAATACACAATATAATTGAATATAAATATTTTGTATATTTAAAAATATATTTTATCTAGATATAAACATATTTTACATGAATACTGTATATTTTATAAACATATATACATTTCTATCTCAAAAATATTGAGTTTTTTTTTTAAAAAAAAAAAGCAAGTTTCAGGGACGCTTGGGTGGCTTAGTCAGTTTAGCGTCCAACTGTTGATTTCAGCTCAGGTCACGATCCCGGGGTTGGGGATGGAGCCCCATCACTGGGTTCCACGCTGATCGTGGAGCCTGCTTAAGATTCTCTCTCTCTCACTACCTCTGCCCATCTCTCCATCTCACACACTCTCTCTAAAATAAATTTTAGGGGCGCCTGGGTGGCTCAGTCGGTTGAGCGGCCGACTTTGGCTCAAGTCATGATCTCGCGGTCCGTGAGCTCAAGCCCCGCATCGGGCTCTGTGCTGACAGCTCAGAGCCTGGAGCCTGTTTCATATTCTGTGTCTCCCTCTCTCTGACCCTCCCCTGTTCATGCTCTGTCTCTCCCTGTCTCAAAAATAAATAAAATTTTTTTTTTTTTTTTAATTTTTTTTTTAACGTTTATTTATTTTTGGGACAGAGAGAGACAGAGCATGAACGGGGGAGGGGCAGAGAGAGAGGGAGACACAGCATCGGAAACAGGCTCCAGGCTCTGAGCCATCAGCCCAGAGCCTGACGCGGGGCTCGAACTCCCGGACCGCGAGATCGTGACCTGGCTGAAGTCGGACGCTTAACCGACTGCGCCACCCAGGCGCCCCTAAATAAAATGTTAAGAAAAAAATTTTTTTAATAAATTTTTTAAAAAGGAAGTTTCAGGGGCGCCTGGGTGGCTCAGTCGGTTGAGCGTCCGACTTCGGCTCAGGTCATGACCTCACAGTTTGTGAGTTCGAGCCCCGCATCAGGCTCTGTGCTAACTGCTTGCGTAGAGCCTGGAGCCTGCTTCAGATTCTGTGTCTCCTTCTCTCTCTGCCCCTCCCCTGCTCACGCTTTGTCTCACTCTGTTTCTCAAAAATAAATCAATGTAAAAAAATTTTTTTTAAATCTTTAAAAAAAAAAAGGAAGTTTCAGAATAATATCACATGTGCAATACTTATATAAAGTTAAATGACTAATTCAGTGTCGTGTATGTGTTTTAAACACGGACTACAATACGTGGATACACGGACGAGAAGGACACATCTTCAGCGTAGTCGATACCAGTGGGAAGAGAGTAAGGGAAACGCAATCAGGACGGGAATATAAATGGGACTCATCTGCACCAATAATGATTTGCATATTTTTCAAAAAAATATCCAAAGCAAATGTGGCAAATATTAACTTTGTTAAATCCAACTGGTAAATAAACTTGTCATATTCTTCATTTGTGTGTGTGTTATGAAATACAATTATGATGGTGATGATAAAACTCTCATTACTCAATTTTCACATGTTTATAATTGAAATAATCTCAAATTCACATTGTAGGGCATAATAAAAATATGCTGAACATACATATATTTTTTCTTCACTTTTAAATTAGAAATGTTCACTGCAGATGGCGCCAGAGTCATGAAAAACACTAGGCTGTTGCCAGAATTAATTCTCTTCAAGAAAGGTACCAGACAGAATTGTGAAAATTCCATGTATGCTATTAAGACTTCTACCAGCAATAGCTGACATTTACATATCAGTGGCTTAGAATCCAGGATAAAGATACAAATCTAAATGCCAACAACCTTTGTAGAACTCCTCCCAAAGGAGTAAAGGACCTCCTTCAGGAGGGCATGGGAGGAGAGGGGACGACTGACTTAATAGGTTGTTTCCAAGTCTTTTGCCAAAGGATTTATACTGGCCAGGGTCTAAGCAGGAAAAGAGAAACCACTCTAAGCATTTAAAACAGGGGAGGAAACCCCAGAGGGAATCTAATACAAGGAATTGGATGGAGGAGCAGAGAAACCTGGCAAGGGAGTGAGGCAACCCAGACCTTAGCAAGAGCAGGGCCCAGTACTGCCTCCTCCTGGAGCAAGCGGGGAAGGGTAAGGGGGGTGGGGGGTGTTCATGGAGTCCAAGGGGTCACTGAGCAAAACCAGAACTACCCAAGCCCGTTTGGGGATGAAGCCTTTGCCAGAAAGACTACCTGATTGCCTTCTGATTCCCCAATGATGCCTCTCATTGGCTGGGCTTAGCCAGGAGTCAGCTCACCTGGGAGCCTGGGAAACAGCCTGTAGGAGCGAGCCCGTGATACAGAGCAGAGCAGAGCCAAGAGCAAAAATGAGATCTGAGGGAGAGAGGATCCGATCCACTGGTTGTAACCTTCATTAGTTATAGTTAAACTTTCTTGGGGCACCTGGGTGGCTCAGTGGCTTAAGCGTTGGACTTTGGCTCAGGTTGTGATCTCGGGATTCCCGAGTTCCATCCCATGGGGCTCTGGGCGATCAGCACAGAGCCAGCTTCAGAAACTCTGTCCCTCTCTCCCTGACCCTACCTCTCCCCCACCTCCACTTCTCCCCCCTCTCTTTCTCAAAAATAAACATTAAAAAAACAGATTCTCTCTCCCTCTGCCCCTTGTCCCTCTCTGCACCCACCCCCATGCGCATGTGTGTGCGCAAGTGCTCACTCTCCAAAAAAAACCTTTCTTGTTTCTCATTTTTTTCCTCATATTTATTTATGTTATTTTAGAGAGAGAAAGAGAGAGCATGTGCGAGTGGGGGAGAGGAGCCAAAGGGGAGAGAGAGAGAGAGAGAGAGAGAGAGAGAGAGAGAGAGAATCCTAAGCAGGCTTCCCACGAAGCCTGATGCCCACGGCCCCGAGATCATGACCTGAGCCAAAATCAAAAGCTGTATGCTCAAGCGACTGAGCCACCCAGGTGTCCTCCTCGTATTTATTTTTAAAATGCTTCTCAACTCCGGTATACCTAGAGTCGTCAGGTTTGGGGGGTGGGAGGGAGAGACCCTAGATGCCAACTGAATCTGAATTTCAGATAAACAATGCAAAATTTGGAATACACATAACAAAAGTTTTTAGTATTTATCTGAAATTCAAATTTAACTGGGCATCCTGTGTGGTACACACCTTGTACACCATATACTAGGTATAACTCTAAATGAAATGCTTTAAAAATAAAACTTGTACATCCAACTCTACAAAAAACAAAATGTATCCTAGCTTGCACATGTGTAAGGGAGTAGGAAAGACTATTTCACAGAAGTGGATGATGCCACTCTGTTCCACTCTGGCGACATAGGCTTTGGATATGGGGCCAGACGGAGGCAGTGCAAAATTTAATGGGGTACCAAAAAACTCAGTAAGTAATCAAGATAAATAATAGCTTAATACAATATTTTTAAATAAAAATGAATGCAAAAAATCCACAAGGAAGAAAATATCAAAAATTTTAGTATGACTGGATCAGTAACAACGCTGTGCTGAGATACATTGGAACCTGAGGCAAAAGGAAAAATGGGTAATACTGATCCCATCTTTACTTAAAATATTGACATATTATTCAACATGAATATATTAATTCCTGATTTTTAAAAATATTGCCTTAGGGGCTCCTGGGTGACTCAGTTGGTTAAGTGTCGGACCCTTGATTTCAGCTCAGGTCATGATCCCAGGGTTGTGGGATCAAGCCCTACGTCAGGGTCCACGCTGGGCATGAAGCCTACTTGGGATTCTCTCTTTCTTTCTCCCTCTGTCCCTACGTCTCCCCTGCCAGCCACTTGTGCATGCACACACGCACGCTCTCTCAAAATAAATCAACTTAAAAATATTGCCTTAAAACGTTATTTGTCTTGATTACTCAATTTCTTGGCACTTCGTTAAATTTTTGCACCTGAAGTGAGTGTTTAGCACTGTTTGGAACCATTTCAGGGTCACACAAAATTTACCAGATTTGGATCAAAGGTTAGTGGCACACTTTCAGTTAGCAAATAGTTTTCCCTTAGAAGCTTGATTTGAATATCCAGTGAATAAGAAGTGAAGCTGGGATGGGAGCTTGATGTCCATCCCTGTGGATGTCACTGCTTTGGTGCAAAACCAGCAGAAATTTATGCTTTCACATCTCTGTGGTACTTCTTGGCAATTACGATTCACTGTGATGAGTCGGTTGCAAAATAATTTGTAGTTTCCATCAGAAGTTTGATTATGGGAATAACGACATTTAACTCTTTGCACCCTTAAAAAAAGCCAGATCAAGAGTCCAAGAACTCTTTTCAAGTGCCCGTTCTGACACTTACTAGCTGAGCGAGTTGGTTTACTTCTTGGAGCCTCAGTTTTCTCATCCAAAAAATAGGTTTGAGTATCCACATCCATATCACGAGGATGTTGAGGACGAAAAGGAACAACGCAAAACCTCTTTATGAAACTGTAAAAGACCATAGAAAAGGGTCACTACCCCGAATACACTGAGGAATTCTCATTGTCTAAGTCATGCTGCATTCGTGGATACTGGCATGTTTGGTAAACATAAGTACAATGATGATATTTAAAGACAGTGTTTGGAGATGACAGCTGAGGTGATGGAGAGGGGATTCATACAAGAGATTGTTTCCATAGGGGAATAGAAGACTTGAAAATTACTAGTACAGGGGTGCCTAGTGGCTCAGTTGGTTAAGCATTCGACTTTGCCTCAGGTCATGATCTCACAGTCTGTGAGTTCGAGCCCCGCGTCTGGCTCTGTGCTGATAGCTCCATGGCTCAGAGCCTGGAGCCTGCTTCGGATTCTGTGTCTCCCTCTCTCTGCCCCTCCCTCATTCATGCTGTCTCTCTCTGTCTCAAGAATAAACATTAAAAAAAAAAAAAAAGAAAATTACTAATACAGCCGTGGGTAGTCAGGAACGTCTTCTTGAGGAGAGATGATGCCCGTGTTTTCAGGGAAGGAAATGGGGACTGGCTGTAAGGGAGGGAGGGTGTGGATGGGGTGGAAGCTGAAAAGGGATTATAGGCAGGTCATGAAGGGTCTTAACCCATTTTCAGGAGTTTGGACTTGGTGCTAAGAGCAGTGAAGTGTTTTAAACGGAAGTGGACATGATCAGATTAGCATTAAGAACCTATCTCTGGCTAAATGAAGGCATTCTAGAGTGGAGAGACTGGACGAGAAGGCTGCTGTGGCTCTTGTCTCAGTCAGAGGTGATAGTGACCTGGGAGAGTGGCAGTGAGAATGGAAGGATCCATCAAACGGAGGAGGTAAAATCCACGGACTCGGTTGGTTGGTTGGTTGGTTGGTTGGTTGGTTGGTTGGTTGGTTGAACAAGATGGGGGATGAAGAATCGGGAGATGGTTTGCAGTTATTTATTGCTATATGATAAGCACCCCAAATGTAGCAGTTTAAAAGAACAACTTGTATATCCACATGCAAAAGGATGAAGTTGGCCCCCTAGCTGGCATGATGTATAAAAATTAATTCAAAATGCGTCAAAGACCTAAATGTAAGAGCTAAAACGATTTTTTTTAAAAAAGAGCCAAGAGGAGCCCAGTGGCTCAGTCAGTTAAGCATCCGACTCTTGATTTGGGCTCAGGTCGTGATCTCGAAGATGTGGGATCAAGTCGTGCATTGGGCTCTGCACCGAGCACAGAGCCTGCTTGAGACTCTCTCTCTCCCTCTCTCTGCCCCTCTTCCAGTCTCAGTCTCTCCCCACCCCATAAACAAACAAACATTAAAAAAAAAAAACACATTTAGGGGCACCTGGGGGGCTCAGTCAGTTAAGCGTCCAACTTCAGCTCAGGTCATGATCTCACAGTTTATGGGTTTGAGGCCCACATTGGGCCCTGTGCCGACAGCTCAGAGCCTGGATCCTGCTTTGGATTCTGTGTCTCCCTCTCTTTCTGCCCCTCCCCTGCTTGCACTCTGTCTCTCTCTCTCAAAAATAAACATTAAAATATATATATTAAAAAAAAAAGAGGGGCACCTGGGTGGCTCATTTGCTTAAGTGACGTGTCTGACTTTCACTCAGGTCATGATCTCACCATTTAGGAGTTCAAGCCCAGCATTCAGCTCTCTGCTGTCAGTATGGAGCCTGCTTCGGATCCTCTATCCTTCCCCCACCCCGCCCCTCCGCTGCTCACTCTCTCTCTCTCAAAAAAAAAAACATTAAAAAAATAATAAAATTTAAAAAGAGTTAAAAAATTATAAAATTCTTAGGGAAAGCAAGAATAAATCTTCATGACCTGGTTTATTAGATATGATACAAAAAGCAGAGTTGACAAAAGAAAAAATAGATAAGTTGGACTTCATCAAAGTTAAAAACTTTTCTGCTTCAAAGGACTCAATCAAGAAAAAGACAAGTCATAGATGGGAGAAGATACGTGCAAATTATATATATGATAAAATATGACTTTTATAATTAACAATATAAAGAAGGGCACCTGGCTGGCTGAGTTGGAAGAACATGTGACTTTTTTTTTTTTAATTTTTTTTTTCAACGTTTATTTATTTTTGGGACAGAGAGAGACAGAGCATGAACGGGGGAGGGGCAGAGAGAGAGGGAGACACAGAGTCGGAAACAGGCTCCAGGCTCTGAGCCATCAGCCCAGAGCCCGACGCGGGGCTCGAACTCACGGACCGCGAGATCGTGACCTGACTGAAGTCGGACGCCTAACCGACTGCGCCACCCAGGTGCCCCGAACATGTGACTTTTGATCTCGGTGTTGTGGGTTCAAGCCCCACGTCGGGCTCTGTGCTGACGGCTCAGAGCCTGGAGCCTGCTTCAGATTCTGTGTCTTCCTCTCTCTCTGCCCCTCCCCTGCTCACACTCTGTCAATCTCTCAAAAAATAGACGTTAAAAAAATTTTTTTTTAATAAGAAAGCTGAAACAATTTCAGCAACAAAATAGCATAATATTGAATCGTAAACACAATAGAAAATAAATATTCATGGGTCCATAATGATAAAGTTTATGACTGAATAAGTAACTGAATGCGGGAGAAGAGACAGATCTCCCTCAGAGAAGGTAATCTATCTACATACACGCCTTACTGCAGGAGGCAGGACGTTCTAAACTGTCCTCCACTCCCCCACCAGAGTGTCCAACTGCACGTAATGACTTGCTTCCCAAGAGTAAAGTGTGGGGGTAACTTTACAGCGGAGAAGCCTGGCAGACACCCCGAGCCCGGTGATCAAGGGTAACATCGTCATTTTGCTAGGATGCTCTCTCCATTTGACATGAGAACAACACGTCACCTCTGTGGTTTTCCACCTAAAAACCCATAATTTTAGTCTAGCTGTAGCTGAACTCAAGGGGTGCCGCCCTTGGGGTGCATCAACTTGAATACCACCCAAAGAAGTGCTGAAGGCAAAGAACTTTTTATCACTTGTTACATGGAAGGAGACCGATAGTTCTCAAAGCACTGTCTTCCTGTGGGATTAGCACAGGATGTTTTTCTTCAGGCTTTCAGGGGGCAGGGCAGGGAGCTTGCATATACATTAAAGAACTTACACATATTCTCTCAGGCTCTTTGCCCCAACTGTGCATGCCTAACATGCTAACGGGCTGGTGCATATTGGGATGCTCAAAAAATGGCAGAAAACCCCACCTATAGGAGGAAATCTTAGTATTATAACGAGCTAAAAGTAACTTCAAAACAATTCAGGGGGACACAAATAATAATGAATAAAAAAATGGGGTGCCTGGCCGGCTCAATCGGTAGAGCATGTGACTCTTGATCTGGGGGTTGTGAGTTCGAGCCCCATGTTGGATGTAGAAATTACTTCAAAATAAAATCTTAAAAAAAAAAAAAGACAATGCAGGGGGTCTTCTGTGTAAGATCCTCAGCTCCAGTCCAGCTCAAACTGGCTCACCTAAGGGGCTATCCGGTGAAACACCTAGCTGGGCAGTCTCCTTGGCTGGAATTCCTGGTTCTGCAAGACGAAACACATTCCTTCCCTGTTTTTGTCCCTTCCCCTCCTCCCTTCTGCTGAGAGCTTTGAACACTCTGATCTGAGTAACTCCTCTGCTGGGTCCTAGCTAACAGGGGCAGGGGTATCCTGAAATGGCAGACCCCACTGATCGGAGGCCCATGAAGTCATACTAGCAGGTGTCCTGGTGCCGCTTTATCTGGTCTCCTGGAGGTCTTTTCCATGTCAAGAGACTTGGAATCTAAAAAACGCCTTGATTCTTCATGTTTAAGATTTCACTAGGTACATTTGGTAATTGTATCCATCTGTAGTGTAGTGCGGATTAACTACTTGTCCCACAAATTGCTTTGAATGATAAAGCAGGCATTCATACCCCTGGAGCCGAAGCCTATGTGTTCCTCGGTTGGTCCGGCCGCGCCTGGGTACACATTGATGAGGGAGCGTAAGACAAACTGAGGGCAAAGTACAGGCTAACAGCACCCCCGGGCCCCCAGGTGGAATGTGTGTGCTATTTCTTGGACACTCCTGGCTACCCAAGAACAAAGGAAAGGGGCTTAAGTGCTGGCCATGGTGATGTGGGAAACTAAGGCAAACGAAATTTTAAATTCCCTTACTGCCTACAGCCCATTGACAAGTGCTTGAAACAGGCAGAGTGGCCTCCCTCTAGGATCTCAGCTGCCTCCGTGACGACACTTTGCTAGGGACAAAAGGGAATCTTGGCTTAGCATCATCCTGACCCCCAGGAACCTGTAAGTCCACTTTAACGTTACAAAAATTCCTTTGGAGACTTCCTGTATCTCAACACCCCCAAGATATAAGCTGGCAATCATATTCTAAGCTTATGGCCCCCTGATATACAGATGTATATCTGGGTCTCATGACTGAGGTTTTACTAAATGGTAATAAATGGTGTTTTCCCAACAGCACCTAGCCTCTCAAGGTCCTGGAAACCTTGCTTCTGAAATTCCTTAGAGTCTTAACCTATCCCTAACCTCCTCCCTACCTGACGATATATAATCAGTCACCCGTCACAACCCCAGGGCAGCTCTTTCTGCCCACGGGTCCTCTCCCCATGTTTTAGTAAAATCACCTTTTTGCACCAAAGACGTCTTCAAGGACTTTCTTGGCCGTCGGCTCCAGACCCCACCATCGCCCCAAAACTTCATCAATATGACCATTAACGTTTTGAATTGACAAGTTGGAGGTCTGGGTGCCAGCTTCATAACCATGAACAAAATATTGGGAAACCCAAATCAAAGAGCATTCTTCAAAAATCCTGACCAGTACTCCTTAAAGCTGTCAAGATTGTCAAGAACAAGAAAAACCTGAGAAACTATCAGCCAAGCATGGCCTAAGAAGACATAATGAATATGTGTAATGTCGTGTCTTTTGACAGGATACTGGAACAGAAAAGAGACATCGGGGAAAACTGGTGAAATTCATATAGTAATGTACCAGTCAAGGTGGTTTCTTAGATGTGACAGACGTACCATGGTAACTTAGTCAAAATTTAAGAGGCTCACAACAGGGGACTCTAGGTCAGGAGTATGCAGGAACTCTATGCATCGCCGTTGCAATCTTCTGTAAAGCTAAAACTATTCTAAAATGTTTTCTTTTCAAACGGCAACTGCAACAGTGCCTTCTCACAGAATTGTGAGAAATCAGCGAGAGCTTACAGGCCAAGTGCAAGGGGCAATGCTTAGCGCACAGATGACAGGTGTTACTAGTGCTATTTTACGTAAACTGCGGGAGGGACGAGAGCCCCGACACCAAGGTATTTTAATCACGATAAGCAAGAGGCACTCACCCCACGATCCCAACCGGCAAACCCACCACGCGCCCACAACTCCACGCGAGCGCACTTCCGGCCGGGCGCGCACGCACGCAGACGCACTGGCCGCCGGGGGCGGAGCGCGCAGGACGACGCCAGCGTGGGGCGGGGCTGGCCGCCGTTCCCACACGGGCGGCGGCCCCCGGAAGTGGCGTGTCTGGGGATGTCGCGGAGCGGAAGCCGAGTGTGGCGGGAGGCCGGCTGGAGACGCTGTCTCCTGTTGCTAGACGACGCGAACTAGCCTTCGTCACTTCCTCAGCCCGCCGTCTACCCACTCCCCAGGCCGGAACTCGGGGGCCCGGAGCCGCGGTGGGCACAGAGTCGTTCTCCGAGGCCCAGGACCGCGGCCCGCTCGGCAGCTGGAGTCGAGGCCACGCCACCCGCGGGGAAGAACCCAAGCTGGAGTGGGAAGATGGCTGCAGACAAGCCTGCAGGTGAGGCGCCCACGCCCGGGGCGGGCGGACCCTGGCGCTGAGTAGGTGGGGACTAGGGGGTGGGGACCCGAGGGTGACTTTAATTTGGGTGTGCGTTCCTCTCCCCCGTCCTCTCCCTTGGCCGCCCCTAACGTGAGTCTTTGGGCCCCAAGGCCGGTAGTTTTTTTTTACGTAAGTGCAGTATGAAGCCGCCACCGACCGCCTTTGCCCCGCTCGCCGGAATATCGGACTTACATTTGTGTGGCCACTTCACGGGCTTTTCGGTTTTCCAGGGGGGAAGGCGGATCACCCCGCAGCACACGGGTGCCTTATGTCCCCTGGCTCAGGATAGGGCTCACCTGGGCTATTTCGCCCACGTGAGACTGCCTCTGGTCAGCGATGTCCTATGAAGTTAGCTTTGTGAAAACTGTTTAAATAGTCCTAAAACTGAAGTGTCTCTCTTCGTTCTGTGCTAATACTTTGAGCTTAGGACCTATTTTCCCCTAGTTCCTCAAGGTTAGCTCATTTAATTTCGACTGATTTCTTTATGGATTAGTACCCCATTCCTAGAGTCTTCTCCGTTAAGGTGTATAAAATTCTTTCCTGCCTGCCTCCGGGAGGGTCTGCCGTATGTTTCCTGTAAGAAGTGAATGTTCTCTGTGGCATCCAGGTTCATTGGAAGAACTTCACTCGCAGGTCTTAGAAGTGGTCAACACTTTGTCTTTTCTAAAGATTTCACTGTAAAAAGCTCATCTCAGTATTCTGAAGGTTTTGATCTCAATGACTGATGGTCGGACTAGATTTGAAACGAAAGTGAGCCAGTCCTGCTATCGGAAATTTGTTAAAAGATCTCTGCAGCAGTCTGCTGAGAAGGAAAACCATAGAGAAAAAGTTTACAAATTGAGGATAATAGAGTGTGCTGTAGAATGTTAGGTAGGCTGGTCCCAGGAGGCTTCTGGTGGGGGTGGTAACTGAGCAGAAACTCCCATGAAATGACAGAGTGACCGTATGGAATGGGGCAGGCTGGATAGCGAGAATGTTCCAGGCGGGAAATCAGCGTGGCTTGTCCAGGGCCGGACCAAGCTGTCCGACATCTTCCGTCCTTAACTGAAGGCAGCGTCTCTGCGTCCCGGGTTTACGGTTCCTACTTGGCCATATCCCTGCGCTTGCTTGGAATGGGCTTTTTAATTTTTTTTTTTTCAACGTTTATTTATTTTTGGGACAGAGACAGAGCATGAACGGGGGAGGGGCAGAGAGAGAGGGAGGCACAGAATCGGAAACAGGCTCCAGGCTCCGAGCCATCAGCCCAGAGCCCGACGCGGGGCTCGAACTCACGGACCGCGAGATCGTGACCTGGCTGAAGTCGGACGCTTAACCGACCGCGCCACCCAGGCGCCCCATTAGTAACGTTTTTTGTTTTTTGTTTTTAAAGGATTTTTGCTTTTTTTTTTTTAAATTTTTTTTTCAACATTTATTTATTTTTGGGACAGAGACAGAGCATGAACGGGGGAGGGGCAGAGAGAGAGGGAGACACAGAATCGGAAACAGGCTCCAGGCTCTGAGCCATCAGCCCAGAGCCCGACGCGGGGCTCGAACTCACGGACCGCGAGATCGTGACCTGGCCGAAGTCGGACGCTTAACCGACTGCGCCACCCAGGCGCTCCATTAGTAACGTTTTTTATAAGTTGATTTATTTTGAGAGAGAGAGAGAGGGCCGAGCAGGGGAAGGGTGGAGGGGGGCAAGGGGTGAGAGAATCCCAAGCAGGCTCCGCACTGTCAGCACAGAGCCTAATGAGATGTGGGGCTCAAAGTCACCAACCATGAGACCAGGACCTGAGCCAAGATCGACAGTCAGACGCTTAACCGGCTGAACCACCCGGGTGCCCCTCATGGTCTAGCTTACATGCTGCTTCATCTCTGAGCTCCTGAGCTCAGGGCCCTTGTCACGGAGGGTAAGAAAAGAGACCCGTGAAAGCACGTAAGAAAGTGACCTGATCACAGCGTGGGAAGGGGGAGGTTAAAGTGAAACGAGACCGGAAGCCCAAAGACTAGCTAAAAGCGGCTAGTGCTATAGTAATTTATTCAGTAAATATTTACCCATGGCCTGCCTTGCCAGGCACTGACATAATCTCTGTAATCATGGAGCTTATGGTATGAAAGACAAACACGTAAACTAAAAAAATACTTGTGAGTTTAAGTTGTGATGAATATTGTAAGAAAAGGAAGTAAGAGGACCAAGGATAACTGAGAGCAAGGACCCTGTTAAGAATGGATTGGGTAGAAAAGGAATCACTCTCTTAGAGGTAACATTTTGTGACTGATTGGGTATAGTAGGTAAGCAGAAAGGCTTCCTCTTTACGCAAGGTTCTTAGTTGAACCTCAGTTTCTCATTTGCAAAATGGGGGTCCTAACAGTTTTCCAACTTACTCGTGTATTTTTTTAACATTTTATTAAAAAAATTCTTTTACGTTTGTTTATTTTTGAGAGATGAGATAGAAAACAAGTAGGGGAGGGGCAGAGAGAGAGAGAGAATCTGAATCAGGCTCCAGGCTCTGAGCTGTCAGCGCAAGAGCCCAAAGCAGGTCTCGAAACCACGGACCACGAGATCCTGACCTGAGCCGAAGTCCGATGCTTAACCGACTGAGCCACCCAGGCGCCCGTGAGATTTCATTTCTAAGTAGGCTCTGCACCCAATGTGGGCCTCGAACTTACAACCCTGAGATCAGGGTCGCGTGTTCCACCGACTGTGCCAGCCAGGCGCCCTCTAACTTTTAATAGCGTTTTAGTTTATCTACTCACAGGGTTGTTGCTTGTGTGCCTCACCTGGGGTCAGGTGTTTGTTTTAGCTCACATCCTTTGAGAAGCAGAACCTAACTCGAGTGCTCTCCGTTTGGAAGGTGCAAACGCAGAGTGGTAGAGGTGAGAGAGGAGAAGGCCAGGCCGAGGGAGGTGCAGTCTGTTACATACTTGGCTCCTGTTCCTCCCTGAGCTGAGAGAGAGCAGGCCGCTTGCATGTGGGGTTTTTCTGAAAGGGCTGCAGGGAGACACTGCACTTCAGGGTAGTCCATATGAGAGAGAGGAAAGGGATAGCTTAGCGGTCCAGCTTCCTCCTGTTTCCTGTTTCTAGTTGGTAAAGACTCATTCCGCGGGAGACACATTTACCCTTGCTTCTGGATTGTATGGCTTCTCAGTGACTGATCGGCCAGCAGTTCTCCCACCCTGATTTGTATGAGACCAAATTGTAGAGGGAGGACGGATGGAGACCAACCAAAGACAAAGGCTCAAGGGGGCAGTGGGGGGCTCACGAGGTCCGTGTCCCTGTATGACATATAAAAGTGGTGTGAAACTGGTTTCATTTTTTACTAAGGAAGTACCAACAGTGTTTTAGGGTGATTTATTTGACTTTGATTTTTATGGTCATCTGAGAGGAGAAAGTGGCTGGAATTAGGACACAAAATCCTAGATTTGAATTTATCTGGGAATTTGGACCGTGGGCATGGCTGTAGTAGGCTTCGTAGAAAAAGGTTGATAATATTATGAATAAGGGAAAGGTAGAGCCTGACCTGATGGGTAATATGAAATCAGCTTTCAAAGATAGCTTTAAAATTTTAAGCCAGGATGGCCATAAAAATGATAAGAAGAACAAACGAATGGGAAGATTTTAAGCCAAGGCTATTTTTATTTTATTAAAGACACCCAAAACTGATTATTATTATTATTATTATTAAATGTATAAGGTAAAAAACTATTAAGTCCTCTATTGCCCCTACCCAATTCCTGTCTCCAGGTAGCCAATACTGAGTTTGTGTGTTCTTCCAGACTTGTCTACACCTACCCAAGCTCACACTGACTTAAAAATATATATGGCTCAGTCATTTGAACATCCGACTCTTGATTTGGGCTCAGGTCATGATCCCAGGGTCATGGGTTAAGATTTTCTCTTTTCTCCCTCTGCTTCTCTACCCTGCTTCATGCTTTCTCTCTCTCTAAAATCAAAAAATAAAAATAAAATATATGTGCAGATGACGTGGTACTGTCCTGCCGTTTGCTTTCTTCAGGGTTCAGTAGAGAATCCGCATATTTGGTATTTTTTCAGCTTCGTATTACAAGTGATTTCAAACATCCAAAAAAATTGAAAAAATGAGTATCCATATACCCACCACCTAGTTTAACAATTGTTACATTTTGCAGTAGTTACTTCTTCTTTATCTAGCTAAAATTCTTAATGTTGAATATTTCTTTTGTTTTTAAGTTTATTTATGTTGAGAGAGCATGAGTTGGGGGGAGGGGCAGAGAGGAGAGAGAGAATCCCGAGCAGGCTCAGTGTTGAAAGCGAGAGCCGGATGCGGGGCTCCATCTCGTGACCTGAGCTGAAATCAAAAGTTGGACGCTCAACCACCTGGGCCACCCGGGCGCCCCAATGTTGAATCGTTACAGATACTTCATCTCTAAATATTTCACCATGCACTTTTTTTAAATAAGGCCTTTCACCGATATAACCGTTGTCATACTTTAGAAAATTACTATTTAAATACACTGAACTTCCCCAAAGTAAGCTGTACTTACCTGACAAAGTATCAGTTAATAAGGTAATAATAAGGCAAAATGATGAAAAGTACAGCCCAGGGAAGAGAGTCAACAATACAGTGACCACACTTACTGTGGTGAGTGCCAAGTAATACAGAGTTGAATCAACGTGTTGTGCACCTGAAACTAATCAGTTACAAAAACCACCTGTGCTTTTCAAACTAAGATCCAGTCAAGATTCACACATTATATTTTTTAGGTCTCTTCAGTGTCTTCATTCCCACTATCTCCCTTTTTGTTTTGTTTTGTTTTGTTGCATGACAGTGATCTTTTGAAGAGACGAAGTCAGTTGTCTTGTATAATACCCCACATTCCGGATTTGTCTGATTGTTTCTTCCTGGTATCCTTGTCCTTGGTCCTTGTCTTCTATATTTTCTGTGAACTGAAAGTTACTTCTCAGGCTTGGTTAGATTTAGATTTACCATATTTGTATATTTTTAGGTGATTCTGTATACTTTATATACACTACATGATGTCAGTTTCGATTTGTCCACCATTGGTGATGCCAAGTTTGGTCAATTTGGTAAGGTAGTGATAGGAACATCTTTTTCCAATTATAATTAGAAGTAATCTAATGGATAATAATTTAGAATAATATAAACATCCACCATTGGTGATCAGTTGTATCATGGGGGGGGGCTGCAAGGTGGTACTTTTTCTAGTTCCATTACTGCTGACATTTATTTGCTGATATTCTGTAAAGAACAGCTCTCCTGTATTAATTATCTGGGGATGAACTATAATTCTTCCCAGAAAGGCATGTTAAATGTTAAAAACTTGAAAATTCATCCTTTGCATTTACTAGTTTTTAGGATAAGGAGTTGATGTAATAGTGACCTACATTTCATGCTTTTAAGTGTCCTTAATGTTTAGGAATTTAGAGTAATATATTGGTCTTAGGATTCCAATTTTTTTTTTTTTATTACTTTATTTTGAGAAAGAGTGCAAGCAGGGGAGGGGCAGAGAGAAACAGAATCCCAAGCAGACTCTGTGCTGTCGGCACAGAGCCCAATGTGGGGCTTATCTCACAAACCGTGAGATCGTGACCTGAGCCAAAACCAAGAGTCAGATGCTTAACCAACTGAGCCAACCAGGTGCTTCTCCAATTTTAAATGTATAGTTGAGTGAATAGTTGATTTATACTTGTGAACTTTCATTTTAATTTTAACTATATTATTGCATGGACATTAAAGAATACCTCAGTCACTATTTTCATAAGTTTAATTTTTAGATTTAAGTTCTCAGAAAATTATCTTTTTAAGTCAACTGTACTTAAAATTGAATGTATGAAATATTTAAGGTAGTTAAAATTTTATGTCTGAAGAGTGTTTAACGTTGTAAAGGCGATCAAACATTCATCACATCCCTTTAAAATTAGAACTCCAAATAGAACGTCTAAGTTGAGGGACTCCTGGCTGGCTCACTCGGAGGAGCATGAGACTCTTGATCTCCGATCGTGACTTTGAGCCCCACGTTGGGTAAAGAGATGACTTAAAAATAAAATCTTTTTTTTTCTTTAATTTTTAAAAAAATTTTGTTTTTACATTTATTCATTTTTGAGAGAGAGACAGAACACAAGCGGAGGAGGGGCAGAGAGAGAGGGAGACACAGAATCCGAAGCAGGCTCCAGGCTCTGAGCTATTAACACAGAGCCGGACGCGGGGCTTGAACCCACAAACCGCGAGATCATGACCTGAGCCGAAGTCGGATAGCTAAACTGAGCCACCCAGGCGCCCCTAAAAATAAAATCTTAAGGGCACCTGGGTGGTTTAGTCAGTTGAACGTCCAAGTCTTGATTTCAGCTCAGGTCATGATCTCACAGTTTCATGAGTTTGAGCCCCATGTCAGGCTCTGTGCTGGCCCTGCAGAGTCGGCTTGGGATTCTCTCTGTGCCCCTCCCCTGCTCACGCACGCGCTTTTGCTCTCTTTCAAAATAAATAAACTTTAAAATATTATAAAAAATAAAATCTTAAAAAGAAAAGTGTAAGTTGAATATAAAAGTTTGAGGAAAATCTACACTTTCTGAATTTGTAACATTAATAAATCAAGTATTAATATTTAAAAAACGGTCTCTTTTCTGTATATAAAAACTACTCTCAAAAACAAGCAAATAAAGGGGTACCTGGGTGGCTCGGTGGTTGAGGGTCTGACTTCGGCTCAGGTCAGGATCTCTGGTTTGTGAGTTCGATCCCCACATCAGGCTCTGTGCTGACAGCTCAGAACCTGGAGCCTGTTTCCAAGTCCGTGTTTCCCTCTTTCTCTCTGCCCCTCCCCTACTCATACTCTGTCTCTCTCTCAAAAATAAATGAAGATTAAAAAAAAAAGCAAATAAATAAATACTAGTCTCAGATACGAAAATAAAAACATACTCCTCAGCAGGGGCATCTGGCTGGCTCATTCAGTGGAGCATGCAGCTCTTGATCTTGGGGTTGTGAGTTCGAGCCCCAGGTTGGGTGCAGAGATTACTTAACAAATAAATCTTGGGCGCCTGGGTGGCTCAGTCAGTTTAGCGTTGGACTTCGGCTCAGGTCATGATCTTACAGTTTGTGAGTTTGAGCCCCGCTTCGGGCTCTGTGCCGACAGCTGAGAGCCTGGAGTCTGCTTTGGATTCTGTGTCTCCCTCTCTCTCTCTGCCCCTCCCCCCATTCACGATCTGTCTCTCTCTCTCTCTCTCTCTCTCTCTCTCTCTCAAAAATAATAAACATTAGGGGTGCCTGGGTGGCTCAGTCGGTTGAGCGTCCGACTTCGGCTCAGGTCATGATCTCACGGTCCGTGAGTTCAAGCCCCGCGTCGGGCTCTGTGCTGACAGCTCAGAGCCTGGAGCCTGTTTCGGATCCTGTGTCTCCGTCTCTCTCTGACCCTCCCCCGTTCATGCTCTGTCTCTGTCTCAAAAATAAATAAACGTTAAAAAAATAAATAATAGACATTAAAAAACATTAAAAATAAAAACCAAGATACTCAGCAGTGGTAGAGATCTGCTTTGTCTGTCTTCCCCAAAGCATGTTGTTACTGATCGTTGATATTCTCTTCCTTTATTTCTGTAGTGCTGGACAGAGTGCTCAAGTCTGAGGCAGTGCTGGTCACATAGTGTTTCTCTGAGCTGTATACTAATCAGCTGTTATATATAGGGTTTTGATAAATCAGAGACGCTTGTCCAAGTGATAGGAAACCACACAGGGTGTGTGAACTTTATGGTGACCTTGGCAGATGTGAATTATTTTTCTTTTGGATGGCGTCCTTTTTTAAAACTTGCCTTCACAAAGGAATCAGCACTATTTTGTGAGTGTACCAGTGGGTTTCCTTAGGCCTTAACATTATTTTTTCCTTAGGAAAAAATGTCCTTTCTTGAAAATCATTGAGCTATATTTTGAAAAGGTAGCTTGTGTGGAAGAACCTCCTGCAGTCAGATTTGAATTGTTAACATTCTGTATTGGAATGTATCTGTGCGTTCAGTTAACTGACTTTTCAGTTTTGAAAAAGCAGTGTGTTTCTTTTCGACTTAGTTCAGACCTAAAGGCAATTGTTTGGTTCAAAATGAAGCCTGTTGGCTTAAAGGGTGTCCGGGTTTGTGTGCCTAAGAGCCCTGTACGCCTAGAAGCTCAGCCATGTTCGTTAGGCCAGAGTCGAAGGAAAGTCAGGTTTAAGGATGAAGGGCCATTTTCTCTTACAATCGGCAACGGAGACTACTTTTGGACAAATAAAGACATGTTGTGGAATTATGTGCAGACTCTTTCTGGTAAGAACTCCGCAGTCACAAATAATCTAGGTTTTAAAAACCTGACTACAAAAATAACACCCATGCCTTATAGGAAACTTGAAAAGTAGAGAAAGATAACAAAGAAAACAAAAATAGTGATCCCATTGGAGTGTTTTTGTTTCACAGTTTTATCTTGAAGTTAAAATGCAGATAAAATAATGGTTAACTGGTAAAAGGCTGTTTCTTGAGCTCTGTTCTCCAAAACGTCTGTAGAAATGGGAATTTCAGACTCTCTTGTAAGCCTTAGAGTCTAGTTTGTTTATCTTCAAGCTGGCTTCTCTTTCTCAGGAAGATTATAGGAGACTTTTATAGTTCCTAGAGGGTAACGATGATGCAGAGTAGAAGCCTAAACTCTTCAGTGCGTTGGTGACTTGTTGGGTATTTCCCCTTGCTTTACAGTATTTATAAATCACTTTTTGGCAGTTGGGCCTGTCAAAGAATGTAACCTAGAGGGGTGCCTGGGTGGCTCAGTCGGTTAAGCATCCGACTCTTGATTTCGGCTCAGTTTGTGATCTCAGGGTTCGTGGGATCGAGCCCCTCGACCGGCTCAGTGTGGACGACCAAGCCTGCTTGGGATTCTCTCCCTCCACCCTTCTCCAGCTTGTGTGCTCTCTCAGTCTCTCTCAGAATGAATGAATAAACTTAAAAAAAACTTAAAAAGTAACCTAGAGACGGTGTATCTTATTTTTTATGATTTTTTTATTTCTTAAAGTTCATTTATTTATTTTGAGGGAGAAGACGTGCATGTGTGAGCGGCGGAGGGGCAGAGAGAGCGGGAGAGAGAGAATCCCAAGCAGGCTTAGCGCTGCCAGCATAGAGCCCGGCACGGGGCTCCGTCTCAGCTGTCCCCTGAGCTCAGTGTCAGACGCTTAGCTGACTGAGTCTCCCAGGTGCCCCGAGAGCATACATTTTAGAAGAAGCTGCGGGGAGAACTCAATGGCCAACTAAGAAATTTTGACATTTGGTCTAAATTTAATGCACTTCCTTGGGAGGGAAGATAAATGTTTTAAACACTCTGGTTTTCCTAAACGTTTTTAAAGTTTTGTATTCATTGTTAAAATTTTATGACAGATACATATGTGGTATAGTGTTCTGCTTTAATCTAAACTCATTCTTTCTGGAGCTTTGAAATCCTGGGTCCCATTTTTACACATTTAAAAGTAATGGCTCCTTACTGTTCTTGTGCACCTGAAAATTTTGCAAAACAGATGTATTGTGTAAACAGTTGGGTTAACAATAACTCATTGTTTGGCTTTCTAAAGAAAAAACTGTTTAACGATGTCCTTTTAAACTTTTCTCCAATAAACTGTTAGCTTTCCTCCCCCCATTAGGACTCAATTCTTATTTATCTGTATGCTGAAGTAGAAGCGAAATGTTAATTTATCTGCTAACTTTTTTCCCTGTTTCATTTTATATAATTTTTTAAGTTTTATGTAAGTAGTCTCTACACCCAGTGTCGGGCCCGGACTCACGGCGCTGAGATCCAGAGCTGCGTGCTGTTCCTACTGAGCAAGCCAGGCGCCCTTTGTCTGCTAACTGTATCAGAAGTAACACTTGTGAAGGACCCAGATACCAGAATACTTTTTTTTTTTTTTTTTGTAGGGCAGATCTAAGTCTTAGATAAGTTCACTTAGCACAGGTTATGTTTTGTTCTTGATGTTAAGTGGCGATTCTCAAGACTGTGCCGTCTACCGGGGATTTGACGGTGATCTAAAGGCCGTTCCATAATCAAGTCATGCTAAAGCTGTTTTCACTGTTAATTGTATGTTTAGAGCGCAGAATTGTGTGTGTGTGTGTGTGTGTGTGTGTGTGTATACATACATATATATATGTCCGTTTTTGAAACTGCCAGAATTGTTGGTTGTTTTGCCAGAAGGAAGGGGAGAGAGCCAGTACTTACTTAGCATCTGTAAGCAGAGAGTTAGGTGGCCAAGGGGAGGCCGACTGAAGATGCGACTGATTCCGAGGTTTGTACAGTTTTTGTTGCACCGTGTTGCCCTCTTGAGAGAGGGCAGTTGGGAATCTTTACTGACGGCCAGGATGTACCAGGCCAGGGCTCCCAGAGTCAGCTCTGTGCACGACTGGTTCCTTGGAACGCTCCTGGAATATAGGTTTCTAGATAGTTTCAAAAATGCCCACATTGTGTTTGCTTCGGCAGCACATATACTAAAATAGGAACAGTGCAGAGATTAGCACCACCCCCGTGCAGGAAGACACGCAAATTCACGAAGCATTTTGTATTTCTGTACTGTGTTTGGAATGTTAAAAAAAAAAAAAATGCCCACATCATGAATGTACATAGTTGAATGACTCCTTACACACCCAGAAAGAAGCCCCTCCTGAGAGCTTGCTTTGAAGATTAGATGAGTTACCCTGTTTGAGGTGCTTACATGCCTAACACCTTGTGAGCCCTCAAAGCGTGTTAGCTTTATTGTTACAATTGCGGAGAAGTCGCAGGTGGTGTGGAAGGGAGGCGCAGATAGTATCTCAAGCTAGAACTTGGTTTAGCCGGGGCCGGAAGGAGTGGTGGTTGTTTCAAAGCTGCAAGCAGTTTACATTTGGAGCCCTGTTTCCTCAGGACTTCCCATACCTGACTTCTGAGTTAGGTCCGACCTCACTTGCCATCTCTGTGCCCTCTCACAGCCCTTGTTATTGCCATGGCATTAGTCACACCCGGAATCACGGGTTTGCATCTTATCTCCGCAAGGAACCTCTGAGTTTCTCAAGTGCGGGAGCCCTGTCTGTGTGGCTCATGTGTCGATCCCTTGCACTTAGAATGATGCTTGACCCTTATGGTCTCTCAGCTATTTATTAATTGGATGTATGGCCTGAATTTATTATATTCAAGCCATACTGTCACAGTTAAAAAAAAAAAAAAAGACTCTCAGGCAAGTGTTGTGCGTTTCTTCACGGTCAAGGTTAAGGAATGAACACTGTCTTCTGGGAAGCTTGCGGTGATGGCGAGGGTAGTGTTTGTAGGAATTATTGAGTCGTAAATCTGGGGGACAAGATGATCTGCCCTACCTCCCCACTTGGAGATTTGTCTTCCATTGCTACTTGAGTTGGATCGTGTTGCTTTGTGCACAGACGTATCCACTGCTTTATAGAAGCTTGTTTGGGGTTGCTGAATTTCTGACTTGGAGGGCACCCTAAAAGCCATCTAATACAGATGCTCTTTAGTAACTAGGAAAACTGATATTTGCCCCAGTTCCACTTGTGTATCAACTGTGTAATTTCAGAAGTGGCACGAGAGTTTTGGTCCTCTTACTTCAGTTCCAGGTATTGGCTCTACCTCCCCGTGCTCCCGGGTCCCATCTGTGTGTTGGAACAATAAAGTCTGCACCGCCATGCCACATAGGGGGACCTACTCTGCCGGATACATTCTCATCACTTCACGTATATTCTCGGTGAAGCCTCCCAATAACTCCAAAAAGGGCTTTCTTATCTCCGTTTTTTTTTTTTTACCTCGGTTCAAGCTTTGGAGGTCTTTAGATTCCAGGCTGGAGCGACAAATTCTATCTGAAAAAAACTCTTGTGTAAATAAATTCAGATATTGTGAGACTTTGATAGTCTGATGAATTTTTTATTCTGAGTCATCAACAATGGCATCACCCTCACGTACCTGTGTTTGCAGCCCATGCATCCTATTTATGCTTTCCGTTGGTATTCCGTTAATGGTGCGTGGGGCTTTTGTTGGTGAGTAAAACTGAAAAAGCCAGAATATTCTTTGGGAGATGACTGAAACATAAAAGTCACCTTTTTAAAACAAAAGGCAGATTTTTTAAACAAAATTAAAATGTTGGGGCACGTGGGTGGCTCAGTTGGTTAAGTGTCCGACTCTTGACTTCCGCTCAGGTTGTGATCTCATGGTTGTGAGATGGAGCCCTCGTCAGGCTCTGCTCTGGGGTGTGGGCCCTGCTTAAGATTTTCCCTCCCTCCCTCTGCCCACCCCCCACCCCATTCTCTCAGGCTCTGCTCTGGGGTGTGGGCCCTGCTTAAGATTCTCCCTACCTACCTCCCTTTGCCCCCCGCCATTCTCTGTCTCTCAAAAAAATTCATGTTAAAAATGACTGATATTTATTATCCCATATATAATATTCTTGCCATAAATGTTAGACTAAATGCATGAGGAAACAATCAGATAAACCCAGAATATGGAACATTCTACAAGGTAACTATCTTAGACTCTTTATTTATTTATTTTTTTTAAGTTTCTTTCTCTATTTTGAGACAGCACATGAGCAGGGGGAGGGGCAGAGAGAGAAGGAGAGAGAGAATCCCACGCAGGCTCCGTGCTGTCAGCTTGGCTTCATCTTACTAACCATGAGATCATGGCCTGAGCCAAAACCAAGAGCTGGAGGCTTAAGCGGCTGAGCCACGCAGGTGCCCCAGCTTAGACTTTAAAACAAGTGGTGACTTGAGGAGCAGCAGAAGGTGAGGAAGTGCTCTGGAGTAAGAGAAACAAAAGCTGTTTAAGGGAAATATGTGAGCCTTGATTGATACCCGGATTGGGAGGGAAAAATACAGTGATAAGATATTTCTTAGAACAATCAGGGAAATTGTTTGTTAGATGATATTATTGATTTATTGTTACTTTTCTTAGTGTGACCATTTTAGTTGGTTATGTAGGAGAATGTCCTTTTTTAAAAAAAAAAATTAATGTTATTTTGAGAGAGAGAGAGAGTATGAGTGGGGAAGGGGCAGAGAGAGAGGGAGACAGAACTGAAGGAGGCTCCAGACTCTGAGCACAGAGCCCAAGGCGGTGGTCTAACGCAGGAACTGTGAGGTCATGACCTGAGCCAAAGTCAGACACTTACCCTATTGAGGCACCCAGGTACCCTTGTGTTTTTTGTTTGTTTGTTTGTTAGTTTTTTAAATCAAAAGAAAGTTTTCTAAGTGGGAAAATTTTCAAATAGTAAAAGACCGTTTCTAAAGACTGATCTTTATCTTTTTTTTTTTTTTAATGTTTGTTTATTTTTGAGACAGAGAGACAGAACCCAAGCAGGGAAGGGGCAGACAGAGAGGGAGACACAGAATCTGAAGCAGGCTCCAGGCTCTGAGCTGTCACCACAGAGCCCGATGCGGGGCTCGAACCCATGGACCGTGAGATCGTGACAGCCGAGGTCGGATGCTTAACCGACTGAGCCACCCAGGCACCCCTAAAGACTGATCTTTATTAAGTACAAGTTGTATTTTGAGCTCAGTACCTCAGGGCAAAGCAAGAAATGTTGTGATCGATTTGAGATTAAATGAAGTTAAAATAATCAGCATTACAGTTTGCTGTAGCTTTCAAGGCACTGTCTCTTTCCTCCCCTTCCTGCCGTTCCCATTCCCAGTGCTTAATTATTATTATGGCATTGAATAAATGTGAAAACGGCTGAAAGATTTTGAAATCTGTTCAAACATGGAGTTAAAGGATTTAACATTCTTTATGGTCCCTTGATGTACTAGATGCTGAATTTTTTTTTTTTTTTTTTGGCTCTGTAGATGTGGTTACCTGGAAGTATTTATTCCTATTAACTTTTATAACTTTGTTGCCAGTTCTTTCCTTTAAAAAATTTCAAAAGCTCAGGTTTGTTTCTTAGTGTGGAATGGGAACTATGTTTTATGGCTACTGCTATGTAACTCTACAGAGGAAACTCTGTTGTCTCCAGAGTGTGATTTCATGGCTTAGCTTCTTGTTACTTCTCTGACATCAAGGCCCCAAATCCTAAGGAAAAGCATGATTTCTGCCAGTCCCTGTCCCCAAAATCATCTGCCACAATATATAGATGAGGCTTAGTCGAGACAGATCCCTGCTGAACAAGAAGAGCTGAGACCATGTGACCGCATCATGCAAAGTTGGGATCAATCATGCTTTCGTTAAAAAGTATTTTTTTGAAGCATTTGTCAGAGCAGTTAAGAGTAGTGAACTGGAGTAGTTTTAGACTTGATTTAGCAGAGATTTTTATGCTTATTTTGGAATTCTGTTTTCAAATAAAAAATTAATTTTGAAAATACAAAATTGTGGGGCAGGAATCATTAATCTTAGAGTGTATATGGATACTTGGGGCACCTGGGTGGCTCGGTGGGTTGAACGTCCAACTCTTGATTTCGACTCAGGTCATGATCCCAGGGTCATGGGATCAAGCCCCCTGCTGGGCTCAGCGCTCAGTGTGGATCCTGCTTGGGATTCTCTCTTTCTCTCTGCCCTCCTTTCCCACTTGCATCCTCTGTCAAAAATTAGGGGTGCCTGGGTGGCTCAGTCGGTTGAGTGTCCAACTTCGGCTCATGGTTCGTGGGTTCGAGTCCTGCATCGGCTTGCTGCTGTCCGTGCAGAGCCACTTCGGATCCTCTGTCCTCCTCTCTCTTAGCTCCTCCTCCCCCAAATAAACATTAAAAAATAAATTAATTAAAATTAAAATTTAATAAAATAGACTTCTGGGAAAAAAGATTGTATATAGATATTTAACCATGTTAAGGAAGCTTTAAGAAAAAGTTTCTTTTTAATGTTTATTTATTTTTGAGAGACAGCACAACCAGGGAAGAGGCAGAGAGAGACAGAGACACAGAATCTGAAGCAGGCTCCAGGCTCTGAGCGGTCAGCACAGAGCCCAATGCCGGGCTCAAACTCATGGACCACGAGATCATGACCTGAGCTGAAGTCGGACGCTTAACCGACTGAGCCACCCAGTCCCCCCCAAGGAAGCTTTTTAAATGTGTTAATGTTGGCTTTTGGATTTCTAAGCCTATGAAAGCATTCTTGGCCTGGAAATTAACTATGAGTTCTTAGCAACGTAGTTTTCTAATTGTTAAATGTTATTATATTCCAGCTGGATTGTAACCTTTTTGAAGGTATTGTGTATGCATTTATAATCTTCTTGTGTCTCCAGAGCCTGGCATAGTTTCTTGAATATGTGGGACTTTGGTATAGATTGCTCGGGGGCAGATCTAATATGTTTTGAGTGAATGCAACATTCTCAGTCCTGATGGACAGAGCTGTGATTCTTCCATACGTGGCGGTGGGTTTTCATTGGGCCAGACCATGGCTAAGGGAAAGGTTTCTTTGAGTTTCTGGAGGAGTGACTTCTAACTCCTTATAACACTGATAAGTCATGGTAATTGAGAGCGCCCTAACGATAGCAACTTCATTAGGAAGAAGACAGGAAGAAAACCAGGGGCACACTCACTGTACAACTTCATTTCTAAAGAACTGCAAAACTTGTGTGCTTGCAGATCAGGGAGCAGAGAAACATGAAGGGACGCGTCAGTCCTCTGGGATCACCGATCAAGAGAAGGAGTTGTCCACCAGTGCTTTCCAGGCTTTCACAGTGAGCAGCGGTTTCTTTCGGCTTCCATTTTTAGGATCTGTCGAATATGAATCTTTTCACAATGAATTTCTAAATTTGTAACTTTTGTTCTGTAATAACTCAAGAATTAAGTTTAGAGAGTAGGTTTTATTTAAATTTTTTAAACACTGGGAGTTTAAATATGGTAAAAGGAATGGGAGTAGTTTGAGCCATTCCCAAGTTTTTGTGTTTCATAAACGTGTTGACTCTTACAGTGTTATTTTTTTTTCAGTCTTTTAAACTTAGATTTGTAATTATATGGGTCAGTCTTTTCAGTTCACTTCTTTGTTCGGTGCTCTTTCTTGCATGTTCTTTAAAATGGAACCCCAGAAGTTTCTTGTCAAAACTTTAACTTTTCTGATGTTAAACGATATGAAAGAAAACCTTATTTGACTATCAGGTTACATACATGTAAGCAGAAGAATTTGATACTTGGGTATTCAGAGCATATTTATTAGAAATTAAATCATATTACCTTTCTTGGGCTAGCCTCAGCTGTTATACCGTGCTAGCAATATATACCTATATACGTGTGTGTGTGTGTGTGTGTGTGTGTGTGTGTGTGTGTGTGTGTGTATGTGTGTGTGTGTGTGTGTGTGTGTGTGTGTGAGAGACGTGGTTTTATACATGTACATAGGTATATGATACACTTACATGTCTATGTATGACTTATACACATAGTGGTGTTAGAGTGTGAGTCTTGAGAAATAAATATCTGTAATTTCTAGCTTTATTGAGATATAATTGACATATCCCAGTTTCTTAATTGACATGAATATTGTTTCATTCAGTGACTTTAATTAGTATACTTGGGGAATTAGATCTGTCTTTTTAAAGTTTTCCAAATAGAGACGAATGAAACGTATTTGGAAATGAATGTCTTAGTTTTAAAGGTAATAGGTAATTTTGTCTGTGTGTGTGTTTTGTTTGTTGGTTTGTTTTAGGCTGGAAATTATGATGCCTGTCTGCAACACCTTGCCTGCCTACAAGAAGTGAACAAAGATGATTATAAAATAATTTTGAATACAGCAGTGGCTGAGTTTTTTAAAAGTAACCAAATGACAACAGACAGTTTGAGACAAACACTTAACCAACTGAAGAATCAGGTGATACACAAATGAATTTAGCTATAAAAATGTTGTGATATTCTCTGAATTGTGAAGTAAAAATACTTAAGGAAAACTAATATGACTTGTCTGTTATTGGCAGCACAACTTCTAATGTGTCTAAAACAACTTGCATTAGTTTTATTTGTATAAAATTATTATTCCAGGAAATGAAACGTATGTTGTGTAATTTTATTTTCTAATTTGAACAGAATAGACTAACCTACAAATTTGAATGAGCTTTGGAATTTTGAAGGAAAATTAAAGTGGAAATCTATGAAGAAGCTTAGCTGCTGAGATTATCTTTCTTGTGACTGCAAAGATCTGATGATAATAATGTGAGATTGTTTTAGCATTTTGGATCAGGAGATGTTAATTGATTAAATAGAAGATATCCTGATTTATATATGGTTTGGTGCTTGCCTCGGTCATCGGTCGTAACAGCAACATCTCTCCCATCACAGGGTTAGAGCTTTGGTAGTCAAGAGGGCTAACGAAGATGACGATGATGGTAGGATTGGGTAGCAGACATTTGTTGCCTACTATGTAATAGGGCCCTGCTGAGAACTTTGCATGCAGCATCTCACTCTTTCCAGCAGTCCTATAAAGCAGCCACTATGAGGTTTCTCATTTTACAGATGGGAAAGCTGAGGTACAGATAGCTGGTGTAAATTGTCCAAAGACACAAAGCCCTTAAACGAAAACAGCTCCATGAACCCAGTCTCCTTTGACTCTAGGGCCTGTGCCTCTGAACTGCTTCAAGGTCTTGAGACCTTTTTGAGCCCCTGTCCTGTGTTCCTGGGTACCATTATGCAGTAGAGTATCACCCTAAAATGTGACCTAGTTAGAAATAAGTGACCCCTCCAGATTCTTTGTAATTTTGGGGGGGAGTAAAGATACTCTACAGTATCACCCTATACATGGTATTGTTAGAAATAAATAACCTGTTCAGGCTCTTTCTGATTACAGGAGTGAAGTAATTTACTGGCTGGATCAATCTTGATCTCAGGGTTGGGAGTTTAAGCCTCATGTTGGGCGTAGAGATAACTTAAAAAAAAAAAAAAAAAAGAGGGGCGCCTGGGTGGCGCAGTCGGTTAAGCGTCCGACTTCAGCCAGGTCACGATCTCGCGGTCCGTGAGTTCCAGCCCCGCGTCGGGCTCTGGGCTGATGGCTCGGAGCCTGGAGCCTGTTTCCGATTCTGTGTCTCCCTCTCTCTTTGACCCTCCCCCGTTCATGCTCTGTCTCTCTCTGTCCCAAAAATAAATAAATAAACATTGAAAAAAAAAGAAAGAAAAATGGCCAATATTTATCAAACTCTTATGTGATTCCAAATTCCATATTAAATGCGTTTTATGTTTTATCTCCTATAATTCTCATATTCAACCCTTGAGATAGGTCCTTGTAATTGCAGTTGTAAAACTGGGGTTCAGAGAGCCTAATGATTTTAATTTATGTGGCCAGGAAAAGTAGGACCAAGATTCAAACCAGACCTTCAGGCTTTTTTTTGTTTGTTTTTTAAGTAAACTCTACATGTGGGATTCAAACTTACAATCCAAGGTCAAGTGTTGCATGCTCTAAGGACTGAGCCATCCAGGCACCCCCAGACCTCTGACTCTTTTTATTTTTAACACTTTTTAAAATTACTTTATTTATTTTGAGAGAGAGAGAGAGAGCAAGCAAGCTGGGGAGGGGCAGAGAGACTGGGGGACAGAGAGTCCCAAGTGGGCTCTGTACTGACAGCACCTAGCCCGATATGTGACTTGAACTGACAAATCGTGAGATCGTGACCTGAGCCGAAGTCAGCCGCTTAACCAACTGAGCTGCCCAGGCACCCTGAGTTTTTCTTATAGATTGTAAGTGATCTCTACACCCAATGTGAAGTTCGAACTCACAACCCTGAGATCAGGAGTCTCATGCTCTACCAACGAAGCCAGCCAGGTGCCCCAAAATCTTTTTTATTTTTTTATTCCTTTAATTTTTTAAAAAAATGTTTGTTTATTTTTGAGAGAGAGGCAGAAAGAGAGGGACACAGAATTCCAAGCAGGCTCCATATTGTCAGTGCAGAACCTGACCTGGGGCTCAGACTCACGAACCTTGAGATAGTGACCTGAGTTGAAATCAAGAGTCGGATGCTTAACTGACGAGCAATCCAGATGTACTGCCCAAAACCTTTTTTTTTTTCTTAATTTTTTAATGTTCTTGTTTATTTTTGAGACAGAGAGAGAGCATGAGCAGGGTAGAAGCAGAGAGAGAGGGAGATGCAGAATCTGAAGCAGGCTCCAGGCTCTGAGCTGTCAGCACAGAGCACGATGTGGGGCTTGAACTCACAGACTGTGAGATCATGACCTGAGCCGAAGTCGGACGCCCAACCAACTGAGCCACCCAGGTGCCCCTGCCCAAAACCTTTTTTAGAATAAGAAAGAGACTCTTGCAAGCTTCCTGTTAAGCCAAGAAAACTGCTTTTTAAAATCCTTTCACCAGCCTTTTTTTTTTAATGTTTATTTATTTATTTTGAGAGAGAGAGACAGAGATGAGAGAGAATCCCAAGCAGGCTCCGCCCTGTCAGGGCAGAGGCCTATGCAGGGCTCATCCCAGGAACCATGAGATCATGACCTAAGCCAAAATCAAGAATCAGAGGTTGTTTTTTTTTTTTTTTTTTTTTTTTTTTAATTTTTTTTTCAACATTTATTTATTTTTGGGACAGAGAGAGACAGAGCATGAACGGGGGAGGGGCAGAGAGAGAGGGAGATACAGAATCGGAGACAGGCTCCAGGCTCTGAGCCATCAGCCCAGAGCCTGACGCGGGGCTCGAACTCACGGGCCGCCAGATCGTGACCTGGCTGAAGTCCGACGCTTAACCAACTGCGCCACCCAGGCGCCCCTGTTTTTTTTTTTTTAAACAATGATCCACCTTTTTGTTTTTTATTTTTTTTTTTTAATGTTTGAGGGACAGAGCTTGAGTGGGGGAGGGGAAGAGAGAGAGGGAGACTCAGAATCTGAAGCAGACTCCAGGCTCTAAGCTGTCAGCACAGAGCCCGACATGAAGCTTGAAGTCACGAACCATGAGATCATGACCTGAGCTGAAGTCAAACGCTTAACCAACTGAGCCAACCAGGCACCCTTCACCAGCCTTGATTCTTAATAAGGCTGGTTCAGTAATATTCCTCATGCAATCCACTGTCTTGTGTTTCCTAGAAGTGTTTATACCCGTGTCTCCTAACTTTTCTCTAAATCATACTTCTGTTCAAGGTCCTATGCCCTGGGCATATTTACATACATACCTTTTCAACCCATTCCACTTCTGTTATGCTTTATCTCATTTAACGAATAGTTTTTGTTTTGGCTAGAGCCAAACAAGTTCATGTTTTTCGTGAATCACAGAAAGTGTGGCGGTTATATATGTCACAAGTTCAATCCTTTTTGAATCCAAAATTCCTTAATTTGTCCAAAACCCTCCTTTCTGGCTAAGAATTAACCCTTTCTTAGCTCATTCTCTCTGCATTACATTACTACCAAGAAGTATTGTCTTTCTCTGGAAATTGAGTTTTCTCTACAGAGACTATTTTTTAATCATTGGAAGATAGTGACTTGGTAAGTGAAGATTATACAGAAGCTCCAAATTCACTGAGATGCACGTGCTGTTGGTCAGAGAGGACCAGTTGGTAACATTTGCACCTCCCTGTCAGGCTTACGCGTTATGACTGAAGTCTGCAGATGTCTGATTACAGGTCACTATGTGTCCTGAAACTTCTGGTACCTTGTCATTAGCAAAACGTTAAGTTCATCATGTATATCAAAGTTCCACTGCTTAATGTAGGGGAACGTCAGTCTTAGAATTAATTACTTAACATTGCTCGGTAACTTATTCCAATCTTCATAGTGACAAAGAAAGATTAGTTTTAATACTAATTCCAGCTTTGGGTATTACATGAAAGTACAGAATGGCTATGAAACTTTATTAAAATTTGCAAGCCTACTGCAATAACTTAGGGAGGGGATAAGCAGGTAGTCATTAGCTTTAAAACGCAGAGTGTGGGGGCCCCTGGGTGGCTCAGTCAGTTAAGCATCTGAGCCCCACATCGGGCTGTGCACTGACAGAGCAGAGTCTGCTTTGGATTCTCTCTTTCTCTCTCTGTCCCTCCCCAACTTGTGCTTTCTCACTCTTAAAATAAATAAACTTATAAAAAGAAATTTAAAAAATAATACAATGCAAACTTATTTTTTTTTCTTCTGGTATCAGATGTAGATGTTAGTGTTTTTAGTAAAGCCATCAATAGCCTATTTTTGTTGTTTATTTAAAGATTCTATTTTTTTAAGAGCTCCTGGGTGGCTCAAGTCAGTTACGTGTCTAGCTCTTGATTTTGGCTTAGGTCATGTCACGACTTCATGGTTCGTGGGATTGAGACCTGCATCCATCTCTGTGCTGACAGTGCAGATCCTGATTGGGATTCTCTTTCTCTCTCTGCCCATTCCCCGCTTGTGCTTGTTTGTGCGTGCATGTGCTGTCTCTCAAACGTGAGAAAAAAATTTCAAATAAAATAAAAAATCTGCTTTCTTTAAGTTATGGGAACAAAACCTGAACGTAAGAGGAAATTCAGAAAATATACTTCCTAGCTATAAGGCCTTGGGCAAGATAGTTAAGCTTTTTGTGCTGGTCTTCTTATTTATAAAATGGGAATGATAATGTCTATGTCCTTGAGGTATGGTAAAGATTAAATGAGATATTCTCTGGAAAATGTTTCATGTAGCAGGTCTGGCCCATAGTTAAGTAGTTAGCTGTTTGTTAATGTTTAAGTTTTAGTTTAGTTTTTACAAAATGGAATCAAGCTTATGTATACATAGTGAGTGCGTAACATAGTGCACATGGGAAAGATTGTTTTGAGTTTTGCTCGCTCCCAAGGAGGCTACAAAGTGGGGAACCAGTTCAAAAGCCATGTTGGCGGTTGAGACGTTCTTCACAGTGCCAAGGAACAGACTTGCCTTGCCTTGTCTACATAAAGTCCCATGAAAATGTTTTACTTAATGGGATTTTATTATTAATAAAGTAATTTTTAGTAAGAATAATTAAAATCTGGAAGTTCTGTTGAAAATGTGGAAAAATCCAGAGTGAGAAATGTTGGCCTGTGTTCCTGTTTACTCGCATAGCTTCTTTCATTTCTGTTTATTTCTTACTGTTTTGAGAACATATCCTGGCTGACTGTTCCCTAGGTCCACTCAGCTGTCGAAGAAATGGATGGCTTAGACGACGTGGAGAACAGCATGTTGTATTACAATCAGGCAGTCTTTCTGTATCATCTGCGGCAGTACTCAGAGGCCATAGCAGTTGGTGAAAAGCTCTACCAGTTCATAGAACCTTTTGGTATGTTCTCTCAAGTCCAGAACTTCCTGTCGTACTCAGAGGGGGCTCTGGTAGTTTCTTACCCAGTCAAATCAAGGAATCACATGCCTCTATTTAAAGAAAGAAGGAGGGGCGCCTGGGTGGCTCAGTCGGTTGGGCGGCCGACTTCGGCTCAGGTCGTGATCTCGCGTGAGGTCGGGCCCCGCGTCGGGCTCTGGGCTGAGGGCTCAGAGCCTGGAGCCTGTTTCACATTCTGTGTCTCCCTCTCTCTCTGACCTTCCCCCATTCATGCTCTGTCTCTCTCTGTCTCTAAAATGAATAAACATTAAAAAAAAATTAATTAAAAAAAGATAAAGAAGGAAAAAGGCTGTGTCCAGGTTTAGCCACTAAAGATAAAAAAGGTAAGAATGACATTGCTTTTAGATGAACCCAGGTTTTCTTCTCCCATTTCCTCCCCACTCCTACCCCTCGATTTTTGCAAATTGTGATCAGAAATGAGGTTGCTAATTGGAAAGACTTCGTGCTTTTTGTTTTTTTCTTTGCTGTGTGAACACAGCTTCGTGTACCTGATCCGTTCTTTATTGAGCGGTGTGTGAAGAGTGGGGATGTTAGCGGACAGCCTGGTATCTTCCTGTCTGTTGCCCCCCTGACAGTTTCGTGGGTAATCCGTGGAGTAGATAGTACAGACTCTGTTTTGGTGTCGCGATTATCTTGCAGTTACTAGCCTTGAGTAAGCGTAGTAAGAAAGGTACGGGCAAGGGAAAAAAGAGGGAGCAAACAAGGCAGCGAAGCCAGATCCAGGAGGTGGTTGTTAGAGAGGGCTGTTTGTTTCCAGCCCACAAGCAGTCAGATTTCAATGTGACCATGTTTTTGTCTTTTTCTTCAGGTTACTTTCTTTTAAATTCAAAACACTAATGCCAGTTCTTGATTTATAAACACCTGATTGCTAATGTGGTTCCCGCAGGATAAGAAGCAGAGTGTGGTGGCTCCTCTGTGGGGCTTTGGGAAGAGTTACAGGGTCCCCTTTTGCTGTCAGCTGGTTGAGTGGCTGTTTCCTGTGGCTCCAGGGAGGCATTTTCAAGGTGCTCCTCTCTTCCTCCGTCCTGAGGGCATGGTGGCTGGACAGATTGGGCAGGAGAGATGCCCGTGCTGAAGATGGTGTAAACAGCGGCCAGTTCCTTTCTCTGTAAAGCTGGAAATCAGAATTATACCTCCAGGATGACACAGATGGATTTTTCTTTTTAAATTTATTTTGGGAGAGAGTGCGCACACATATGAACTGGGGAGGAACAGAGAGAGAGGGAGAGGGAGGGAGAGAGAGAGAAAATCTCAAACAGGCTCTGTGCTGTCAGCTCAGAGCCCAGCTCGGGGCTTGATCTCACATACTGTGAGATCATGCCTGACCTGAGCCAAAATCAAGAGTTGGACTCTCGACCAACTAAGCCACCCAGACACCCCCTCAGATGTATTTTTCTCTAAAGCTTTTTTTTTTTTAAAGTAATCTCTACACCTGATGTGGGGCTTGAACATGTGACCCCAAAATCAGGAGTCGCACGCTGCACCGACCTTGCCAGCCAGGCACCCCTACGAAGCTGGTTGTTAGAATTTCGGGAACCGTTCATGAAATCTTGTTCCTCTGTACGGTGGCCAAGTGGAATAAAGCCACCGAGGCAGAATTCAGATCCATTTTTCTTCTTTCTTTGAAAATTGTTATTGTTATTTTTAAAAACTTTGCTGCTTGGTTCTTCACACAGCATGTATTTATTGAACATACACGGTGGACCCAAACTGTTCCGGGTTCTGAAGATAATGTAGTGACTGAAACAGAGAGCCTTTACTCTCGTTAAGCTTATATTCTAACGCGCGAGAGAGCGACACAGTAAGTTTGTATTGTGAGGTAGCCAAATGCCATGAAGAAAAGCTAAAATCAGTAAGAGGATAGAGCTGGACTGGGAACGCTGTTTTTAGGTGAGGCAATCGAGGAAGGCCTGGGGTAAGACAGCATTTGAAAAGAGACCTGAGTGAGGAGAGGAGGTGAGCCCCATGACTCTTGAGGGGAAGGCATTCCAGCCAGAGGTGATACTGTGTACAGAGCATCTGAGATGAGCTTGAGTTTGCCGAGTGAGAGAAACAGCAGGTCGTTGACCTGGAGCCAGGTGGGGAGAACGGTAGCAGGTGACGTCAGAGGCAGCAGGGTAAGGAACAGGTGAAGTCCTGTGGCCTGGCCTGGGTAAGGACTTAATGTTTTCGTTGTTTTTTTAAATTTTTTTTAAATGTTTTTATTTTTCAGAGTGACAGAGTGTGAGTGGGGGAGGGGCAGAGAGAGAGGGAGACACAGAATCCGAAGCGGGCTCCAGGCACAGAGCCCGATGTGGGTCTCCACATCACGGATCATGAGATCACGACCTGAGCTAAAGTCGGACGCTTAACCGACTGAGCCACCCAGGTGCCCCAAGGACTTAGTGTTTTAAGAGTAGTGGTGGGATGGGTGCCCGGTTGGCTTAGTCAATTGAGTGTCCAACTCTTGGTTTAGGCTCAGGTCGTGATCCCAGGGTCCTGGAATCGAGCCCTGCATTAGGCTCTCTGCTGACAGTGCTCGCGCTCGCTCTCTCTCTCTCTCTCTCTCTCTCTCTCTCTCTCTCAAAATAAATAAACTTAAAAAGAGTGGTGTGAAACCCGTAGAGATATATGACCTTTGTGCATCAACCATGTTGATTCTAGTTTTCAATTGATTCCACTCCGGCTGCTCTGTAAGAACAAGAATGGAATCGGGAAGACTTGTTAAAAGGCTCTTAAGGGCTTTTAAATTTTTCTGGTCTTGATTTTAGCATCCTTTTTTAGATCTTATTTTTCCTTTTATCTTCTCTTTTGAAAGGAAAAGAAAATAGTATTATGACATGCCAGGTTACCCTTTCTCTCTTCATTGGGCCCTTCTTCCTTTGAAGTCCTTGTTAGAGTTGGAAGGAACCTCAAGAGATCACCTGGTTCACTCCCCTGCCTTCAAGCAGGTGAAGTATTCACCCCATTTTACAGGTCAGCCAGCTGAGGTGTAAAAATTAGCTCGCTGATATATAGAGGTAACATATCCAGTAAGTAGCTGAGCAGGTACAGGAATTGAGGTTTCCTTCTACCTGAAGTGATTCTCCTCATTTGGTGTGTTGGTAGATATTTTGCCAAAGAAGGATCAGCTAGTAGAAACCCAGCGACGGGAGGCCTTCAGATGGAGACTACTGCAATCGCATTGTTGGTATTGCAGGTTGCTTCCCTTCATGGCTCTGGGGGATGAGCACACATTTAAATAAAGAGACTTAGGGGGTGCCCGGGTGGCTCAGTCAGTCAAGTGCCTGACTTTGGCTCAGGTTATGATCTCACGGTTCATGAGTTTGACCCCTGGTCTGAGAGCACCGAGCCCACTTTGGATACTCTGTCTCCTTCTCTCTCTGCCCCTTTCCCACACATGTCCGCCCGCCCTCTCTCTCATTCTCTCTGAAACATAAATAAACATTTAAAAACAAAAAACAAAACAAAAATAAAGATTTAGGCTTTGCTCTTTAGGAATCTGGGGAGAGGAGTGGTCAGAAATGTTTGCTTTACTTTGGATTGTAACTTTTCTTTTCTTGTTTTTTTCCCCCAGAAGAAAAATTTGCCCAAGCAGTGTGTTTTTTGCTTGTAGACCTATATATATTAACCTATCAAGCTGAGAAAGCTTTGCATCTTCTTGCTGTCCTAGAAAAAATGATTTCACAGGGTAACAATAACAAAAATGGGAAGAATGAGGTGAGTGTTGTAAGGTGATCAGATTAAAATTTATGGTTATTAAATATTTTAACAGCTTTATTGAAATGTAACTCATTATACAGGATGGTGGCTATCATTAATAATATTGTATAACATATTTGAAAGTTGATAAGAGAGTAGATATTCAAAGTCCTCAGCACAAGAAAGAGACCTTTGTAATTGTACAGTCTAGTGATGGATGTTTTAACTAGACTTATTTTTTTTTCCTTGCAATGTTATTTATTTTTGAGAGACAGAGAGTGTGAGCAGGGGTGGGACAGAGAGAGAAGGAGACACAGTATCTGAAGCAGGTTCCAGGCTCTGAGCTGTCAGCACAGAGCCTAACACGGGGCTCGAACTTGTGAACCGTGAGATCATGACCTGAGCTGAAGTCAGACACTTAACTGACTGAGCCACGCAGGCGCCCCTAGCTAGACTTCTTTATTTCACACTTGATACAGATATCTCATTGTTATGTTGTAGACCTAAAACATAATGTTACATGTCAATTATACCTCAAAAAAATCTTTTTTGTTACAGCTTATTTTGTTGTTTATGAAAATTTTTTTAATAAATGAAAATCAAAAGAATTATGCCTACCCTCAGGTGGCCCACAGGCTACGTAGGGAGAGACAGATGAGTTAAATTTTTTATTAATGAGGGCAGTCTGGCTGGCTCAGTTGGTAGAGTGTGTGGCTCATGGTCTCAGGATCATGAATTTGAGCTCCACGTTGGGCATGGAGCCTATTTAACTAAAAAAATTTTTTTTTTGATTAATGACCTAAAAAAAAGCAAAGGTAAATATAATTCGCATCCCCAAAATTTACCTTTTTAAAGTGTATAATTCAGTGGTTTTTAGTATCCTTACTGAGTTGTACAAGCATCACCACTGTGTACATTTTCATCACCCCAAAAAGGAACCCCGTACCCGGTTAGCACTTTTTCTTTTCCCCTTCCCCCAGCCCCTGGCAACCACAAATCTTTTTTTTTTTTTTTTTTTAAGTTTATTTATTTTGCAAAAAAGAGGAAGCGGGGAGGGGCAGAGAGAGAGAGCGAGAGAGAGAGAGAATCCAAGCAGGCTCTGTGCTGCCAGAGGGGAGCATGATGCAGGGCTCAAATTCCTGAACTATGAGATGGTGACCGGAGCCAAAACCAAGAGTCAGACACTTAACCGACTGAGCCACCCAGGTGCCCCTGATGTACTTTCTATTTTTGTGAATTTGGACTATCCTGGCCATTTCATATAAATGCAGTCATATGATATGTGGCCTTTTGTGATTGGTTTCTTTCACTTAGTTTGATACTTTCAAAGTTGACCAGGTTGTAGCATGTATATTTCTTTGCTTTTTATGGCCAGATCATACTCCATTGTATCAATTTGCCACAGTTTTTATCCATCAGATGATGGTCATCTGGGTTGTTTTCCACATTTGGTGATATAAATGATGCTACTGTGAACATTTGTGTACAAGTTTTTGTGGCGGCATGTTTTCATTTCTCTTGGGTACATGTCCAAGAGTGGAATTGCTGGATTGTATGGTAATTCTGTGTTTAATCTTAGGAGGAACTGCCAGCCTGTTGTACAGAGGCTGAAAATGTCACACAATTTTACATTCCTACCAGAGTCTTGTGAGGGTCTCAGTATGTTAGCATCTTGGCATGTGTGAGATACTAATTTTACAGAATGTAAAGATTAGAATTAAGACAATAGAAACCCCAAAGCTGGATAAACAGGCAGCTTTCACTAGAAAATATTTCATCATGAAAGTTCTTTAGAAAGAATGCACATTTGTGACATATTCTGATAAGGGACTTGGTAGGAATACTTCAGGGGCGCCTGGGTGGCTGAGTTGGTTAAGCGTCCGACTTTGGCTTGGGTCATGATCTCACGGTTTGTAGGTTTGAGCCCTGCGTCGGGCTCTGTGTTGACAGGTTGGAGCCTGGAGCCCGCTTTGGATTCCGTCTCCCTCTCTCTCTCTGCCTCTGCCCCGCTCGCATGCGCGCTCTCTCTCTCAAAAATAAATAAACTTTGAAAAAAAAAATTAAAAAAAAATAAATAAATAAACGTTAAAAAAATACTGAAAAAAAAAGAATTTGGTTAAATCATCTTAGCATTATTCCTAAACACTGTGTGGTAAAATACTCTATTTTTATATTCAGTACTGATAAGAGTTGAGAAAATGCAGTTCTGTTCAACAGATGCTTGTGTCCTCTACTAGCTATTAAAGTGACAAAAATGAAAACGTTTTCGCTTTTCCAGGAACTCCAGTGTGTGGGAGGAGAAAGCTGGGGAGCATCTGTCCAGGGGCTGGGGGGAAGGTGGGGAAGGAAGTTTGGATGTTTGATTTAGGCCTTGAAGGATTTGGTTTGAGTAGACAGAAGCAGCAGGCTGGAGCAGGGTAACCGTCGTGGCAGAGAAAACAGCACAGAGGTGAGAGTGGATATTGGGAGGAATTTCCGGCAACCTCAAATGCATAGTATACCTGAAAAGTCAGTGGAGATCAGGAGACGAGATTGGCAACTCAAATAATGGGTCTCATTGTGAAGGCTTTTGAACACTGCTAGGAATCTAGGGTATGATGTTGCCAGTGTTTATACCAGAGAAAATTTTTAAGAAGGGAACGACATGGTCTGTTCTGGGTTCCAGAAGGATAACCTCAAGTTTTGCTTGAGTAATATCTGTGCTTTTTAAACCTGGCTATCATTATGCTCAGTGCAAGCTTCTCAAAAGTAGAGTTTCCTTAAGAAAAAAAAAAAAAAAAAAAGTTGCCTATTACTCCAGACTATTACACCTGAATGTCTGGATTCTGAAGTTTGGAAATGCTCTCTAAGTGATTCAGACTAGCATGCTTGGAAATCACTGATTCAAATTATGGCAAAAAAAAATTTAATTTCCGTTAACTCTGTTTCACCACCCTACAGACTGGTAACAACACCAACAAAGACGGATCTAATCACAAAGCTGAAAGTGGAGCCCTAATAGAAGCTGCAAAATCAAAGATACATCAGGTAGGGTAAATTCTGAGAGAGGGCATATATCATGTGTAGTTACTAATAGTTAGGAATGATGAAGAATGTGGAAGATCATTGAAAGCAGTAAATGTTTCGAGGCCTGTATGTTTTTTTGGCTTTGGAGTATTATAATTTAAAAGCATGTTCATCCTTCTAAATACATTTGCCTAAGATGATCGTGCAGTATCGTTTCTTTTAATTCCTTGATAAAAGATTGAGAGAAATGGCCTGGGTGCATTGCATGGTAAAATCAGTTTGTAGACTATTAAAGTTCATTCTTAATTAGCTGTGGGCACGTAAGAACTGGTAGGAATTACAGGAGTGCTGTATCACTGTGCTGTGCACCTGAAAGTAATACAACACTGATTTTTAATGTTTATTTTTTGAGAGAGACAGAGCAGGAGCAGGGGAGGGGCACAGAGAGGGGGAGACACAGAATCCAAAGCAGGCCCCAGGCTCCGAGCTGTCCGCACAGAGCCTGATGCAGGGTTTGAACTCGCAAACTGTGAGATCATGACCTGAGCCGAAGTCGGACGCCCAACCGACTAAGCCACCCAGGTGCCCCCAAAATAAAGTAACTTTTAAAAAATAAAAGAATTGTTAGGAGTTTTGCTTGGAATTTGGGTATAAGTTTTATTCTACCATTACCATGTTTTTTTGTTTTTTAGAATGTCTTCTGAGAGTACAGTGAAAATAGATTCTTTAAGATCATTTAAAATTTGCTTTTGCAAGTAACTGGCGTAACTATGTTGTAAGCAGGTTGGGTTGAATTTCCTTAAGTAGAAAGTAAAGCTACGTCACCCTGTGTAAATCTACCATTGTTCTTACATACTAGCGTTTTCTTTTAATAGTATAAAGTAAGAGCTTATATCCAAATGAAGTCCCTGAAAGCATGCAAAAGGGAAATCAAGTCGGTCATGAACACAGCTGGAAATGTAAGTTTCTTCTTGACTTTTCTTTCTTTTTTCTTTTTTTCAATTTGCCAGTTTTAAGTAATTTATTTTAGTCTTAATAAGTGTATATCTACCAGTAGATAAGAACCTTGACATGGAGTTGTGCAGTAGTGATCATACCTTGTCTCTAATTTAATACGGTGCTTTTCTCATGTAAAATTGCAGCTTGCATTTTCCCTTCGTATGCAGCCCTCAGAACCACCATTTTAAATAGCTGTCTAGCATTCTGGGAGTTGTTTATCATAATTCACGCAAACATTTACTATTAGATACCTCAGGATTTTTTTAGTTTACACTCAAACCACTTACTAAAGATGAACGGTTCGGTTGTAGCCCAAACCTGCCCCTTCCAAACGGTCTTTGGCCTGACCTTCACTTTGACTAATGCCAGAGTACTTGAGACACAGTGCTCCTTCCGTCCACTCCACTGATACATGATTTTTAGGACTATGGAGGGAAAAAACAGAATTGTACACATTCTCGATGCTTTCAGGAATGGTGTTAATTTTAAGTATGAAGTCATAAGGAGATACGGTTTGTAGTAGGAATACTTAAGGTAAATTGACCCTAGAAATCCCAGGCAGGACCCAGATTAGTCACCGGGTCACTGCTCAGGTGATTTTTGAGGAGAACAAATGGTAGCCCAGGTCTGAGGTGTAGCCTGGAGGCCGAGGGGGGAAGGCCTAACTAGCCGGCCACCGGGCCAACCGTTACCAAACCTGTTTTGAGGTAAAAGGCATGATTTCTGCCTTAGTGGATGCCATAGTCCTAGGGGAGAGAGAAACGAGAAGAGAAGCAGTGACACTGCAGACTAGCAGTAATACCTAAATCAGGAGGGGGCACTGCTGCCTGGAACGAGCCTGGAAGCCCTTGTTTCCTCGGCGACCAGGAGGCAGCAGAGTGTGAGCAAGGACTTGGAAAGCCTGCAGCTAAGCTAGAGTGAGGTGGGAGGAGGCCAGGATGCCTGAGGTCCTCCTGGCTGCATGTGCGCTCTGCAGATGTGGGCATGCTTGTGCGCCTGCCACCCCAGGGGCTTCCAGAGAAGTGAGGCTCCGCGTGCCTCCCAAAATGTGATCTTTGCCACGGCAAGACTCACTCTCGAAAATAGGCGGTTCCTCCATCCACAGAATGACACTTTTTTAGATCCCTCTTTGGAAAAGCATTTGATGATTTGTATCCTAAAAAATAAGGGAGACCGTCGGTCTCTGTAATAGTCATTGAAACGAAAGGCCTAGTTAGTGCTGTTAAGTTGGCTTCCAGTTAGTGGTGTAATAGATATACATATATGGTGTATGGATTTTTTAAGGC
The DNA here is from genome assembly GCF_022837055.1 of Prionailurus viverrinus. Classification (NCBI taxonomy): domain Eukaryota; kingdom Metazoa; phylum Chordata; class Mammalia; order Carnivora; family Felidae; genus Prionailurus; species Prionailurus viverrinus. The sequence goes on along the minus strand of NC_062569.1, from coordinate 2,441,027 downwards.
AACTGTGAATTGAGTTTATGAGGTGCTTTCTGATAGGTTTCTTTTTTGGGGTTGTGAGAGCAATGGAAAATTTTGGAGCTATAGTTTTTTGTGAGCATGACTTAAATTACGCTCTTGAATACATACCAGTATAGTGGTACAATTGTGACCTCACATTACACATGTGAAGACAGAGTATAAACAGTTTATATTTTCTTTACAGTCTGCCCCCTCTCTGTTTCTTAAAAGCAATTTTGAGTACTTAAGAGGCAATTATCGAAAAGCTGTGAAGCTGTTAAATAGTTCAAACATTGCTGAGCATCCAGGATTCATGAAAACAGGTAAAAGAAAATTATGAAATTCTAGTATGCTATTTTATTTCTGGCTCTCTGTCTTTTGTTGTCTCCTGTACTTCTCTTCAGTGTGATTTTTTATAATTTTTTATTTTTATTTTATTACTATTTTTTATCTTAGACCATGAGTGTGAGTAGGGGAGGGATAGAGAAAGAGACAGTCTTAAGTAGGCTCCACACTCCGCCTGGAGCCGACGCGGGGCTCGATCCCACAACCCCTGGAATCATGACCTGAGCGGAAATCAAGAGTTGGACATTCAACCGACCGAGCCACCCAGGTGCCTCGAGCGTCCATCTCGCTACCCCCCCCCCCCACCTCTTTCTAAAAATAAAAATAAAAATGCAAAGAAGAGGCGCCTGGATGGCTCAGTCGGTTAAGTGCCCAGCTTTGGCTCAAGATCCTAATCTCATGGTTCGTGAGTTCAAGCCCCACGTCAGACTTTGTGCTGACGGCTTGGGTCCTGGATCCTGCTTTATATTCTATGTCTCCCTCTCTCTCTGCCCTTCCCCTGCTCATGCTCTGTCTCCCTCTCTGTGAAAAAAATGAATAAACATGAAAAATTTTTTTTTTCAATGCAAAGGATGAGTGAGTTTTATGATACATTTTGTTTTAGATTCTGTTCAGATTTGAGCACAGACGGCATATGCGAACATACTCGACCCCTGTTGCCCTTTTAGCTCTTCTGTTTGGTGGGGCGGCAAAAGACGAAGAAAAGCGGTTTGCTCCATTATGATGTTCTTGGATATTCCGTTTATTCTGAGTACGCCTTTTTTTTTTTTTAAACTTTTGTGTTGGTTTATTTTTTGAGAGAGAGAGCAAGTCTGGGAGGGGCAGAGAGAAAGGGACAGAGAAATTCCAAGCAGGCTCCGTGCTGCCAGCACAGAGCCCAACATGGGGCTCAAACTTGAGAAGCGTGAGATCGTGACCTGAGCCAAAGTTGAGAGTTGGACGCTTAACTGACTGAGCCACCCAGCCGCCCCTGAGTACCCATTTTTAATTCTGCTAAATTTTCATTTTTGCTGTTTTTATTGCCAAAATTTCCCCTCAGAAGCCCATAACACCCAAACACTGAAATGATCTTTCAGACTAAAAATTCAATATGCTTGAGAAAATTTTGCTTAGGATTGCCTTGATGTAGATTTCAGAATTGATATTGTCAGGCTCTGCAGTGGAGTGCGGAGCAGGGCATGTGGTTGACTGGTGAATGGTTAAGATTATGTAATAGGAAAGGTTTTTATACAGCAGTTTTATTTTTTGGTATTTTTCTTTTCTCTTTTTAATTTACATCCAAGTTAGTTAACATATAGTGCCAACAATGATTTCAGGAGTAGATTCCTTAGTGCCCCTGACCCATTTACCCCACCCCCCCTCCAGTAACCCTCTGTTTGTTCTGTATATTTAAGAGTCTCTTCTGTTTTGTCCCCCTCCCTGGTTTTACATTATTTTTGTTTCCCTTTCCTTATGTTCATCTGTTTTGTCTCTTAAAAGTCTTCATACGAGTGAAGTCATAGGATATTTGTCTTTCTCTGACTAATTTCACTTAGCGTAATACCCTTCGGTTCCATCCACGTAGTTGCAAGTGGCAAGATTTCATTCTTTTTGTTTGCTGAGTATTGATATTTTTCATAGTTATTAATTTCAAAATTGTTCATTTTCTTCTCACATGTGAAATTTAGGTTTTGCTGCTGACAAAATATGCTCATGAGAGATTTGGGAATAGAATGTTTCTTAAAGTGTTCACAGTGCTACTATCAGAGGCACTCTCCTTTAAACATTTTAGTGTATTTCCTACTGTCTTTTTTCCTAAACCTAGTTTTTGTCTTTTTAAAATATCCTTGCTTAATTTTAAAATGTCAGAAGAAAACCTTTAGATTTTAGTATTAAGTATTGAATATCCTGATTATTAATTTTCTGTGTCTAGTCTGGCATTTATATCATTGAGGAAAAGATGGACTGTCAATGAGTTGTTTTGGAGCATTTGGGAAGCAATTTAGAAGAGGAATCCTGAAGCTTGGATTGCTTTCATTACACCAAAACAAACCCCAGAGAAATGAAGGATTAAAATGTAAAAATTATAAAAGCAGCTAAAACAACAATAACTTGAGTATTTTAATTTTGTGGTAGGGAAGACTTGATCAAACCAAGAAGCATAGAGTTTAGAAAAGGTGACTAGAGGCGCCTGGGTGGCTCAGTCACTTAAACATCTGACTCTTGATTTCATCTCAGGTCATGATCTTGTGGTGAGATGGAGCCCCAAGGTGAGCTCCGTACTGGGCTTGGAGCCTGCTTCAGGTTCTCTCTTTCTCGGGGCGCCTGGGGGGCTCAGTCTGTTGAGCGGCCGACTTTGGCTCAAGCCATGATCTCACCATCTGCGTTCGAGCCCCACGTCAGGCTCTGTGCTGACAGCTCAGAGCCTGGAGCCTGCTTCGGATTCTGTCTCCCTCTCTCTCCATCCCTCCCCTGCTCGTGCCTCTGTCTCTCACTCTCTCTCAAAAGAAAATAAACATTAAAAAAAAATATATTAAAAAAAAAAAAAAAGATTTTCTCTCTCCCTCTGCCCTTCTCCCACTCACACACTCTGTCTTTAAAGATAAGTAAAAATTTTAAAAAGATGACTAAATTTAACCACGTAAAAACATGAAACATTAAAAACATAACACACACGGGACGCCTGGGTGGCTCAGTTGGTTAAGCGGCCAACTTCGGCTCAGGTCATGATCTCGCAGTCCTTGAGTTCGAGCCCCGCGTCAGCTCTGTGCTGACGGCTCAGAGCCTGGAGCCTGCTTCCGATTCTGTGTCTCCCTCTCTCTGACCCTCCCCCGTTCATGCTCTGTCTCTCTCTGTCTCAAAAATGAATAAACGTTAAAAAAATTTAAAAAAAAAAAAAACATACCCACACACACACACACACACACACACACACACACACACACACACTGAACCAGGTCACAAGACAGATGACCCAATGACATTATGGGTAATATTTGAAACAGACGTGACCCAAGTTTTCTGTAGCATACTAACAGGTAACCAGTAGGAACAATGTCTGTAACCAAGTGAAAAAGTGGAAAGAACATAAAGAAGCAGAATACAGGACACAAATGCCTAACAAGCATGAGGAGAAAGACGCTCAGCCATAGTGATACCTTTTTTTAAATGTTTATTTTGGCAGAGTGCGTGGGTGTGGACGTGCAGGTGCCAGCAGAAGAGGGAGAGCGAGAGAGAATCCCAAGCAGGCTCACACTCTCAGCACAAACCCAGCGTGGGGCTTGATCCCACAACCTGGGATCATGACCTGAGCTCAGATCAAGAGTTGGAAGCTTAACCGGCCGAGCCATAGTGATGTGTAAAGACATAGGAACTAAAAACAGCGGAGGGGCCCCTGGGTGGCTGGGTTGGACATCCCACTCTGGGCTTCAGTTCAGGTCACCGTCTCTCAATCGTGGGATCGAGCAGAGCTCGGAGCCTGCTTTGGATTCTCTCCCTCTACACCTCTTCCCTGCTTGTGCGTGCATGTGCACAGACACGCATGCACTTTCTCAAAATAAATTTAAAAAATAAATGAACAGCAGAGACTTAAAGTTTAACAAGCAAAAGCAGGATTTTATGTGTTCTGTTTCATGTATTCTTGCTATTCATCGAATACATTTCTGTTTTAAATGTTTCCACATATACTTTGTTCTTTCCAGTTTCTACATAGTATTTTGTTGTGTGGATGTAATGCACATGATGTTACTAATACATATTTTTTGTCCTTTGCGTTATTGTATCATTTGCCTATAATTATTAAAAGTTGAATCGGAAACGAAGACTAAACAGGCTAACAAAATTGATGTGCACAGCTGGTTTATCACCTGTAAGAAAAGATTTTGAAAGGAAAGGAGCTTACAAAATTTTCAGATGTTTCTTAAATTTCAAATGCCTCGTGAACTTTTCTGTAGGGCCTAGCGGATGTGATTGCGTGGCTGACGCTTGTGTGGCATGTATCAACAGTAAAACTTGTGGACAAATTTATCTGTGTTCTCAGGTGAATGCTTGAGATGCATGTTCTGGAATAATCTTGGTTGTATCCATTTTGCCATGAGCAAGCACAATTTGGGAATTTTCTACTTTAAAAAGGCCCTCCAGGAGAACGACAATGTTTGTGCACAGCTCAGTGCAGGCAGCACTGATCCAGGTGAGCTCATTGCTGGAAGACAGTTCGTATTTGACCGCCTGAGGAGGGCATGCTGAGCACTGAGGCACGTATACAATTGTCAAATCACTCTATTTATACCTGAAACTAATATAACACCGTACCTGATGTACACTGGAATTTAAAAAGTGATAATTTTTTTAAAGAAAAAATAAAAATAAATAGGTAGATGAGAGATCAAGTGGTCCAAATGTATGCCTCATGTGCCTACCTAAAATTAACATTGACCCTTCCCAACAGGTTTGACTCTGGGGATTATTAGTAGATATTGCTACTTCAAATAACAAGATGGTAGGAGTAATTATCAAGGAAACCTAAATTACGTTCACTTTTTCATGGATACAGAGATGAGTAATCACGTATGATAACGTGATAAAGCAAAATAGATTGTGAGAGTTCTCAACTGCTAAGCTGGGTTTTTTTGTTTTGGTTTTTGTTTTAAGTAAGCTCTGCATTCCGTGTGGTGCTTGAACTTGTGACCCAGAGATAGAGAGTCCCGTGCTTTACCAACTGAGGCAGCCAGGCCCTCCTAACCTAGTTTTATTATAGGTTATTTCCAAGGTTTCACATGTGCGGTTATTGGTAGTATCTAACAATCTTTTTGAGCAAATTCCTGAAGTCTTTTATTTAATATCCATACCATACGAATCCTTCACCTGGAATGCTTAAAACCAAGCAGTTATTTACCTTATTGAAATATAAAACTAATTGATGAAAAATGTATCCAAAATTGTAAGTAGTCTTTATTTATTATAGACTGAAACTTTGAAAAAGTTAGCGAAGCATAGTCTTTGTAGGTATAGTGTATTAATTTTTATGTTCATAGAAAAGTTGCTAAATCCCCCTAACATTAGCTGCATGTTTCTGGGTAAGAAAGCACATGACAATAAAATGGTTAACCAAACTGAAAGTTTAAAAAAAACGAAAAAAGTGGAATCAGGCCTGAGTGACTGGTTAAGTCGGTTAAGCGTCCGACTTCGGCTCACGTCATGATCTCGGTTCATGGTTTGAGCCCTGAATTGGGCTCCGTGCTGACAGTATGGAGCCAGCTTGGGATTTTCTCCCTCTTTCCTTTTCTTTCCTTCTTTCTTTCCTTTCTTTCTTCCTTTCTTTCTTTCTTTCTTTCTTTCTTTTCTTTTCTTTTCTTTTCATTTCTTCTCTTTTCTTTTCTTCTCTTTCTTTTTCTTTTCTTTTTCTTTTCTTTTCTTTTCTTTTTCTTTTCTTTTCTTTTCTTTTCTTTCTTTTCTTTCTTTTCTTTCTTTCTCTCACTCTGCACCTGCCCCTACCCCACTCACACTTTTCACACTTTGTCTCTCTGAAAAATAAAATAAAAAACTGCAATCTTCTAAAAAGGTGGAAAAGGTACAGAGGAGTCCGTGGGTCCTGTCTCTTTTCTTTGCCTTTCTGGAAGATTGCTGTCTGGCTGCACCAGCACAGGCAACTGAAATGACTCTGGAGAATATTTGTGGGGTTGAGGGGGACGATCACCACTGGGAGAGAGCTGTTACAGCTTCACAGTGGGGTCACTGATATTACACGAGGTAGCATTCAAGTACTTCGTGGGATAAATGTTTTGAGTGTGACTGCTTTTTTTCACCTGATGAGTTTTTTCTTAACCTAATTTGTATCACTAGGCAAAAAGTTTTCAGGAAGACCCATGTGTACATTACTAACCAACAAGAGGTACGAGTTGCTGTATAACTGTGGAATTCAGCTTCTTCACATTGGAAGACCTCTTGCCGCCTTTGAGTGTCTGATTGAAGCTGTTCAGGTTTATCACGCAAATCCCCGCCTCTGGCTACGGCTGGCCGAATGCTGCATTGCTGCCAACAAGGGGGTGAGTGCCCCTTGGGCATCGTTTTGAACCGTCCCCCAACTCGTTGCATAGAAAGCAGCAAACGCCGGGAGACATCCGAGACCTCGTTCCCTTTCTAAGTCTCGGGGAACGTACGTAGTCCGTCCTTTAACAGTTGGACAAAAGATTTCGTTTCCGAGAGTCGTTTGTTGACCTTCTGCTTCTTGAAGCATCGCAGCCTCTATCGGCTGTCATATTAAAGAGGTGGAGTCGTTGAGAGGGTCGTATCTGGTGGGACGGTGGTCCGCTGGCTGCTGGGGGCGGGGGCCGTGTCGTCTGAGGGCGTGAGAATGGCACCTGCACAGGTGGGTAGAAAAGGGCTGGCGGTAACCCCGTGAGTGCGACGCCGCTTTCCTTTTGATCCGGTAAACGGACTGTCGGACTGCCTCTCCCACAGGAGGGTCCCCCGTGACTGTGCGAAAGAGGCCGCTTTACGTGGGTGTCCTTGCCTAGATTCTCTGCACGTGGTGGTTGCTGGAAGCCTTGGGAATCTGGAGTGGGGAGCGGTCAGCAGGGGGTGGGGGCAAGACCGCTTGGATGAGAATCGCCAGACGCCTGTAAGACCCGTCCCCCCCCCCCCCCCCCCCCCCCCCCCCCCCCGGCCCTTGCCGTGCTCCTTGGCTGTGTGGAGACTGGGTGGCCTGGCACCTGAGGTGTGCCTGCCATCGGCGACCCGAGATGCATCGGCTGCCCTCGCCCCTTCCTGAGGAACCGCTGCCGAAGCCCGAGTGGGGAGGGATGTTTGCCTGGCGGTTGTCACACGTGGTATTTAAGTGGCTGATGATGTATCCCCCTGGGGAAAGAGAAGCGTGCCGTCCTCGAAGGGCTTTAAGGATTTATTGGATTGTAATTTGCCTTTTGAAAGACAACTTTCTTATTGGAGCATTCTTTTTTTTTTTTTTTTTTAATTTTTAAAATGTTTTTATTTGTTTCGTTGTGAGAGAGAGAGAGAGAGAGAGAGAGAGAGAGAGAGAGCTAGCAAGGTAGGGGCAGAGAGAGAGGGAGACAGAGGCTCTGAAGCGGGCTCTGCACTGACAGCACAGGGCCTGACGTGGGACTTGAACTCACGAACAGTGAGACCAGGACCTGAGCCGAAGTCGGACACTCAACTCACTGAGCCACTCAGGCGCCGCTCTTATTTGGTAATTCTTAAATTAATTGACAAATAATTCTAGGCAGAATGTGTACTTCTGAAAACAAAAATCTCTAGGAATGGTTTATTCTCTTTAATCCATTCATGAATTTAAGTATTGGAGGCCTCTCATTTGCACAGTTATTGAAAACCAGGGAATTACATCAACCAGGGAGTAGAGAAATACAGTAAGGCTTAATATTTTCTTTTACAATTACTTATTTTTAGGGGCACCTGCGTGGCTCAGTCGGTTGAGCTTCTGACTTGGGCTTGGGCCATGATCTCACAGTTGGTGAGCCGCTGTCGGGCTCTGTGCTGACAGCTCAGAACCAGGAGTCTACTTTGGATTCTGTGTCTCCCTCGCTCTCTGCCTCTGCCCCACTCTCTCTCTCTCTAAAAAATAAACATTAAAAAGAATAAATTAAAACAATAAAGGTGTTATTTTTAGAAGTAGTACTTTTCGGACTGTCTTCATTCTGTGGATTTTATTATGAAGTCACACCCCATTCTGCAAAGTTCTAAATCTCTAATTTTAAAAAAATGGTGGAGATGACTTAATTGCCATAATTTGGTGGATGTCAGAGTATTCAGTTTGTGCTACAAATAGGAAATATGCCAAAAATAATTATCTGTCTGTGTGCTCTCTCTTCCTTCTAAAAGGATGCTGAAGTGCCCTAAAAGACAGTTAAGACAACCCCCAAACACTCTCCAATAAAACCAGAGAGTAAAATCCCAAAAGCAGAAATTATAAACTCTAAATAAAATTCCATAAAATGTATTGAGTTGGGATAGAAGGAATGCTGAAGAAAGCAGTTTGTACCTTCAGAAATAAATTCATCTTTTAATAAAAAGAACAACTTGGGGCACCTGGGTGGCTCAGTGAGTTGAGTGTCCAACCCTTGATTTGGGCTCAGGTCACAATCTCAGGATCATGGGATCTTAAGTGGAGCCTGCTTAAGATTCTCTCTCCCCCCAATGGCCCTCTCTCTCTCTCTAAAATAAAAGTTAAGAAAAAATATCTTTTTTAAAAAGAGCCAACTTAATTGTTAAATTGGTGATACTGAGGAGATCATTTATGTCCTGTTTATCTGACGGACATTGCTTCAGACTGCTTTTGGCAGAAGTAGGGCTTACGCTTACTTGGATGGGTGTAATATATGAGAGAAGATGCGCTAATTTAAAAAAAAACACAGACTTTACTATAGGGAGAGTATGGAACCAATTTAAGAGAAGGCTGTTAAGGGGTGCCTGGGTGGCTCTGTTGGTTGAGCATCCGACTTCAGCTCAGGTCATGATCTCGCAGTTCGTGGGTTCAAGCCCCACGTCAGGCTCTGTGCTGACAGCTCAGAGCCTGGAGCCTGCTTCGGATTCTGCGTCTCCCTCTCTCTCTGCCCCTCCCCCACTCATGCTCGCTCGCTCGCGCTCTCTCTCTCTCAAAGATAAATAAACATTAACAAAAATTAAAGAAAAAGAAAGAAAGTTTATTATTGTGGATTTTTAGTTCCCTTCGGTCTTTGTTTTCATCTGTTGCACCTCCGCATCTTCCTTGCGTGATCTTGTGTGACCTTACGGATCAGGAAGGAACGTATGGATGAATCATAAATTTATCGCCACGAATAGGAAAAGAAGTCAGAATGGGAGTGCCTTCCAAGAATGGTTCAGAATATCCACTTTTTGTTATTTTTCATTGATCTTGCTTGGCTGCCCCCTCGACACAAAATTTCCAGTCAGAGCAGTTTTGTTGTATTTTTTAAGCACTGTGTAATATTTTCTTTTTAAAATGAATATACAGTGAATCCCTGTTTTATCAGAAGTCATGGCTGGAAGTACAACTATAGTAAAGTTCCAGTAGGAGCAGTGAGTAACGGTACAGAAACGTGCTTAGAGAAGGACTGTTTGCAGGGCAGAGTTTAGCTCTGCGAGTTCACGTGGGTCGGCTCCAGTTTATTCCTGCACGTGAGAGCTGCGTGACTTTATAAAATGACGGGTGGGATTCCACCTGCAGGCAACCCAGAGACCTCGAATGACGGGAAGGTAAATGCCGCTGGCACATTAAGTTCTCGTAGTGAGGTGATGCTGCTGTGTTCGTGAGACATCCCAACACTGTGTGTGTGTAGGTAGCTTTTACTGTTGTCGGTCTAATGTTTACAGGGTTTTAGAATTTCGATTTTCTAGAAGGAAAGAATTGTGCCCGTGTAAATGTTAACATGTAGCTTGTCCCAGTTTATATGTTGTTAAAATTTAATTAATGCTTTCAATTAAGAACGACACGCTGGGTTCTAGGAAGCAGAGTTGCTTCCCTTTCTGAGTCTTTGTGGCTCTCCTGTTTCCTTACTCTGATGCAGCATGGTGTCCGGGGTGTAGGATATTCTAACTAGATCGTTCTAAATAAATGCTTAAGTCGTTCTTGAATTGCCTTTTTTCCTTAGAATTACCTCAGACTTCATATTAAAATATAGCATATATGACAGACTTCCCGCTTCATGTACTAATTAACCATCCTTTTCTTCAGTACTGAACATATTTCCTTTATCACCAAAACTCCACATTGGTGGATCATAGGAACTTCCTTGGAGTACTTCGAAAAATACTAGATCATTTTTCACATCCTGTCTTACAGTTGCATTGATTAATTGGAAATTACTTGTGTTTTTGCAGACTGCTGAACAAGAAACTAAAGGCCTTCCAAGTAAGAAAGGAATTGTACAGTCTATTGTTGGTCAAGGCTATCATCGCAAAATAGTTCTGGCATCACAGTCCATACAGAATACTGTATATAAGTAAGTATTATGCAGAGAGAGAGAAAGTGTAGATATTTGATATTATTTCTCAATGTTATTTATGTATAAAAATATGCTTAAGATTTTTCATGGGAGGAACCACTTTGCAACTAGGTTTTATTTCTACTTCAACAACCAGAGCCTCATATATAAGTCCATAGTGTATATTATCTGACACAGGGTTTCGGTTTAGTCACGTATGTGCTGAGAATGTTGATGGCTCAGAGAACCCGGTCTATTCAGTTTCATTATTCAGAATGTCCAGAAGAGGGCATCTTGATGTTTCTTAAAATTTTTATATAGTGTATCATTGCTGCTTTTTATTTAGGTATTTTCCCTAAACCTGATTCTTAGTATTAGGAGAAAAAATACAAATACATAAGTAACCAAAGCAATATAAAGCTGTCACATGCAGAACCTTCAGTTGAATAGCTTTTAAATATGAACATCTTTATCTTATATAAAGAAAGATTCCGGGGCGCCTGGGTGGCTCAGTCGGTTAAGCGGCCGGCTTTGGCTCAGGTCTTGATCTCGCGTGATCTCGCGTGAGTTCGGGCCCCGCGTCGGGCTCTGTGCTGACCGCTCAGAGCCTGGGGCCTGTTTCGGATTCTGTGTCTCCCTCTTTCTCTGCCCCTCCCCTGTTCATGCTGTGTCTCTCTCTGTCTCAAAAATAAACGTTTAAAAAAATTTTTTTAAAAAAAGAAAGATTCCAATTTGGAGTTGCTATTATTATTTTTTTTTTTTAACGTTTATTTATTTTTGAGACAGAGACAGAGCATGAACGGGGGAGGGGCAGAGAGAGAGGGAGACACAGAATCTGAAACAGGCCCCAGGCTCTGAGCAGTCAGCACAGAGCCCGATGCGGGGCTCGAACTCACATACCGCAAGATCGTGACCTGAGCCGAAGTCGGGCGCTTAACCGACCGAGCCACCCAGGCGCCCGGAGTTGCTATTATTTTTAAAGTAGTAGGCTTTGTAAAAAATTTGCTGTTTTTTTCCTTCCCCAAAAATAAAATTGTTCTCTACCATTTAAAAGTTTTTCCAAAGTTTTTTTTGTTTTTTTTTTAAGTTTATTTATTTTTGAGAGAGACAGAAAGAGACAGAGAGAGACAGAGACAAAATCCCAAGCAGTCTCCACACTACCAGCATGGAGCCCGACACGGAACTCAAACTCACAGACCCTGAGACCGCGACCTGAGCCAAAATCGAGAGTCGGAGGCATAACTGAGCCACCCAGGAGCCCCCACCCCAAAGTTTTAAAATAGTATCTGGCACACATTATTTTCGTGTTAATTTATTTCAGCTATACTGCAGATTTATTTTTTTAAAGACTTAAATTTTCAAAATTATTACTACTTTTCACTTTTTTTTCCCCCTAATAAAGTTTAGTTTGGTGTATCAATAGAAAGTTATATAAATTCTCAAAAAAGGGACGCCTGGGTGGCTCAGTCAGTTGGGCGTCCGACTTTGACTCAGGTCATGATCTCACGGTTCGTGGGCTCAAGCCCCGCGTCGGGCTCTGTGCTGACAGCTCGGAGCCGGGAGCCTGCTTGGGATTCTGTGTCTCCCTCTCTCTGTCCCTTCCCTGCTCATGCTCTGTCTCTCTGTGTCTCAATAATAAATAAACGTTAAAAAAAACTAATAAATTTTAAAAAATAAAAGAAAATAACATAAAATCTCAAAAAAAATATTGTAAGGCAAAACAAAGCATTTTCGAAAACGAGGATCAAATGAAACAAGGCTCAGGTGTAACCTTTCTTTCCAGTTCTTACTATACCTGTCCTGGCCCTTGTTACAATTTTCCTTATCTGTAACTCCTCTGTTGGGTTAACATGGGCACTGCAGATCACCTCCAAGTTGTTTTCCATCCCTAGTCCCATTCCTGGGGATACAACTGGGTATTATTCATGCTTCCTACACTTGATATGCGCCATTTAGGATTTGGGTGCTTTAGCATTCCCTTGGAGTGGCTTGTTTTCAAATTTTTCCCTGTCAGAGGGCACATTTTCATTCATAATTCTATTGGTTTTATTCCCGAGAACAGAAAAGTCTTACTACTTTTTATGTTATTTACTTAGCTAATTCGGTTTTACTCTTTCAAGCGATGGACAGTCTTCAGCCATTCCTGTAGCCAGCATGGAGTTTGCAGCCATCTGTCTCCGAAACGCCTTGCTGCTCTTACCGGAAGAACAGCAAGATCCGAAGCAGGAAAATGGGTCTAAAAATAGTAACCAATTAGGTGGGAACACGGAGAGCAGCGAAAGCGGCGAAACTTGCAGGTATTCTAATCCCTTGGACCCCCTTTGGTGAAGCCCCTCAGGACTTCATTCGGGAGCCCCTTTGTCCTACAGATGAATTCTTAAAATCTCCAGACTGAATTTCCTAAATCCCCTGTTTTGAATAAGAAGAAAGGAAAGTATGAATGTTAAGTATTTCTGGAAGGGAGAAATAAAGTGAAGGCCAAGTGAGGACAGAACCTTGGGAGAGAAAAGTGGAAAGAAACAGCTTTTCATTGACAGGAGATACAGCTGTAAAGAAATCCTTTCCGCACTCAGAGATAGGGCTTTGTTTTTACTTTTATTGAAGTAAATACTTAAATCCTAAAACTTCTCACTCCTTCTATCCTTTGCCTTTTGTCCTAACATACCGTAAATCACTAACCTCTAGAATATTTCTGTTAATTTGTAGGTTTTTTTGTATAAATGTTATACCAATCTCTAGAAACTAAGAGAGTTTCTAGTAATTATAAAACACCATCATATATAAAGTTATTTTTACACATAGTACCTTTAAATTCAAGTGTTTCCTCCCAGCATTTTTTCTGGATTATTATAAAAATACATTCATTAAAGAAAACTTGAAATAAAACTGTGGGGTTTTTTCTGCCTCCATCAAGAGGTTATTTTTTACTGTAGTTGATACAAAAAAAAAAAAAAAGCAATCAGAAGAATGAGAAATGTGTGAAAATACGAGAGTGGACTCCTTTGTAGAGATATTGTTTACAATTAGAAATTTAAAAAAAATTTTTTTTAATGTTTTATTTTTGAGACAGAGACAGACCATGAGCAGGGGAGGGTCAGAGAGCAAGGGAGACACAGAATCCGAAGCAGGCTCCAGGCTCTGAGTTGTCAGCACAGGGCCCGACACGGGGCTCGAACTCACAAACCACGAGATCATGATCTGAGCTGAAGTCAGACACCTAACTGAAAGAGCCACCCAGACACCCCAACAATTAGATATTTTTGAAAGCAATACTGTGTATTGGAGAAAAGAAGCTGAAATACAGTATAGCTTTAACACATTGGTGTTACCAAGTTACTAAGCATTTTTTCATTGGTTGTTTTGGCTCTTTTGCATTTTTGGCATAAAAAATTGCATGGGAGTGGGGATCGGGCAACCAAATTTTATATTTAATTGCTTATTTGCTCTTTATAATTAAGAGTCTGTCTCTATTTTAGCAGTAAAAGCCATGATGGAGATAAGTTCATTCCAGCTCCACCTTCCTCTCCATTGAGAAAACAGGAATTAGAAAACTTAAAGTAAGTATGTAAACAAAAGTTAGCATAGCAGCTACTGCATGTTATTTTTAATCTTTATTTTGTTGATATTGTGAATGGTATTGGTGGAGTGTCAAATGTTAAACCAGTCTTTCAATCTTGTGATAAATCCTACTAGTCAGAATGTATTATCTTTTTTTATAAATTTTTTTTAATGTTTATTTATGTTTGAAAGAGAAAGAGCACGAGCAGGGCAAGGGTGGAGAGAGAGGGAAACACAGAATCCGAAGCAGGCTGTCAGCACAGAGCCCCAACTCAAGGCTCGAACCCACAAACCACGAGATAATGGCCTGAGCCAAAGTCAGACCCTCAACCGACTGAGCCACCCAGGTGCCCCTTTTTAAATTTTTTTTAATGTTTCTTTATTGTTAGAGAGAGTGCAGGTTGCGGAGGGGCAGAGAGAGAGGGAGGCACAGAGCCAGACGTAGGGCTCAAACCCACAAACCATGAGATCGTGACCTGAGCTGAAGTCAGATGCTTAACCGACTGAGCCACCCAGGTGCACCCAGAATTTCATTTTTTAAGTATCAAATTTATCACTGCTCTTACTTTTTATCCATTTCATGTAATGTGTAGAAAGGCCTTCTTGCCTCCCAGGGTTAGAAAATAATTCACACATGTGTTCTAGCACTGCCACAACCACCAATCTAAATTTTTGTTTCATGTAGAATTTTGTTTTATCTAAATGAACAAGGTATAGGAATCTACCTGTGTCTAATTTTTCGTAGTAGTCCGTTTGATTAAGTTAATTTAACTTTCAAAATAAAGCATGAAACAAAACTATGAATGTTGAGATTTTATGTGCAAACATTTAAAATTACATTTTTATAAAATAACATGTATATGTCTGTTTGCAAAAAAAAAAAAAAAATCTGGGAAGGATCTGTGTCAAAACCTTCGTAGTGGTTATTCCTGAATGGTGGAATAACTGATTTTCATTTTCTTACTGGATATGTTTTTTTCCTAACTCTTTAGGAAAGGAAGATATTTCCTTAATGTTAGTGATGCCCCTCCTTGCGTACCTAGTGTTTTGGGAGGAAGATTGGCCAGCCGGATGTGCCATTTTCTCTCTTCTCCCTCCCCCCCCCCGCCACTTAAATAAAGATGCGCCGTTTTCCAATCATATGTTGTCAGATCGGCGTGTTCACAGTAGGGCATTGCTGTCCGTGAGCTCGGGGTGCCACGCACCATGTTCACCTAAACGACAAGTTTCTATCTCTTTATTTCACTCTGTTGAAGTATACCATAAATTCACACTTTGCAGTAATGCCCTCTCTGGCCGGGGTTTTATTATCAGGAGGGAAGAATTAATCCTCTGATTATAGAGAGGAAAATCTTAAATTTCAAATTTAGTTAGAAACGGGGAGTTGGTCATTTAAGGTACATTTTGAAAGTAGTGTTTTGGGGTTGTTTTTTTTTTTTTTTTTTTTTAATTTGACAAAGATAAATGTTTTATTCAGTCATCTTTAGAGTAAAATTTCTTGAATTCTCTTGTAGTGATAAGATAGCAAGAAAATAAAAGTACTGTAACAAAAACAAAATATCAGAAGAAGGTTGCCATTGAATAAATTAAAATTGAATTTTTTTTTTTTTAACGTTTATTTACTTTTGAGACAGAGAGAGACAGAGCATGAATGGGGGAGAGTCAGAGAGAGAGAGGGAGACACAGAATCCGAAGCAGGCTCCAGGCTCTGAGCTGTCAGCACAGAGCCCGACGCGGGGCTCGAACTCACAAACCGTGAGATCATGACCTGAGCCGAAGTCAGACGCCTAGCTGACTGAGCCACCCAGGCGCCCCTAAAATTGAATTTTTAAAAAGCAGTCAAATTCCAACAGTATACCTAAAACTCACTGTGCTAGATTTTTGTCCTGAGTAGAAATGTGTAAAAACAAAGCAGGTTATGTAAAGCTAAACTGTATTTGGTATAAAGTGAGCTGGTGAGGAGGTGGATTGTCACATTCAGCCAGGACAATATTTCGGAAAATGCTTTCTTGCCAGAAAATACACTGTTTTCCCCCAGTATTACTGCTTAATGTCTTCTAGAGATGTCTCTATGGAGCCACCTGTATTTCATGTTTGTCTAAGGGTTCATTTAGTTTTAATAGGTCGTTTTGTATGGTAAAAATCTCAGTACAAAGTGTTACATGGTGTAGGGGTGCCTGGCTGGCTTATTTGGAAGAACATGGACTCTTGATCCGCAGGGTCATGAGTTCAAGCCCCCACATCGGGGCAAGTAAAGTATTAAAAAGAAAAAAAAAATGACATAGTGTAAAGTAAAATTTGACCCATCACAGTCCTCTGTTTCCAAGATCTTCCAGAGGGATGACCAGTGACTGGTTTCTGTTATGTCCTTCCGGTGAGATTTCTCAGTCATGTGTCAGCAGATGGATATATGGGATTTTTTAAGTTTTATTTCATTTATTTCGAGAAAGAGAGAGAGTGTTCACGTGCATGCATGCACATGAGTCGAGGAGGGCGGAGAGAGAGAGAGGGAGAATTCCAGGCAGGCTTCTTGCTCCCATGACCTGTGAGATCACAATCTGAGCCAAAATCCAAAGTCCAGCGCTTAACCGACCGAGCCACCCGGGCATTCCTGTGCTGTTTTGCACACTAACAATTGTATAGTGTCCACCTTGTTCTGTACCCTGCTTTTCCCATTTGACAGTGTGTCGTTAGAGATTGCTCTGTATTGGGACAAACCTCTGTTTCCCTCTTCATAATAGGGGCATAAAATTACATTCTATGGATATGACATGCATCATTCTTTTTAGCTGTTGATAGTGTTTTCAGTCTTTGATGTTACAAATAATGCTGCAGTAAGTATCACTGGACACAGTTCTTAAGGAGAATCCTTAA
This sequence comes from Prionailurus viverrinus, assembly GCF_022837055.1. NCBI lineage: Eukaryota > Metazoa > Chordata > Mammalia > Carnivora > Felidae > Prionailurus > Prionailurus viverrinus. Next base: position 2,424,318 of record NC_062569.1, on the reverse strand, counting down.
TGAAGAGAGCATTTAAGCAGTTTTTAGATTTAATTTTTACAAATTTATTTGAGTGTTGTATTAATCTTAGGGTTGTCTTATGCATGCGATTAGCAAGTATTTTATTCCATGATGGTCGAACGGCTGCAGAGCTGTGTAAATTAATCTTGCATTCTTAAAGTGGCATTAAAGAGAACGGTACGTGCGGGGTGTTCTACTTCCTCTCAGAGTTTTGTACCTCTCGTGGCACAGCTCTTGGCTTTCCACGTGTCCTGGTGGGAGGACTGGTGATTTCTAGAGAAAAGAACGTCACTTCCCTATTTTTGTGGAAAGGGGCAGAGGGCCTCCCTGGGGAATTCCGTCATCATGAAGGGAGGTAAAGATGGGTTTGCGCGAAGCTGTTAACCTTTTTTTTTCATGGAGCAGACGGGAGAGAGGAAGTGGGACAAGATGGAAGGAGCCTTAGGGTAGATTCATAAAAAGAACTGCTGTGCAGGATAGCAGTGATGGTAATGTGGAGACAAATGGTGCAGGGAAGGAGTTGTGAAAGATTTGTGGGTAATTTCCCAAGCCATAAAGGCTCCTAATGCAGTTGGGCGTGTTAAAGGGCAGCTCCGTGGCAGGGGCCAGCTGTCGTCTGTGGAAGGAAGGGCACTGAGCACATTGGTTTGCTGTTAAGATCATGGAATTCTTAGAGATTTCATCCACTTCTGACCTGCATTCTTTTATGTGATTGGAAAAGTGTGTGACTAGTGTATACTTTAGTTTTTATGGACTGTTCTGTTTGACCCCTGGTGCTCTGTAATACCCAAGACGCCAATGTAAACCCTCATTTCCTATTTTCAGCATAACTAATAAGCAGTAAATTATCATGAGTGTTCTAATGGCTGCTGCTTATAGTATGGGTTCACAGCCTCTCGAGTACTTTCTTTTTTTTCATTTCTGTATAAATGAAGATGGGTTCCAAAAGATACTCATTCTAACCAAGTTTCAGACAGATCTATTTTGAAGGAATTGTGAGATTCTGTATTAGAATTAAGATAGTTTTCAGAAAAATATTCTCTCAGTTAAAACAGATTTGCCCCAAATCAGGAAAATGTGTCAGAAATTAACGAGGCAGTTTAATTGTGAAGCTCAGATGAACGCTGTTAGGATATTGTTCAGTTCCTGAATCTGTCAGAGCTCTGCAGAGCCATCCGTTTCATCCAGTTAAGAAAGCATACACACGTTCTACAGCCTTAAATTAAATAAATGCGGTGACAACATTTTCAAATAAAAGGTGACTCTACTTCTAGGTACTTACCCAAGGGAAATAAAAGCTTGTCTGCACAATAAGTAATAGCAGCTTTACTCATGATAGACAAAAACCGGAGATAGTGCAGATAACCATTAGTAGGAGAATGGGTAACTACATTGTAATCCACTTTATACTACTCAGCTATAAAAAAACAACAAATTAATGGGGTGTCTGGGTGGCTCGTGTGGTTAAGCATCCAACTCTTTTTTTATGTGTTTCTTTTGGAAAGTTTATTTATTTTGAGAGAGAAAGAGAACCCTCATGTGTGCGAGCAGGGGAGGGGCAAAGAGAGAGGTCCACACAGGCTCTCTACCGGAGCACAGAGTCCAGTGTGGGCCTTGATCTCCTGACCCGGGAGATCATGACCTGAGGCGAAACCAAGAGTCAGATGCTCAACCTTCTGAGCCACCCCGACACCCATGTCTGCCTCTTGTTTTCAGCTCAGGTCATGATCCCAAAGCTGTGGGGGGATTGAGTTGTGCGTCAGGCTCCGTGCTGAGTGTGGAACCTGCTTGAGATTCTCTTTCTCCCTCTGTCCCTCTCCCCCACTCTTGCGCGCCCGCTCGCTTTCTCTCTCTCTCTCCTCTCAAAACATCAACAACAAATTATTGATACTTAAGTCAATATGAATGAATCTCAAAACATTCTGTGTTTCTGCGGTGCTTGGGTGGCTCAGTTGGTCAAGTGTTCAGCTGAAGTCATGATCTTGTGATTTGTGGGTTCAGGCTCTGCCTTGGGCTCTGTGCTGACAGCTCAGAGCCTGGAGCCTGCTTCCGATTCTGTGTCTGCCTCTCTCTCTCTCTGCATCTCTCTCTCTCTCTGCCTCTCAAAAATAAACATCAAAATTTTTTTTAAAAACCATTGTTTTTCTTCTCCTGCAGTGTGAAGTTCATGCTGTATGGTTCCATTTATGCCATTCTGTGCCAGGCAAAAACTACAAAACAAATTTAGGTTGATAGAAATCGCAGCAGTGGTGGGGCAGAATTGACTAGAAGGATCTTTCTGGTGTGATAGAAATGTTCTGTATCTTGATTGGGCTAGTGGTTACATGTATACATCCAAACTCATCAAATTGTACCCTTAAAGTTACGCATTTTGCTGTATATAAATTAATCGCTCTTAAAATTTTAAGGTTTTGGGGCACATGGGTGGTTAAGTCAGTAGAGCATGTGACTTTCATCTTGGGGTTCTGAGTTCAAGCCCCACATTGGGGGTAGAGATGACTGAAAAAAAAAACTAAAACGTTAAGGTATTTTGAAATTTTGCAAAAAGTAATACAATTCTACATATATGATGTTGGGAAATATAACCAGCAATGATTCATACCTGGTCAGTTCCGCATTCTGGCATGTCATGGAAAGCTCAGTTTCTTAACGAAAAGAGAATTCTTGCCACGTACTCCGTAGACCCTACGGTTGTGGTATGGGGTGGCACAGCCACTCCCACATCTCTACCAAGCACGTGGAAGGCGCACTGTTTAATGTGTGATGCCAGGGGTTTCGAAACTCACTGCCAACACTGCGTAAAATGTGTCAGCAACTTTTTTTACATTACATGTTGAAATGATATTTTATGTATATTGGGTTATTTTAAATATGTTAAAACTAATTTCACCTGTTTCTTCTACCTTCTTTAATGTTTCTATTAGAAAATTTATCTATTTTTTTTTTAATTTTTTTTTTAATGTTTATTTATTTTTGAGACAGAGAGAGACAGAGCATGAATGGGGGAGGGTCAGAGAGAGAGGGAGACACAGAATCTGAAGCAGGCTCCAGGGTCTGAGCTGTCAGCACAGAGCCCGACATGGGGCTCGAACTCATGGAGTGTGAGATCATGACCTGAGCTGAAGTCGGACGCTCAACCGACTGAGCCACCCAGGCGCCCCTCTATTAGAAAATTTAAAAGTATATTCCCTGCTCCAATTACATTTCTGTTGGACAGTGCTGCTCTGAGGTTTCGGAACTGTGTTTGAAGTGTTTATATTCACACATGGTTTTCACAAATATGTAATACTGTTTCTATGCCAGCTTCCTCACATGCCATTTATTTTAGCTGAATATCTCAAACATTTTTTTTTTAATTTACATCCAAGTTAGCATATAGTGCAACAATGATTTTAGGAGTAGATTCCTTAATGCCTCTTAACCCATTTAGCCCATCCCTCTCCCACAACCCTTCCATTAACCCTCCATTTGTTCTCCATATTTAAGAGTCTCTTCTGTTTTGTCCCCATCCCTGTTTTTATGTTATTTTTTTCCCCTTCCCTTATGTCCATTTGTTTTGTCTCTTAAAGTCCTTGTATGAATGAAGTCATATGATTTTTGTCTTTCTCTGACTGACTAATTTCACTTAGCATAATACCCTCCAGTTCTATCCACGTAGTTGCAAATGGCAAGATTTCATTCTTTTTGGTTGCCGAGTAATACTCTATTGTGTGTATATACCACATCTTCTTTATCCATTCATCCGTCAATGGACATCTGGGCTCTTTCCATACTTTGGCTGTTGTGGATAGTGCTGCTATAAACATGGGGGTGCATGTGCTCCTTCGAAACAGCACACCTGTATCCCCTGGATAAATACCTAGTAGTACAATTGCTGGGTCATAGGGTAGTTCTATTTTTAATTTTTTGAGGAACCTCCATCCTGTTTTCCAGAGTGGCTGCACCAGCTTGCATTTCCACCAACAATGCAAAAGAGATCCTCTTTCTCCACATCCTCGCCAACATCTGTTGGTGCCTGTTTGTTAGCCATCCTGACAGGTGTGAGGTGGTATCTCATTGTGGTTTTGATTTCTATTTCCCTGATGATGAGTGATGTTGAGCATTTTTTCATGTATCGGTTGGCCATCTGGATGTCTTCTCTGGAGAAGTGTCTATTCACGTCTTTTGCCCATTTCTTCACTGGATTATTTGTTTTTTGGGTGTTGAGTTTGATAAGTTCTTTATAGATTTTGGATACTAACCCTTTATCTGATATGTCATTTGCAAATGTCTTCTCCCATTCCATCAGTTGCCTTTTATTTTTGCTGATTGTTTCCTTCGCTGTGCAGAAGCTTTTAATTTTGATGAGGTCCCAGTAGTTCATTTTTGCTTTGGTTTCCCTTGCCTCCGGAGACGTGTTGAGTAAGAAGTTGCTGTGGCCAAGATCAAAGAGGTTTTTGCCTGCTTTCTCCTTGAGGATTTTGATGGCTTCCCGTCTTACGTTTAGGTCTTTCATCCATTTTGAGTTTATTTTTGTGTCTGGTGTAAGAAAGTGGTCCAGGTTCATTTTTCTGCATGTCGCTGTCCAGTTTTCCCAGCACCACTTGCTGAAGAGACTGTCTTTATTCCATTGGATATTCTTTCCTGCTTTGTCAAAGATGAGTTGGCCATACGTTTGTGGGTCCAATTCTGGGTTCTCTTTTCTGTTCCGTTGATCTGAGTGTCTGTTCTTGTGCCAGTACCATCCTGTCTTGATGATTACAGCTTTGTAATACAGCTTAAAGTCTGACATTTTTGTCTTTAAAAGGCCTAATGTCCAAATGAATCTTAGAATGAAGACAGTTGTGCAGGATTGATATTTTGGCTCTCTGCTTTGATTGAAATATTAATGTTTCCACATGCATTTGAGAGATCATGATTTTCTTGTAAACAATTAGTTATAAAGGCATTCTTTTCTTTTAATCTTTCTAATTTAAAAGAAAACACAAAACAGCCAAACATTTACTGTCTACTGATACATTATGGGTTTTTTTCATTTTTGTTAAGTTTGTTTATTTTGAGAGAGGCAGAGAGAGAGGGAGAGAGAGTCCCAAGTAGGCTCCACACTGTCAGCATAGAGCCCAGTCGTGACCTGAGCCGACATCAAGAGTCAGATGTTCAACTGACTGAGCCACCCAGGTGCCCTTTACCTTATGTTTTAAAAATGGATTTATTGAGATATAACTCAAAAATCATACAATTTGCCCTTTTAAAATTTACAATCCAGTGGTTTTTAGTATATTCACAGAGTTGTGCGACCATCACGACAGCCACTTTTAGAACACTTTATCACCTCAGAAAGAAACCAGGCACCCTTTTCACTGTCCTTCCTCTGCCCCCAGTCTGCTCCCCAGCCCTCATTAATGTACCTTCTAACTCTATGGATTTTTCCGTTCTGGACATTCATATGAGTGGAATCAAAGTAATATGTGGGCTTTTATGACTGGCTTCTTTCACTTAGGATAATGTTTTCAGGGTTCATCCAAGTCGTAGCATGTACCATAGTCGTTTTTATTGCTGAATAATATTTCATCATATGGATATACCTTATTTATCCATTCATCCATTGGAAGACATTTGGATTATTTGTCTGTTTTTAAGATTTTTTTTATTTCTTTACTTTTAAGTAATCTCCACACCCAACATGGGGCTCAAACTTAAAACCCTGAGATCGAGAGTCATGTGCTCTACCAACTGAGCCAGCCAGGCACCCCTGGATTATTTGTCTTAAAGCTATTGTGAATAATGCTGCTCTCTGCATTTGTGTACAAATCTCTGTGTACAAATTTTCTGTGTATGTTTTTACCTTTCTTGGATATTTACCTAGAAGTAGAATTGCCAGGTCACATAGTAATTCTGTTTCTCATTTGAGCAATTGCCAGACTGTTTCCTAAAAGGGTCGTACCATTTCATAATCCCACCAACAGAATGTGAGGATTCCAGTTTGTTCACATCCTCACCAGCACTTGTTATTTGCCCAGAGTTTGATTGCACATTGCAGTGGGTGTGAACTGGCGTCTCGAGGTGGGTTAGTTTTGCCTTTCCCTGAAGACTAATGATGTTGCGCTTCTTGTCATGTGCTCGTTGGGCATTTGTGTATCTTCCTGGGAGAAATGTTCATGCACATCCTTTGCCTATTTTGTAATTGGGTTATTACCCTTTTATTGTTGACTTGTAAGAGTTCTTTACGTATTTCAGACACAAGACCCTTATCAGATACGTGATTTACAGATATTTTTTCCCATTCTGTGGGTTGTCCTCTCACTTTTTTGAAAGTAGCGTTTGAATCACAAAACTTTTTCATTTTAATTGAGGTTAAAAAAAAATAGAGCTGAGGTAAAAGTTTTTCATTTCAATGATGCTCAACTTACCTGTTTTTTTTTTTTTCTTTGATCATGCTTTCTGTGTCGTATCTCAGAATCCTTTACCAAGCCCAAGGTCATGTTGGTTTACCCCTATGTTTTCCTCTAAGACTTTTATAGTTTTGGCTGTTACATTTAGGTCTTTGATCCATTTTGAGTTAACTTACATATGATAAGAGGTAAGGTCTCAGCTTAATTCTTTTGCATACTAATACTTTAGTAACAGTAAAGAAGTAAGTTCATATGATCAGTCACATACTAACATTTCATTATTGCTTAGTGGTTTAATAGCAGTCTTGGGTATGTACTGAGTCTGCATTTAATAGGGCATCTTTGTTATTCATTCTGAGATTGTGATATTAGCTGAACCTTTAATTTCTGAAACTGAAATGGAATCTGTCTAGAACTTGGGGAAAAAAGTGTAACAGAACTGAAAAATAATAGGAAATAATTTGGGGGCCCACATGGGAAATGTCTGTATGAGAAAATTCTAATTACAGCATACAAAATAAAAGTGAAATTTCAATTTGTCTTTTTTTTTTTAAGAAACTATAAAAATGGATAAAAAGAAAGTGCTCAGATCAAATTTAATTAAGCCCAGTTATTTAACAAGTATAAATTAAGGAACTTTAATGAGTTCATTTAGACTCTGATACTAAGTGAGTGATTTCCCATTCAGTTAAAAGGGACCTCTTAAGACCCAGCTTTTTTGGGAAAAAGATGAATCAAACAAATGCGTAATAACATAAATATTACAGACAGTTCTAGTGTACTTAATCCTATTTTGGGGTGCTTAGATGGCTCAGTCGGTTAAGCATCTGACTTTGGCTCAGGTCGTGGTCTCCGGGTTTGTGGGTTCAAGCCCGCATTGGACTCCATGTTGACTGTATGGAGCCTGCTTGGGATTCTCTCTCTCTCTCTCTCTCTCTCTCTCTCTCTCTCTCCCTCCCTCCCTCCCTCCCTCCCTCCCTACCACTTGTACACTCTCTTTCTCTCACAATAAATAAATAAACAAAAAAAGAATCCTATTTGTTTTCGGTTTTAGTCTAGTGGTCATATTCTAGCTCACGAGACCTACCTAAAACGGAATTATGGCTAATAATCTTTTGAACCTCTTGGTGCTCTTACAACCGAGTATGTGGTCCTTACTGAAATGTGTCCATTTAGAATCAACTCTACCAAAGAAGGAACATGCCTGTGTGACATTTCTTTCGCATTATCAGCAGGGTTCGGATAATTCTTCGGTCATCTGCCATTCTGTGGAAGCCCTATAGGGCCACCGAGCCATTTAACAAATCATTTAACCCCTGTAGGCCTTACTGTTCTTTTTTGTCAAGTAAGCGAATGGAGTTGGGTGGTCTTCAGGTCCTGTGCATAAAATGCTGTGTCTGCGGCTTCAGGAATCTTATTTGCTGCCTAGGCTAGGACTGGGTCCTTTGGGATGGTAGATTTGGTTGAAAAAACCTTTTTTCAGCTTCTTTGTGCTGGGCTTCTGTTTGTTTTGGATTTGGGGTGTGTGAGTAAGCTTTTTTGCAGAAAACTGTTATTAGAAAGCAAAATGCTTATGGAAGACATGAAGTAAAAAACTTATTTAACTCTTAAATTTTCTTAAGATTTGAGAGTTGACAAGTTTAACATTTTGGAGATTATTGTAAATACACGGAAATAGTTTGAAAGTTTTTTTTTTTTAAGTAGGCTCCATACGCACAGTCGGGCTCGAACTCATGACCCCAAGATCAAGAGTTGTGTGACCTACCAACTGAGCCAGCCAGGCGCCCTCATTATTATTATTTTTTTCTTTTTAATTATAAAATCTAGTACCGTAATCAGCTTGGAAGAAATCCTTTTTTTTTTTTTTTTTTTTTTTTTTTTTTTAACATTTATTAGTTTTGAGAGACAGAGTGAGACAGAGCACAAGTTGGGGAGGGGCAGAGGGAGAGGGAGACACAGAATCCAAAGCAGGCTCCAGGCTCCGAGCTGTCAGCACAGAGCCCAACGCGGGGCTCGAACTCACAGACTGCAAGATCATGACCTGAGCCGAAGTCGGACCCTTAACTGACTGAGCCACCCAGGTGCTCCCGTTTGTATTTTTTTTTATGTTTGTTTATTTTTGAAAAAGAGAGTATATGCAAGCCGGGAAGGGGCAGAAGATGGGGCCAGAGGATCCAAAGCTGGCACTGTGCTGACAGAGCCCGATGCAGGTCTTGAACTCACGACCGTGAGATCATGAGCTAAGTCAAAGTTGGACTTGGGGCGCCTGGCTGGCTCAGTCGGGTAAGTGGCCGACTTCAGCTCAGGTCATCATCTCGTGGTCTGTGAGTTCAAGCCCCACATCGGGCTCTGTGCTGGCAGCTCAGAGCCTGGAGCCTGCTTCCGATTTTGTATCTCCCTCTGTCTCTGCCCCTTCCCTGCTTGCTCTCTGGCTCTCGCTCTCTCAAAAATAATAAACGTGGAAAAAAAATTAAAAAAAAAAAAAAAGTTGGACACTCAACTGACTGAGCCACCCAAGGTGACCCAGAAGAAATTCTGTGTTGGATTTTCTGTGTGTTTAATGTTTGTCTTTTTTTTTTTTTTTTCAACGTTTATTTATTTTTGGGACAGAGAGAGACAGAGCATGAACGGGCAAGGGGCAGAGAGAGAGGGAGACACAGAATTGGAAACAGGCTCCAGGCTCTGAGCCATCAGCCCAGAGCCCGACGCGGGGCTCGAACTCACAGACCGCGAGATCGTGACCTGGCTGAAGTCGGACGCTTAACCGACTGCGCCACCCAGGCGCCCCTGTCTGTTTATTTTTGAGAGAGAGCAAGCACAGGCAGTAGAGGAGCAGAGAGAGAGGGAGGCAGAATCCCAAGCAGGCTCCGTGCTGTCAGTGCAGAGCCTGATGCAGGACTCGAGCCCACAAACTGTGAAATCGTGACCTGAGCTGAAATCAAGAGTCAGACGTTCAACCAGCTGAGCCACCCAGGCGCCCCTCTTCATTGGATTTTTTGGGGCCAATTTTTCAAACAGTGTTCGCTATAAGATTGCTTTGTAAATGTATTTTCCTTTGACAAATGGTGAGTAAGTTTACCCCCATTTTAGCCTCTCTTAATAAGGGTTAAACGATTTCAGACATTAGTTTTACATTCATTTAACTCACAGTGTGTGTGGCTTGGCAGATTTTGATGCCCAGTCTTACATGGCTCGTTGCTGTAATTTGGTGCTTTAAGGGAAGTCCTCACCCCCATTTCTTTCCTTTCTCTTTTCTTGTCTTTTTTGTTCTCTCCTTTCCGAGGGTTGACGGTCTGTGGACCCAGAGCGAGCTCCTCCAGCATGCAGAGGAGAGAATGTGGGGTTGTGTCAGACCCTCCGTGGGAGGGGGAGAGGGGCCGGGAGAAGCTCTGTGTCTCTTCCCTTGAGGTATAGTTCTTCCAGTCTGGTGACCTGTCAGATCCACTGAGTGCTTGGTAAAGCAGATTGGACAGTGACTCGAGGAAGCAGTGGGGTAGGGGTGGGGGTGGGGGGGGCTCGGTATTTTAAGTAGCAGCTCTCAAAAGTAAAGTGAGTTCTCCAGGGGCTTGGTACACCGAGCTGTGTGTGTTGGCAGTGTTAGAGCCCTGCGGGAATTACGCACAGTGCAGTGTTGACTCCTAAGAGGCAAAGGAGGATGAAAGGAGGAGGATGAGAAGCTGGGGCAGATTGTGAGGCACCGAGGAAAGAGGAGCCATAAATGTTGGCTTGAGTTTCGTGCAGTGATGCTTGCTTAGTCCTGACAGCTCTTGATCAGAATGCCAGCCCACAGAGTTCCACGTTCACATACATGAGTATTTTTGACAAGAAAGATCGTTGTTGTGACTTGACACGATACCTTCTGGGAGAAGAGGTAAAAGTTGAGGAAACCACATTGTACCTGGTACATGACTGCAGTTTGGACTTCCCGGGCAACAGGAACCTGCTGCAACCTTACATGACTGATTTCTGGACCCAAAGTGGGCTTGACAGGGGGCTGGGGCAGTAATAGCCCCCCACTGTCGGGAGAGGCTGGGACAGGCTTTTCCCAGCAAGCCCGCCCCGAGGTGTGGCCGTCCCGGACGCCAGGCCCCACAGCTTGCGGGACATTCCCCTGTCTGAGGGAGCTTTGTCCTCGAGGCAGCCTCCCAGCAGGACAGGTAGAGGTCTGGGTGCCTGAGTCAGAAAAAACACTGAAAGCTGTGGCCTCACCTGTTACACACGGCCTGCACAGATGCTGAGGGGTTGCCACAGTCTCTGGGCAGGAGACAAAAGATAGTGGGCTTCTGCTTTTAAGGAGCTTATGTTTTGCCCTGACCTTCGGCCGAGTCATGAATGAAAATGGACATGAAACTTTGTGATGGTCATTCGTATAGGCCCTAAGCCCATGGGAGGCCTTGGGCCTCTGGAGATGGAGACTCAGGCCTTAACAGCCATTTGTCCTCATCAGCAGTACATACGTACCTGGCTAGTGAATGAGTATTCGTTGCCATTTTAAAATGGAAACTACAGGGCGCCTGGGTGGCTCAGTCAGTGAGGCGTCTTGACTCTCGGCTTCTTCTCAGGTCGTGATCTCCCGATTTTGTGAGTTCTGGCTCTCGGTGCTGGCAACGCCGAGCCTGCTTGGGATATTCTCTCCCTCCCTCTCTCCCTCCCTCTCTCTCCCCCTCTCTCTCTCTGTCTCTCTCTCTGCCATCCCCCCCCCACCACCACCACCACTTGCGCTGTCTCTCTCTCAAAATAAACCTAAAGCAAAATTTTCTCACGGCAAATTTTTAAAAAAACAATAAAGTAAAAACTGCAAATAAGCCAAAAGAGGAAATTAAGTCCCCCTTAATCTCAGGACAGAGCTAGGCACTGAGGAGCTTCTGCACAGGGGAGAGAACTAGCCAAGGTCTCCCTCCTCTGGGCCCATGAGGAAGGGGATGTTGCCCAGGGGCTGTGGCCACAGAGCAGCCTGGCTGGTCCAGACAGCTCCTGGAAACACAGACATACCCCTTTGAGAATGACACTCCTTGCCTGCTTTCACTCTTTTCTGTGAATAGGGTTCAGATTTTAAGTTAGGAGTTCAGTTAGAAAATTGAAACTTCTGATGTTTGGAGTACATTGGTTGCTTCCATTTTATTTTATTTATATTTTATTATTTTATTTGTTGTTTTTTTTTTTTTTTTAAGTAGGCTCCATGCCCAATGTGGGGCTTGAATTCACAGCCCTGAGATCAAGAGTCACATGCTCTACTGACTGAGCCAGCCAGGCACCCCTGTTTTCTTCCCTTTTAAAAAGACGAGTTTGAGTACCTATGTGTGCATAGGTACACATGCATTAGAAAAATCGTAACATAATCCTTCCTTTCTGTTTTATCTGTAGGCTGTCCTGTGAACTGATACAGTACCAATGTGATCGGATGGGAAGGGCGGTGAATTGGGGATCAACATTAGTCCTGACTCAAGTCACACACTCTAAGCTAGGGAATATATTTAATGACTTTGGATTTCAGTTTCTACCTTCATAAAACAAGGGATCTCATTAGGCACTCTTTCAGCCCTACCATTGTGGCTTAAGGCCGTAAATGTCCATTTCCTTGTGTTTCCTCTGGGACCAGTCTACCTTTTTGTGTTCTTCGATGCCGAGGGAGCACTTTGCCTTCAGTGGACAAGTTTCCAAGGTTCCAGAAACCAGGAGTCATCCAGTGAAGCGGAAACTGCAGACCACTTCTGGATTTGCCCCACTGTGCTTTCAGAAGGGCCGTTTCTAGTCAGAGGATTTCAGATTACTAGAAAACTGCGGTGGTGCAGCGGTTACATTTTGCTTAGACTGAAATCACAACCCGAATGCACTTAATGATACACATATGTACTGTAATTTGTAAACATAGCTCAAAACCCTGTATCTTCGTTGGTTCCCTTGTGGTTGGCCATTCAGACCTCATTTCTACTTGACAGGGGTTTATTTTAAGATTGCTTTTTAGAGCGGTTGTTTAACATTCAAGTGATCTATTAGTGCCAAGTCCTTGGCTAGACCTGCTGTAAATGAGCTCCCCGTTAAGTAGAAAACCGAATAGAAATTTAGCTTTCCAGCCCAACTTAGCAAAATCAGTGTAAGCTGAATTTTCTTATCTTCACATGTAGCTTTTCAGCCTGATTTCTTTCTTGAATATTCACAAAGTGTGTAGGCGAATGAAATTCTTTTAGTTACTCTTGATAGCGTTGCTTAGGGAGAACTGTAGACTTAACAGGCTCAGAGAGGAACACTTTACAGGAAGCTAAGTGGATTTGTTAGTAACTTAATTGTATTTCTTCAGGAAATGGGTTTGAAAAAATAAGATCTGCTTCTGTAACTGTATTTCCAGGATGTTAAATGTTCTGTGGGAAGTAAGTTCTCACTAGGCCCGTAACTGCATTATTTTTTTGACAGGCAAAATATATATTGTAACTCTTTTGGTTATTTTGTTAGAGATGGGAGTCAGCTGGGTGGAAGCTACAGATGATTTAGGTAAATAGCAGCACACCGTGCCTTAGATGACAGTTTCTCCATCATCCTAACGCTTACCTGTGGCTTCCTCCTTTCCAGATTGTCACAGCTATAATCAGGGCCTTCTTTCCTATTTAATAACAAATACAGCTGCTGTCAATTTTGTAACTCAGGTTTTCAGCGCTTCCCTTTTGTGTTCCAGATGCTCCATACTTGCCTGCAGTGCTTACGTGGCTCTGGCTTTAGGTGATAACCTTATGGCTTTGAATCACGCAGATAAACTTCTTCAGCAGCCCAAGCTGTCAGGATCCCTTAAGTAAGTGTGGCTTGCCCTGTGCGTCCGGGTTTGTTTTGTGTGGAGGTTTTCGTTAGTTTTTGGTGCATATCGCTGCTTTTTGCCCCCTCGGTGGGATATATATTATCTAGACAAGGCAACTGATTGAAGCATTAATTTGGTAATTCCGCGTTAGGCTCTTTTCCCTTGTACCTCAAGGATTAACAGCGATAGCGTTTGCTGGACGGAGCGTCAGGACGTGGGAACTGCACAGTGTCTCCTGTCCGCTGCTGGGCCTGTCTGGAGCGCGTGTGCACATATTGGTCCCCAAGATAAAGGGAGTCCTCAGGGAGAAGACCCACACGAAAAGGAGTTTCTTCAACGGGATAAATCTGATGCAAGGACTGCGGTTTAAAGGGGCCAACAAGCATTCTGAGTACAGGAGTTTTATTCAAACTCCGCAGAGGCCTCTTCACTAGTAGTGTCATTGTCATTCTAAAATTTGCTAAAGCACATCTTTCCTTTTATGGAAATTGAGTGAGAAGCAGCGTCCTCTGAATCTTTGTATGTGGCTTTTACTCAAAGCCACAAATACTCTGCATACCATTAGGACAGTTGTTTTTCTCATTCATCCTGTGGGTAAATACTTATGATCTCCAAAATATAATTACTTACTCTTGCTTTTTAGTGGTCTTGTTTATAATGTGCAGTGCTTAGAATTGTGAGATCGTACTCTGAGGAGTAATTCTGCTAAGGTGTAATTATTTTTGTCTTCAAGAAAACGTATCGCTGTATACAAGCATCTAAAATTAACATCGATTAAGGCTGTTTCAGGCCAGTGTTCCCCAAACACACGTTTGTATTTCAAAAAAAAAAAAAAAAAGAGTCAGAGAGCATCCGGTGAGGTAAGAGACTGCCACAGTTCAGACCTAAGACAGCTGCCCTTCTGTAGGAAAACCTCACCCAGCGTCCAGGCCGGGAGGGAGCCTGAGTTCCAGCTGGAGGCAGGCGGGCTCCCACTGAGGGGAGGCTCCGTCACCCAGCTCCGTGAAGCCCCAGCGAAGTCCCAGCCAGCCGGGTCGGCTGCCACAGCCCTCGCCACGATCCAGCGCTCAGGCTGCGGCTGTGACGCGCTCGGCCAGTGCGGTGTTCTCTTTTTCTTTTCAACGGAAATGAAACCCAAGTCCTCACGGCTTCTTAAAATTCTTGGGTTGACATTGTGGTCCCTATTCTCAGATAAATCCCAAGTAGGTTCGTGCCCTCTGTTGGAGGGTTTCTAAGTTCATTTGTCAACTTTCAGGGGATTGGCCAAGCCGTGTCTGGTCATTTCTTTTTTGATTCTCTTAACTCTCCTTTCCTGAGTGTTGGTTTCTTAGTGAACAGCGAGATCACTGTCTGTCTTCCCAGTAAAGACAGGTAGGTCCTTCTGCATCTGGCAGCTCAGCAGCTCGACCCCCCTCACTCCTTGTTGCTTTCTGGACACATAGTCAAAGGTTTCTTGGCTCTGGGTGTCACGAAGGCGTTGCATTTGGCTAAAAACGGAAAATGTCTTGAAATAAATTCACAGAAAACAATTTGAACTAGTTCTTTAGATATATGTGTTTGTGTTTTGCAGTGATTACTGGCTTGTGGATACTAAATAAAAACTTCAAATTATCTAATTTCAAAATATAATTGAAGTTACTGATTTTTTAAAAACTTGTCCGTTCTGTTAGAGTATTTGGTGGAGAAGCAAAGTAAAAAGTCATTGCAGCTCCTGGTACTTAGAGGAAATTCCTTAATAAAAAATTAAAGAGCTCTTGAGTAGTTAATGCATATTAAAAAATCCCTAAAAAGATTATATTGAAAAAAGCCTAAAATTGGAGGGCTTGAGATTCATGGGGACAGATTCAGTTGGGGCAGGCTAGCTAGAGTAGGTGAGACCTGAGCTAACCATTTAAAAGGAGTTGGGCATAGAGATTAAATAAATTAAGTAAGTAAAAATATTAAAAAAATATATGGGGGGGCCCCTGACTGGCTCAGTCAGTGGAGTCTGCAACTCTTGATCTTGGTGTTGTGAGTTCAAGCCCCATCATGGATGTAGAGATTACTTTAAAAATAAAATCCTAAGTAAGTAAATCTTTAAAAAAAAGAAGAGGAGTAGATATTGGCTTGTGGGGATGAGGCCAGGCTTGCCCAAGAAGGCAAGGCCACCGGGGAGCAGTGGGTGTGCCCAGCCCAGGACACTGTCTGGTGGGATGGAGAGCCATCTCTGAGGGGGTGGGAATAGTGACTGGATATAGAAACGTGGGACCAAACTTGGAGAACTTTAAATCCATAAAAGTTTTGTTTTGTTCTCGTGTAGAAAAAGTCATTAAGATTTTCAGCAAGCGTGTAAAATATCTAATCCTGTTTTATTTTTGAAAAATCAATCAGGTGACCGTAGGGAAGAATCATCTCGTAAGCAAAGGACTGCAAGAAGCAGGCTGTTGTAAGCCAGGAGGATGTGTATCCGTCCTGACCTCAGTGGGCATAAAATAGATTTGACAAAGCAGGAGACCTTTGGAATAGAAGTAAAGTTGGTCCAACCCACATCTGGTCTCAGTCCAGTCTGGCCCTCCGCTGTCTCTGGACCCGTCCAGCAGCAGAGCCTGATGGCTTCATCCTTCGACCGAGCTGCTGTTTTAGAACTTCATTCTAAAACAGAGCTTCATGTTGATGTTACTTTCTGCATAAACAGAACAGTATGTTTGCCTGTTGTCAGCTGCTTTCTGAATCGACACATGTCATTTGTTCCAGCTTAGCTAATACAAACGATTGTTGTATATTTTAAGATACTTTTATAAAGAGATAAAATTTAGCCCTTAATTAATCCATTTATAGACGTGAAATACATGAAGCATATGTACACCAAAGCTTGTTATACACTGGGTGTTGTGTGTATGTGATCTGTTTATTTCATTTAGGTTTTTGGGCCATTTATATGCTGCAGAAGCCCTCATCTCTCTGGACAGGATATCTGATGCCATTACTCACTTGAACCCCGAGAATGTCACTGATGTTTCCTTGGGCATCTCTTCAAATGAACAGGACCAAGGTTCGTGAGGACACATTTGATCAGAACTGGTCACCATTTCCACAGCCTTCCTGTTGTAACTCAGGATGTGTGGAAATTTAAGGGCACAGTTGGAAAGGGAAGGAGATTTTAGGTTGGCCGTCTACAAATTTGGCTGTACTTACTTTGTAGTAATTGTTTGCTGGGTAGATCTGGGAGTTGATTATCATATGGTCTAAATGCTCATTATAGAGGGGTGCCTGGCTGGCTCAGTTGGTACAACGTGCAACTCTGATCTCGGGGTCATGAGTTCGAGCCCCGTGTTGGATGTAGAGATTACTTACCAAAAAGAAAAGAGAGACTATTTTAAATCAGTTTTCACTTTTGAAAGCATGGTAGTATTAGAAAAATTTGTTTTGTTTTGAAACGTTTGTGTGTATTTATTTTGAGAAAGCGGGTGTGCATGAATGGGAGCCAGGCACAGAGAGAGAGAGAACCCCGAGCAGGCCTCACGCTCAGTGCAAAGCCCAACCCCGGGGCCTGATCCTGCAGCCTGCAAGATATCAACCTGAGGCATTATCAAGAATCTGACACTTAGGGGCACCTGGCTGGCTCAGTGGCTTGAGCGTTTGACTTCAGCTCAGGTCATGATCTCAGTGCAAGAGTTCGAGCCCCATGTCGGGCTCTGTGCCAACAGCTCAGGGCCTGGAGCCTGCTTTGGATTCTGTGTCTCCCTCTCTCTCTGCCCCTCCCCTGCTCACTCTCTCTCTCTCTCTGTCTCTCAGAAATAAATAAACATTTAAAAAATTAAAAAAAAAAAAAGAATCTAACACTTAACTGACTGAGCCACCCAGGCACCTCTAGAACGATTTGTTTTGATTCTCATACTGTATTTTTCTCTTTGGAGGGATTCAGCAGTCCAGGGAAAAGTAGAAAGCATTCAAAAGTGAGTTTTAAATCATGGCTAAGTTTTTAAGGAAGCAAGACTGGCATTCATTGTATTCGAGATTATTATGCAGGCATGGGGGGAGGGGGCTACCTGCTGGTACCCTCCGGTAGAGCCTCCCTCGACATACTGAGAGATTGCTTCGATAGAGTGGATTTTCCATTTCATAAACAGACTAGGTTTCTAGAAAATACGCTGTGTTGTCCTACCCCCTCAGGTTTGTTTTCTTGTCTTTGTAGGATCGGACAAAGGTGAAAATGAAGCAATGGAATCCTGTGAGTAAGAAGTTTCGTAAATACTTAAAGTAGCCTGGCTCACACCCCAAAGATGTAGACTCAAGCCTTCTGTGTCCTTCATTTGTCAGCCTAAAAATAGGGCTGAGCTCTATTCTGCGCAGCCGCTGGGGCGGTCGATTGGGTGGCGCTCTTGCCCTTGCCCTGGCCTCTTCAGCACGGTCCGCGCTCTTTTTCCCCAGCTGGGAAGCGGGCCCCCCAGTGCTACCCCAGTTCCGTCACCTCTGCCAGGACCGTGATGCTGTTCAATCTCGGCAGCGCCTACTGTCTGCGGAGCGAATACGACAAGGCTCGAAAGTGTCTGCACCAGGTGAGGCCAGCAAAAGGTTTGCAGTCTGTGGGTCTTGTTGCTGAGTTTGTTTGTTAAAAATCAGAATATTACTTTCCCAGGCTTAAAAATGCCCTTGCAAGGTAAACAACCAATCAGCTATTAAAAATGAACTAGGCATTTACTGGAGCGTTCTTCCTGATGGTTTTAATAATTAAAATGTCAAAAGACTGGAAACCAATGTAAATAAGGGATCATCTGAATAATGGTGCATCCATATAGCCGAACACATGCAGCTGTAAACTCTGTGTTCCAAAATGACGACATATCCGAGACCTGCTAAGTGAAAGGACCTTTTGTATGTGCATAAAAGAGCTGTCGAAGGACACGCTAGAAGCTGCGGAGACTGGTCATGGGTGGCAGGGTACGAACTGTGGGGCTGGAGCACTAAAGCAAGAGACTTCAGACCGAGAGCTGGCAGCCTGTCCCTGAAATGCACCCCTGAATCCTACCGCTGAGATGGTGCGTCATCACTAGGACCCCGGGAAGACTTTGATTGAGCCTCTTTAGGATTCCCGCCCATCCCCGGATGAGTCACGGACCCTTACCTATAGAAGGGGAGGATGTATCACCAGTGGCAGCTCCAGAGGGATGTCACAGACTCAGAAAGGGGTGATTCCTCAAAAGCAAGTGTCTGAGCACTTACTTCTCAGCAGGCCACGGGAATAAGACAGTAAACAGGTAGGCATGCCACGACCCTGCCTAAGAAGGGAATTGCAAGGTCAGAGCGATGCAGAATTCTAAGACTTCAAATGCGGAGAGTTTGTGCCAAATGGTATATTCACCAGCAGCACGTGAGAGGTCCCACGTCCCTGTATGCTTGTCGGGGGAACTGACATTGAAACTGAACCTGTTCTCCGGAGATAATGGTGGCTCCTGGAAATTTCCTAGGAAGTCCACCATATTGTGTGTAGCATTGAAGAACCTTACCGTGCCGAAATAGCCAAGAGTGATATTTAGTTAACTTAGTGGCGTCTCGTCGGCACTTCTGATCCCAAATCAGAAAAGTTAAGTGATGGGACTATCCAGGGAAACGTGTGTGCTGTCATCTCGCAGTTGAGTCACACAAGTTGACGGGGAAGGAGTCGAAAAACTCACTGCTCTTAGTGGCCGGGCTAGGGTATTTAACAACCCTTCTGAGAGTGCCCATGGACCCCAGTGGCTGGAGCAAACAGGGCCTTTGATCCAAGTTGCAGAGTGCACAGTCTAGCTCAGGTTCTCGTGCAGCAGGTGGCCGAGGCGGCTGCCACGCTGGGAGACACAGATGGGTCAGGGCTGGCTCTGGGTCTGAAGGGGCGGGGTTGTTTTGGTCCCTTGGGGTTTAGGTTACTCCAGTGTCTGAACCTGTGTTAATTGGGAGGCCTGCCCTGCCTGGGAGGGCAGGGCCGTGCTCTGCGCAGATGGTTCCGAGGGTCCCTGCGCACCACTGGCCTTTCTGAACGGCCAGTAAGCACAGCACCGTCAAGTCTCATAAAATTGCTGCTGTGAATTCTCGTACCTGCGGGAAAGCTGCAGACTGTAGTCCACGCAGAGAACGATAAATGACCTGCGGTAACTAGCCACCTGGAGGCAAAATGGACGTTGCAGCACCCACAGCATGCTGTGAAGAGGCTCTTGCCCGTATGAGGCTTGGCCCGGAAGTGTGAACTCTGTTTCCTGAACTGAGTGGTTGCCCCTCAGGGAGGTGGTGAGAGGAACAAAAGCCTCCCTGCTTCACTCGTGAGGAACTTAGGTCGTGTGCCCTGGGTGCGAGTCCCTGCTCACCCGAGATTTCTCCTGGGGCTGCCGGGAGCTGACCTTGTGCAAGTGTCTGGTCCCCCAGACGTCTCCCATCTCCACAGCTGGGCCTGCGAGTCCTCTCTCCCCATTTTCTGCTTCTCCGATTCCATTCTGAGAGAGAGGGGACTGAGGCGGGCGCCTCCCCGAAGCTCCCCGTTGCCCAGAAACCTATTTTTCTCTGTGTATCCACGGTGCATTCGCTCTCCTCTCTCCCTAGCATTTGGGGAAATCTGTCTGGATTACTGTTAGCCGTTTGCACGCCTGTGGTTCTCAGGATGAGTCCGTGTCTTAGCCGCACACCCATGTCTGGTCAGGAAGCGTCTGTACGAGTGCACTTTCTGATCAGGGAGCAGGCAGAGCAGCCTGGCACCGGAGCACCCGACACTGGATGGGGAAATACGAGTTGACAGTGCGGGTGGGGAAGGGCTGCAGCCCAGAGAGGCCCAGCCTGAGGAAATAGACCTCTGGTCTCGGCACGGCTGACCCAGAGCAAGCCCGGCGTCCTTTCTCAGGACTGGTCAGGGAGAAACTGCTAGCTGGAGATGTGACCCTCAGGTCCAGAAAAGGACCGCGTGTTGCTTAGTTAAATTATTTTATTTGACAAAGTTGTGCTATTTCGGTCCTCAAGAATGAGGACATCGAAAATGCTTAGTGGTATGCTTGTTTCCAAGTTTTTGGTGTCCCCGCCCCCCCCCCCCCCCCCGAGAGCGAGTGTTGTGGAGGGGCAGAGAGAGAGGGAGAGAGAGAATCCCAAGCAGACTCCACACTGTCGGCACAGAGCCCAACACAGGGCTCAGACTGATGAACCATGAGATCATGACCTGAACTGAAATCTAGAGTCGGATGCTTAACCAGCTGAGCCACCTGGGTGCCCCTGTGTCACCAACTTTTTCTTTTTAGTTTGAGTTCTTACTGCTTAGGTCGGGAACTTGGGGCCGACGATACTGAGCTGTTACTTAGGAACACAAATGGACATGCACATTTGAATATAAATGCAACGATGTGTAGAGTGAAAGCCACCAACAGACCTGCACCAGTGAGTGACTGGAGTGTAGAATGAGAAATGTCTGACATCCTTGTTAAAACCAAATAGAGTCAAGACATGGGAGAAAAACCCCAAGCAGGCAAAAACCAAGAGGGGAGAAAAGCGTTCCCCTATTAAGAATTCATGATGGGGGCGCCTGGGTGGCTCAGTTGGTTGAGCGGCCGACTTCGGCTCAGGTCATGATCTCACGGTCTGTGGGTTCGAGCCCCGCGTCGGGCTCTGTGCTGACGGCTCGGAGCCTGGAACCTGCTTCGGATTCTGTGTCTCCCTCTCTCTCTCTGCCCCTCTCCCACTTGTTCTCTCTCTCTCTCAAAAATAAATAAAATGTTAAAAAAAATATTTTTAAAAAGGAATTCCGAGGTAAGGAAAATCATCGAACTAAAAATTACATGTGTAGTTGAATCTGTAGGGATAAGGACAGACGTCAGAGCAGAACTGTAGTAGCTCCTAGGAGCTGCTGTGAGAAGGAGCTGCACAAGTTTGCTAACTTGCCATCGGTAGGCTTTTTTTTTCTCCTCTCGGCATTCTTTGGAGTTTGTCTCAAGCGGTTGGTTTTTCATGGGGTCTTTTTTGTTTTGAGCAAAGGCGGCTTCGATGATCCACCCTAAGGAGGTGCCCCCTGAAGCCATCTTACTGGCAGTCTACCTGGAGCTGCAAAATGGTAAGTCAGTCTTCTCCCTAGTTAGGCCTGGACCCTTTCAAAGAGCCCCAGGTTTTTGGTATCTGGTTTATCTCTTTGAATTTGAAACTCGGCCTTCCTTGAACATATTACCCGTCAAGTTCTTCTAGGAAAAAAAGACCGGAGCTAGGGAGTTTTTGGTATCTTACAAATTCCTGCTTCTTGCGAGTTAGCCATAACTGCTCCTTTTTTTAATCTGTGAAAAGGCAGGGAAGCATAGCTTCTGACAGCCAATTATGGTTTAATCCCTGCTAATTGACCTTTCTCTCAGGCAGCCCAAATGAAGTGAGAACATGAGTCAGGATGCCAGTTGCCAAGAGTTGTACACTGTAGCATTTGGAACATAGATGTCATTAGTGAGTTTCACAGTAAGCCAGTTTTGCTGGAATCATCCAAACCTAAATCCAGGCCACACCTCTGAGCACATACAACCCTTGAGGACGTGGCTTCAGGGAAGAACGGCTGCGGGCCCTACATAAGACAGCGTGAAGCAGAGAGGAGACCTGTGTGGAAGAAATTAAAGAAACAGACATACTAAGAGTTCTGAGTCGTGTCTCCTTTTGATCGTGGGAATCCTTACATGGTTCCTTTCTTTTTATAGCTTTCGCCAGCTTTTAAGTGCCTGGTACCCAGCTGGCCTTGGCTTCCCGAAACATGTGATTAGGGCTGGCCCACTGGTCCCAGAGCCCTCTTCCATGCAGTCTACCTTCGGAGACCAGTTCTCAAGCTGGGCTGTATCTTAGAATCACTGTGGGGCTCTTGCCCAGGGCGCACCCCGTGTCTCTGAAATCGGTTTGTGGGGATGGGACAGATGTGTTATGTGGCTTCAGGGTGCAGCAACGGCAGCAGACCGCTGCTCTCCTGGACCACCTTTGGCTCCCTTGCACGCTGCTGATGGCTCGCTTTGTGCGTGATGGTGTTTATGCTGCTTCGTTAATGGGAAGTGTTTTTACAGGTAACACCCAGCTGGCCTTACAGATCATCAAAAGGAATCAGCTGCTTCCTGCGGTGAAAACACTGTCTGAGATGAGAAAGAAGCCAGTGTTCCAGCCTGTCCACCCGGTCCAGCCCATCCAAATGCCGGCTTTCACTGCACACAGAAAGTGACATTTTTGCTCTCAGAAAACTGTTACTTGAGACCAGGGGGGTATTTACAGGCCTTTTCAGTTGTATCACGGCAGAACGAATAAAAGAAAGATGGTGAAAGGTGCTAGTTTTGAAGACACGCTTTTGAAACGATTCTAACCCCTGGTTTTCTTTTTGCAGGGAGCTTAGTTAAAATTAAGGGTTCACAAACTCATTTTCATCTGTTTTTCTTTAGTCTTAAACTGTGAGCCATTATGTGATGTATCTGTGTCATAGGCAATTAAAACACGGTCTTACCAGAAGAGTCTTGTACAGTTTTGTTGTTCTTGCAGCCGTTGGACCGTCTTAGCCCCTGAGGTTTAGTGCTCAAGCTTTCAAACCTGCCACAGCTGTCAGTAGATGAGCAGCCAACCCAGCAGCTGGCCTGGGGGCAGAGAGGAGGGACACCGATGTGTTTTCTGCCTCCTTGGGGCTGAAAGGACCAGAAAATGCACAGTAAAACCCACGGGGCCAGTAAAATTGGCTTCAGAGGAGACAACTGGGCTGATAGGAATCACTTGCTTCAAGATTAGAGATGAAGAGCAAGCCGGTTCAGGGCACTGGTTTTGTTCACCTCCCCTGCACCCCCAGGCAGAGGCCCCGCTTCTGGAGGCTGTCAGCAGGGAGTCCCAGGTTCATTGCTAAGCCCTGTGCAGGTGCAAACAAAAAGTTAAAAAATTGCATCTTTCTGGGGTGCCTGGCTGGCCCAGTCATAGAGCATGTGACTCTTGATCTCGGGTTATAAGTTTGAGCCCTATGTTGGGTGTAGACATTACTTAAAAGAATAATTTTTTTAAAAAAGTGTTTTAGGGGCGCCTGGGTGGCTCAGTCGGTTGAGCTTCAGACTTCGGCTCAGGTCCTGATCTTACAGTCTGTGAGTTCGAGCCCCACATCGGGCTCTGTGCTGACAGCTCAGAGCCTGGAGCCTGCTTCAGATTCTGTGTCTCCCTCTCTCTCTGACCCTCCCCCATTCATGCTCAGTCTCTCTCTGTCTCAGAAATAAACAAACATTAAAAAAATTAAAAAATAAATTTAAAAAAAAGTTTTTTAATGTTTACTTTTGAGAGCAAGAGAGAGAGTGTGAGTGGGGAAGGGGCAGGGAGAGAGGGGGAGGCACAATCCAAAGCAGGCTCCAGGCTCTGAGCTGTCAGTACAGAGCCCGACGCTGGGCTCAAACCCACAGACCGTGAGAACATGACCTGAGCCTAAGTCAGACGCTCAACTGACTGAGCCACCCGGGTGCCCCGAAAGAATAATTTTTTTAAAAATTGCATCTTTTCAAGAGACGGGTATATGTTATGGGATTGACATGACCAAAATTTGTCCATAAGGTCGACACATTAACTTTGGGATAAAAAAAGCCGTAATACAGACTTGTTTAGAAAAATTGGGGGAGGAGCGCCTGGCTGGCTCAGTCAAAGGAGCAAGCAACTCTTGATCCTTAGGGTTGTGAGTTCAAGTCCCACATTGGGTGTGAAGGTTACTTAAAATCTTTAAAAAAAAAAAAAAAGAAAAAACTGGGTGACCTTCTGGTTGAGACCGTGTTTGGCAGGTTCATCCAAGCTTGCTGTTTGGAAGTGTCCCTTGCTGTCTACACCTCTTCAGTTCCCTAGTTTGGAGACCACGTTCAGACAGGGAAGTATGACACCCCAGCTGATCTCTGTACTTCCCCATATTCACACCTGGAGAGAAAAGTGTTTGGGTAACAGCACATCATTTACTCAACACGTGATGTGACTTACTCTGTTGCTGAACTCACTTCAGATAGGGATATCTACCAGAACAAGGTATTTGTGGAGGTAACTAGACATTGCCCACAAAGGACTCAGAGAAGGAGGCGGGGCGGGGGGGGGGTCTTTCTGCACTTTTTATGTTTATTATTTGGGAGAGAAAACGCAAGCTGGTAAAGGGCAGAGAGAATCCCAAGCAGACTCCGTGCTGTCAGCCCCAGATCAGCAGCAGCTCTGGGGGACCCACTCGTGCTGCAGGAGGGTGGCAGAACTGTTAGGCCTGGGCATTTCTGGAGAGTGAGTCCACAGAACTTACAAATTGGTAAATTCCAGGGGATCATGGTAGTGTGAAATGGGAAGAGGCCTGTTCATTGTACTTGAGGACAATACATCTTTGGATAAATCTCAAGAGAACTTTCCTTGCTTGCCGCTTGGTTTGTGGGAAAGCAGGAACAGCTGTGAGCAGGTGAGGCCCCATATTGCTATATTAAGTAAAGAATACATTGGGCTGTTAGTACACAATAGGTTAATTTTTTTTTTTAATTTTTTTTCTACATTTATTTATTTTTGAGAGACAGAGACAACGTGAGCAGGGCAGGGGCAGAGAGAGAGGGAGTCAGAATCCGAAGCAGGCCCCAGGCCCTGAGCTGTCAGCACAGAGCCGGACGCGGGGCTCGAACCCACAAACCGTGAGATCATGACCTGAGGCGAAGTCGTGTGCTCAACCGACGGAGCCGCCCAGGGGCCCCAATAGGTTAATAATTTTAACGAAGACTGTTTTTCTCTCGCTTGAGAAGTGGATACATAGGCAGCTGTCGGCCTTGGTTCTAGTGCTCAGTGATGCCCTCGGGGACTCCGCTCTAGTTTTCCCTGCCGTTGGCCTTAGCATCTGGGCTTTTGTCCCCGGTCACAGGATGTTCCATCATTATGTCTGCGTTGAAGGCAAGAAGAGGAGGGCTAAGGCAACCTGTCCTCACAGGAGACTCTCAGGAACACACTTCCCCAGGAACCCCCAGTAGACCTCAGTTTCACATCTCCTTTGTCCGGTCAAGTCAGGTAGCCACCCTTAGCTGCAGGGAAGGCCAGAAAAGACATCCCGCTGTCGTTGCCAGGATCTCCCTGCACACCCTAAGGGGAGGCCAGGTCGGTGAGTTTCCAGCCTGAGCACTCTTTCCGACGCCTTGTCGGCCCAGCCGTGCCTTCCAGAGCCCACCCTGTGCAGATCCCAGCACATTCCACAGAAGCTCTTTGCTTGCGTGGCTGTCTGCACTTGCGTGGCTGTTGGCCTGGCTGTCAGCCAGGAAGCCCTCCCACGCCTTCCTGTCCCAGCTTGTGACCGCCACCTTACGTGAGGTAATCCTAATACGCTAAAAGGTTTTAAATGCCATTTCCCTGAAGTTTGTCCTAGGTGTCCCCGGTTTCTTCCCCCTTTGGCTCTCTTGTGATACGTACCTCTTCTTCTATGGCATATGGTTTTCTGTAAGCAGATATGGGTGTTGTAGGCATCAATCTTAAGCCTTACTTCCTAGGGTTGTGACTTTTTTTTAAGACCTTATTTTTAAGTAATCTCTCCACCCAACGCGGGGCTCGAACTCACAGCCCCAGGGTCAAGAATCGCAGGCTCAACTGACTGAGCCAGCCGGGCGCCCCTGAGGTGAGTTCTGAGAAGAGGCTCCTACTACCTACTCGGCTTTGAAAAGGGCAAAACTCGCAGACCGGCGAGAACGTGAACGCCAGTACCCCCGAGCCGCAAGGTGTGAACCCTCAGAAGGGCTGGCACCGTCGTCCCTTACACCCCCGGCCCTCGCATCCGAGGCCGGCTCCCCGCAAGCCCCACTCCGCGGAGCCCCCCCCCCCCCCCGGCGTCCTGGCCCGCCACCTGCCTGCGCGGGGACACCGCTCACCCTCCGCCACGTGTCCTGTCGTGACCGCGCACCCTGACGTGTCCGGCACGCGTGTGCCACTCTGTGACAGCTCACTCAGCCCGAGCGGCCGGGCGGATGACTTCCTCTCTCTCGGGTTCTTACCCGCTTGGTCAAACGAGGGTGCCTTTCCTCAGGACCCAGCGAGGACTCAAACGGGGTGATGAACGCAACGGGCGGCTGGCTGGCGGCCATCCACCACCGGGGAGTTCACTTGCCCCTCCTGTGAGCCTCCGACCCCCGACCCGCTCATCCCAGGCCTTGTCCACACTTCCTTCACCTGAGTGTTCCCCTCAGGGAGGGGAGGCCTTCGGGAGAAAAGTGACCGATGACTTCGTGGTCTGGCTTCGTGGGGCGTTTGAGCCCGAGCAAGTTGTGCTGCTTCGCCCCTCAGTTTCTCCATCCGTAAAATGAGGGTGCTGATAGTCACCTCCCCGCTGGCTTGGAATGAGCTTCAAGGGACTGGCCCCTGTTGCAGCTGGCAGTGCCTTGGGCCCCAAATGGGAACGCCACGATTTTCACGGTGTGGTCTAAGGGGTGTCAGAGCAGAGACCGCTTCCTGCTTTATCAGGGAAACAGTACACGCTGGGGCAGGTCTACGGACGGGTGGTAGCAGCAGGGGGGGCTCCTGAGGTACACTACCTTCTTCACTTTGGATGTGTCCAATGTTAAAAGATAAACTGAGGCGTATTAAAAAGTTAAAGAGTTTGAGCAAAAACCGATTCAAATTGGGCAGCATTCAGTCTAACAGAAAGGGGCTCTGAGGACCTGTACAAAATAATAGACAGGAGGCGCCAGGGTGGCTCAGTCTGTTAAGCATCCGACGTTGGCTCAGGTCATGATCTCGCGGTCCGTGAGTTCGAGCCCCGCGACGGGCTCTGTGCTGACAGCTCGGAGCCAGGATCCTCGGCTTCAGATTCTGTCTCCCTCTCTCTCTGCCTCTCCCCTGCCTGTGCTCTGTCTCTCTCAAAACTAAACGTTAAGAAAGAAGAAGGAAGGAAGGGAGGGAGGGAGGGAGGGAGGGAGGGAGGAAGGAAGGAAGGAAGGAAGGAAAGAAAAAGAAGAAAGATGGCAGAAGGGAATGGAAGATGGAAGTTACGCGGGCCAAAAGGGTTGGTTATTGCAGAGTTACCTACAGGTGGCAGGGCTATCCGGCAGATTCCTTCACTAGTGCTGATCTCATGAACTGGATTCAGATTCCGTTTCTGGGAGACCCCACACTGTAAGTTGAGGCTCAGTTTGGCGAGGAGGGGCTCAGCATCAGCGGTTCTATTTGGAGCCTCGTGTTTTTAACACCAGGATCGGGGGCGTAGTAGTTGCTCAGTAAACCCTGGCCTCCTGTGTTCTCATCCCATTCTACCCACCCCGCCCAGGTCCTCACCTTCTGTGACGCCAGGTCACAAGTCTCCCTGCCTCATCCCCGCAGGTCACTGCCTACAGCACAGTGCTGAATCCCGCCCAGGGGTTCCTTCCGGAAGGCCTGAAGGCGCTCTTCATGGTACCTCCTCCACTCCACTGAGCCTCCGTTGACCCCTCCTTTATGTCCCACGCGTCACCCAAACTGGGTTCCCTGCCATCTCCCCAAAGGAGTCGGGCTCTGCTGTCCTTCCACGCCCTAGAAATCTCTCTCCTCCGGTTCCAACATGCCAACATCCGAGCCATCCCACACTGCCTCTCGGTGGCCCTAACCCCCGAGGAGACTCATTTCTCTTAATCTCCAAGTCTTCATTGACTCCAGACACGCTCACCACGGGTATGTTCTGGGCTGGTGAGCTTTTTCGTTGAGCCCCACCGTGGAACTTGGCACGTCTTCAGGCACGGTCTACGTTCTGTTTCTTGTCAGCTGTTGTCTTCCCCCTCTGGGGTTGCAAGTACTTTGAAGACATCGTTCTAGACCTACAAGCTCCACTGAGCGGAATTTTGGGTGACTTTTTTTTCTTTCTAGGCCTGGCAGTGTCCCAGGACCCACTTCCTTCCAGGTGGAGGCGGCCTATTAACTTAACGCAAGGTTCACCCGGCCTCCGCATCCTTGACCTCCTGAGCCTTATCAAGTGAGTTAAATAGTGGCCCGGGATGGATGGGTTACTGGTCCAACTCGGCTGGTCCAGCCTGAAGTAACGAAACCCGGATGCACACAAAGCAAGCAATTGACACATTCAGCCTCTTTCTCCCTGGGAAGAAGAAGGCAGAGACGCAGGCTCCGAGGTAGGAGTGGGGGTGCCACGGGGGGGGGGGGGGGGGGAGGCAGCCGAGTTCATTAGCCCCCTCATTTGGGGCAAAGGGGATCCGTGTGGTGACAAACAATTGTCCTGGGGGATTTAGGAGGATTTGGCCAAGTGTCCCTGTGGGCCCCAAGCCTCCTCCTAATCCCGTCCACATTTCAGACTACTTAGGATCGCATTAAATGTCAAAGCCGGCGTTTAGGGAAATATCTACATTTCGTATGCATCGCTCGGGTCAAAAGAAAAGCTGAAACGAACCTTCGAGCATTTGGCGCGAGAGGCTCTCTGTGTGGTCCGGAGTGTGAATGGGGAGGGGGGCCGGCGCCCTCGCGGCCTCCCCGCCCAGGAATGCGGGCTTTTCACATATAGAAAATGCTAATTCTTTGTTCCAGCCTGGCCTCCCGGAGGCGCGGAGGCGCCCGGCCGGATTGTCACAGCTGCATTTGCATGTGAGCGGCCCCTGGTCCCCATCCCCACCCCCACCCCGCCCCTCCCCCCGCACGGCGGGCCGAGGACTTCTGGGACTTCTGGAAAGGCCGCTTGCAAACGTCCTCTGCCATCACTGAATCGCCGGGAAAGCCACAGGTAGCTACTCTGGAACTTTCTGAACGGATATCCCTTCCCTTTGTGCCACTGGGCAGGTTCTTCCCCCCCCCCCCCCCAACTCCCACTTTATTTAGCGCTTTCAATCACTTTATATAAAACAACTCGTTCCATCGAGGAGGAGGAGGAAGGCATTGGGTGACCCACTCGCCTCTGTGCCCTGGCGGCAGGAACCCCGAGCTCCACGTGACGCTTTGCAGGCGCTCAGAGCCAGCAGCCGCGGGTGTGCGCGCGTGTGTGCGTGTGTGCGCGCGCGTGTGCGCGTGCGCTTCTACCGAAGGGGACACAGCCCTCAGGTTGTAGAGTCGCCCGAGGTCCCGCAGCAAAGGCGCACCGAGCGCGCACGCCGCCCCGAGGCCCCGGCCGCGCCAGGCCGACGGGATGCTCAGGGCCCAGGGCGCCACCTGTCGGCGGCGAGCGAGCCCCGCGGGGCGCGGGCGCAGCCGAGGGGCCCCCGCGTTTCCCAGGCCGGAGCTTTTTTTTTTTTTTTTTTTTTTTTTAATTTTTTTTTTTCAACGTTTATTTATTTTTGGGACAGAGAGAGACAGAGCATGAATGGGGGAGGGGCAGAGAGAGAGGGAGGCACAGAATCGGAAACAGGCTCCAGGCTCTGAGCCATCAGCCCAGAGCCCGACGCGGGGCTCGAACTCACGGACCGTGAGATCGTGACCTGGCTGAAGTCGGACGCTTAACCGACTGCGCCACCCAGGCGCCCCTCCCAGGCCGGAGCTTTAGCTCTGGGCGACGCCGGGGGCCTGCCTGACAGTCTCCTTCCATGATTACGATGTTTGCCTGATTCACTTCATGTGTTTCATCTTGTTTCTCCTTCCTGTTTGTTTTTGTCATTTATTTTTTTATTGAGTTGTATTTATTTTACCTTTTATTTCTTTTCTTTTACTTTATTTGTGGGTGAACGGAAGAGGCGGACACCTTCTTCATCCTATGCTGAGGCTCATGTATTCTGCATCGGAGTTTGGAGAAATAGAAAAACAGATAGTACCTTAGCTCCTCTCCGCAAGCGAGTCTGAAACACCTAAAAGTCGGAGGCAAGGTTTGATATCACAGTCCAGGAAACTGTGGTCAGTGACTGAAAGTCATTCATAGATCGTTCTCCACTTGACACGGTGTAAAACACTCCGGCCCTCTCAATCAGATTTGTACCCTCCGAGGCACACTGCCCAAGTTGAGTTCGGGGCATGCGGTCCGAGCCTCCAGAGGCCCAAGCCAAATTGAGGGCCGAGACAAGGACCCAAGAATTCAAAGAAGGCTTCCTGGAGGAAGGCTCATTTCAGGTGGGCGGACAGAGAGGGGCTGGGGACTGCTGCAGGTGACCAGGCCATAGGGGGCACATTGCAGACAAATAAAACCGGGAAAGGTCTCTGTCACACCGAGAGTGTCTGCTGCTGGGGGGACAGCGGTTTGAAACCGGAGGCAAAGGGTCGTTTGTGAGGGACGCGTCTCAGTTCTCAGACCCTGTGATTCGGGGGGGGGGGGGGGGGGCATAGAGGGCCTCGGTGCCTGTGACTCCCCTGAAAGACCGTGGACATCAGGATGTGTGTCCTGTGTTATTTGGGGGAAGGAGAGAATAAGTCACTACTTGCTGTTGGTTCTCTGGAAGGCTCTATGAGTTGCATTTCGGAATTTTCACCTGTCTTCCTCCCTTTTATTTTGAGAAAGATGAAATATTTGTGTCGAAAAAAGTGCAAAAGTGTAATCAGCCTTCACTAGTGAACACCTTTATGTCCTAGATCCACCTGTTAGCACTTTACTGACACTTGCTTCAGCCTGCCTCTCTCTCTCTCCTACACGCACACACCCCTGCGTTCATTTATTTACTCAACCAGCTAGTGAACTTTTGAGAGTTAAGATGCTGGACACAATGATACCGTATCTCTCAGAACAGGGCCATTGTCTGTGTAACCAAACGCAATTACAGCTCCCAAGAAATTTATCATTCTATTTAGCAGGACACAATCCACATTTAGATTTTCTCGGTTGCCCCCACCGTGCCCTCTTCTGTCATCTTACCCCTTCGTCCAGAATCCGCTTCAGGATCCTGCGCGGCGGCATCTGGACGTCGTGGGCCCTCTTTAATTCAGAACATTCCGCGAGTCTTTTTGGTCACTCAGGACACTGATGGTTTTGAGGGCTCCAGGCCAGTGGTCTTGGAGAGGTTTCCTCTACCTGGATTTATCCGATTATTATTACTTTTTGTTTGTTTTAATGTTTATTTTTGAGAAAGAGAGAGAGAAAGAGACAGACCAAGGGTCAGCGGGGGAGGGGCAGAGAGAGACAGAGTGCAAGAGGCAGAGGGGCAGAGAGAGAGGGAGACACAGGATCGGAAGCAGGCTCCAGGCTCCGAGCTGTCAGCACGGAGCCCCACGCGGGGCTTGAACTCACGGACCGCGAGATCATGACCTGAGCCGAAGTCGGACGCTCAACAGACGGATCCCCCAGGTGCCCCTCTCTGATTATTCCTTATGATTGGACGCACATTTTTATGAGTTGGAGGCTCATTGTTTTCATTCCTGACACCCCTTTCCCAAGCTGATGTACCCCCAGAGGCCAGAACTGTGGTTTCTGACAAAGCTTTCAGCTCTTCCTTTCCTGTCTGTTTAGATTCCAACATCCCAATTTCCACATCATGCTCAAAACAACCAATAGGAAAGCACCGAGACATGCAAATTTCCCCTGCCTTAAACTGGCACATCTTCCATGTTGAGAAACTCAATTTTTTTCTTTCCTTTCTCTTTTCCTTTCCTGTCTTTTCTTTTTTCTTTCCTTCCCTTCTTTCTTCTCTTGTTTTCTTCTCTTTTCCTTTTTTCTTTTTTTTTCTTTTCTCTTTTCCTTTTCTTTTTTCTTTTCGTTTCTTTTCTCTCTTTTCTTTCCTTTTCTCTCTTCTTTTCTTTTCTCTTACTTTTTTTTTTTTCTAAGTAGGCTTCACGCCCAGCACAGAGCCCAACATGGGGCTTGAACTCAGAACCATGAAATCAAGACCTGAGCTGAGATCAAGATTAGGCCATCGAACCAACTGAGCCACCTGGTAGCCCTTGTAGCCCCAGGAAACTTAGTTTTCTGCTGCCATGTAATTACTGTGGCTTTCGTTAGCAGCAAACACAGGCCAGAGAAAGACCTGGGAGATATGGGGAGCAGACCCAGGCAGTGGCCAAAATGTTGGTTGGAGGAGACCTGCTAGGATCAGAGAGGGGCCACAGAGGTGAGAGACCACTGGCCCGTAGCGGTTCATGCTTGACCCACATCTGGCGAGATGCAGGGTGGACAGGAGTCTTGAGTTGGGGTTGTCCCGTGTGCAGTTGAGGGGAGATCTCGGGAGCTTCCAACTCATCTCAGGGCTAAATGAATCTGCAGATGGGCAGGGATGGGAGGGGATACAAAGACAGACGCCTCCTCCCAATTCTTGGACCCCATGGCTCCTGTTGCCACAGTCATTAGTAGGACTGGGGAGCCTGTTGGACAAGATTCCTGCTGTCCCCGTGGAAAGGGCTCCCCGGGGAGGGCGGGGTTGGCGAAGGGCCCAGTGAAGACACTGCCCAGGCATGACACCCAGTGAAACTCTCAAACTGGGCAAAAGATGGGTTTCCTTTGGGAAGAGACCCACTTGGCTTTCTTTCTAGTTTGTTGGTGATGGATGCCCTCCATCTTGGATGCCCTCTCTTCCTGGAGCTGGCTTCAGGGAAGGTGGGAAACACACAGACTCTACAGCCTAATCACCTGGGTTCGAGTCTCAGGGGCACTCCTTCCTGTGTGACCTCGGGCAACTCACCTGTCTTGCTAGAGTTTCCTCATCTGCAGAATGGGAGTGTAATGCTATGAACCTCGGAGGCCTGTTATGAAGCTTCTATGAGGTCATATTTGTAAAGCTCTGGTGACAGTGCCTGGCACTTATTAAGTACCAGATCGGTGAAGATGAAATTAGTAAAAGAGAGAGAGAATCCCCAGCAGGCTCTGCACTGACAGTGCAGAACCTGATTCGGTGCTCGAACTCCTAAACCGGGAGATCAAGACCTACCTCTCAAGAGACAGAGTCAGACGCTCAACTGACTGAGCCACCCAGCTGCCCCAAAGGTTTTTTCTTTTTCTAATGTTTACCCATTTTTAGAGAGAGACGAGGCAGAGCGTGAGCGGGGGAGGGGCAGAGAGAGAGGGAGACACAGAATCTGAAACAGGCTCCAGGCTCTGAGCAGTCAGCACCAGAGCCCGACGAGGGGCTCGAACTCACGGACGGCGATATCATGACCTGACCCGAAGTCGGATGCTCAACCGACTGAGCCACCCGGGTGCCCCTGGGATTCTTTTCATTACAACCCAAAGTAGAGGTGGGTTTAGGCGGCTGCATGCCTGGATTTTCCACCCTTCAGACATCCCAGTCTGCTGAAGAAGGTCTTAATTAGGTCTCGTGGCCTTAACTAGAGCCGCAAAGCCCGCGTTTCTTTTTTTAGAGGGTGATCCCGCTGAATTAAAATTCAATTAATCCAACTTTTGGGGCAAGAAAAACTATTCGCGAAAAATCATTAAACGGCACGTAAAACCCTTTGAGGAGCAGCAAAGACCAGAACAACCTGGCTTTTGTGAAGGTCCTTTGGGCCCAAAGAGTTCACTTTTTTAAGGAATTTTAACAAGATAGTGGTCACAGTGGAATTTGTTCATGTCGCTTATTTAAGGTTTTACGAGGCCCTGAAAAGAGCCTGGGTCTGCAGGACAAGATTTGGTAACAGCAGCACGGTGAGAGGTAAAATCCTGGGGGGTGTTTGAACCCTGGGAGGGGACAAGGGGCCTGGATGCTTCAACAGTGTCACAAAGGGTCGGGGGGGGGGGGGGGGGGGATTCCGTGCCAGGTTAAAGGGGACAGGAGACACAGGGCCCTGGGAAGGCAAAACCAGACATGCCCAGAAAGGACATTATTAGGACAGTCTTCGGATTAGATAACGGCCTTGCATCAACGCGACATGTCCGGATTTGGGTAAGTGTACTTGGGTTCTGTAAAATAATGTTTGTATTCTTAGGAAATGCACAAGGAACTGATTACAAGTAGAAGGGTATCATATCTCCTTCCAAATGGCTCAGAAAAACAATTAGATACATAAAGTTATATGTGGCACGTGGGTGGCTCAGTTGGTTAAGCGTCCGACTTGGGCTCAGGTTATGAACCTGTGGTTCATGGGTTCAAGCCCTGTGTCAGGCTCTGTGCTGACCGCTCAGAGCCTGGAGCCTGTTTCCGATTCTGTGTCTCCCTCTCTCTCTCTCTGCCCCTCCCCTGTCCATGCTCTGTCTCTCTCAAAAATAAATAAATGTTAAAAAAAGGTTTTTTTAGGAAAAAATTTAAAAAACATAGATTATGTACGTTTATAATAGTATCAAAACTTGTGAAGAATTGTGTATTCTTTTTTCTTCGTAAATGCTTTATCACAAGTGGTTTTCCATATTTTCACATAGAATTCATTTACATTGCTTTTAGTTGACTACGTACCATTTCTTTTAACTGAGTATCCCATACTTAACAATTTCACCATTTCTGGGGAACATCTATTGGGATTGCTTTTTCTTCTTCTGTTACCAAGTATAGTTAGCTTTTGTTTACTCTAGATTACTTTAATGGTTTAAAACTGGGCCCCTGGGTGGCTCAGTTGGTTGGGTGTCCAACTTCAGCTTGGGTCTTGATCTCACGGTTTGTGGGTTCGAGCCCCGCGTCAGGCTGCGTGCTGACGGCTCGGCTCAGGGCCTGGAGCCTGCTTCGGATTCTGTGTCTCCCTCGTTCTCTGTCCCTCTCATGCTCACGCTCTGTCTCTCTCTGTTTCAAAAATAAAAAAATGTTTTAAAGTTATATTTGTATAATTATGTACACACACACACACACACACACACACACGGCCCTTGAACACCAGGAGTTTGAACTGCACTAGCTCCACTCATGTGCAGATTTTTTTCCATTAATTCAGTACAGTTCTGCACATGTATTTTCTCAGTAACGTTTTCTTTTCCCTAGCTTCCTTTATGGTAAGAATGCAGTTTATAATCCATATAACATACAAAATATGTGTTCATTGACTGTTGATGTTATTGGTAAGGCTGTTAGTAATTACGTTTTGGGGGAGTCAAATGTTATCCACGGATTTTCAACGTCACAGGGGTCGGCGCCCCTAACCCCATGGTGTATAATACATCCATTTGTACATGGGATACATTTGTATTAATGTATAATCATATTACAGGCATAATAACGGGCACCTGGCGGGTTCAGTTGGTGGAGCACGTGACTTTTGATCTTGGGGCTGTGAGTTCGAGCCCCATGTTGGCACTTGGAGATTCCTTAAAAAAATAATAGGAGGGGTGCTTGGGTGGTGCAGTCAGTTAAATGTCCAACTCTTGATCTTGGCTCGGGTCTGTGCTGACGTCATGGAACCTGCTTGGGATTTTCTCTCTCTACCTTTCCCCCCATTCTCGTGCTCCCTCTCTCTCTCTCTCCCTCCCTCTCCTCCCCCCGGCCCCTCCCCCTTGCGTGCACGTGTGCACACATGCTCTCTCTCCCAACATAAAAAAATCAAATGATTTCAAAATACAAAGTAAACAAAAATAAAAACGAGTAAAACTAAATAAGCTTAAGAAGAGACAAACGCTAACAGAAAAGAGAGAGAGAAAGGAGGTGCCGCGGGGGGGAGTGAACAGCATGCTCACGTCTGACGACCACACTTACCGGGTTCCTCCTGCCTGATAACAACACCCTCAGGTGGGTTCCAACAGACCGCTCGAGGGGTCCCCGCAAGAGGCTCGTAACCAGGCGGGGAGACCTAAGGCCCTTGCCTGCGGTCGCCGCAAACCCGGGGCCAGCGTGCGACGAAGAGTCACGGAGGGTCACCGGTGCCCGCGGCGCGCGACTGGCCCCCGCCTCCGGGGAGCCGGCGGTTTGGGACGGGGGACGAGCAGAGCACGGACGACGGTGCCGCGGGCTGTGGTCTGGTCCGGCAGAACCCGAGTGGCAGCCGCGACGCGGGCGTTCGGGCCCGGGCCTGGGGGGGGAGGGGGGGGAACCCGCCGGAAACGCCCCCCGCCCCGGCCGGGACCGCGGACGCAGGTTTCGCAGGCCGAGGAGAAGCCTTCCCGGAGAGCGGGGTGAGCGGCGAGCGGGACGGCGTGCCCGGCCCGGCCCGGCCCGGCCCGGAGGTGGGACGCGGTCGGCGCAGCCGCGTTGCGCGGCAGGCGCACGTCGGGCCAAGGCGGCGGGCTGGGCGGCCGGGGCGCCGGCGAGCGGCTTCGGGGAGGCCGCGTGTGCGGCTCGGGGCCGGGCCCTGAAGGGGGAGCCCGCACGCGGCGTGAAAACTCCTCCGCGCGGCCGGCGGGCGCGGCCGGCCCGGGAGCGCGGCGGTCGGGAGCGGGCGAAGCCCGAGGGGAGCGCCCGGGGCCCGTGAGGCCGCCCGGGGCGGGTCGTGCGCGGTGCCCGCTTCCCACCCGGGCCTGCGGGCCCCCTCGCGGGGCCGGGCCGGGAGGACAGGACGACCCGACGGGTGGGTAACAGCCAGAGTCCCGGGGAGAGACGTGGCGGAAGACGCGGTCCCGGAACCGCGCCCGGCCCGGCGCCGGAGCCGGGAAGAGAGGCGGCCGCCGCGCGGGAGCAGCGGGGCCGCCCCGGGCGGAGAGGGACGACGGGGGCGCCAGGGCCCGGTGCCTCCCTTCTCCCCACGTTCCCGTCCGCCGGCCAAACCCCTTCGGCAGCCGGCCGACCCCGGAACCCGGGCCGTGCCGGTGCCGGGCCGCCTCTGGGACACGGGACCGAGCAGGGCAGGGCGAGGAACGGGGGCTGGGGGCGCACGGGCCCCCGAGGAGCTCCGGCACGATCTCCGCAGGAACCGCGTTGGTCCTTCCCGGGAACCGCACGCTCCTTTTGGTATGGATTCCGGCGTACACCCGCTCGAGCTCCCGGTATCACCATGTATCCAACCGCTCAGGCCAAACACCTTGGAGTCACCCCCTCTTCTGCTTCCTGACTTCAGTCTTTCTATTTTTTTCTTTTCTTTTCTTTTCCTTTCCTTTCCATCTTTTCCTTTCCTGTCCTTTTTTCTTTTCTTTTCTGTCCTCTTTTCTTTTTTCTTTACTTTTTTTCTGTTCTCTTTTTCTTTCTCTTTTTTCTTTTTCTTTCTCTTTTCTCTCATCTTTTTTCTTTCTCTTTTCTCTTTTTTCTTTTCTCTTTTTTCTTTTCTCTTTTCTTTTCTTTTCCTTTCTTTTCTTTTTTCTTTTCAGAGAGGGAGAGAGAGAATCCTAAGCAGGCCCTGCACGGGTCAGTGCAGAGGCCAACAAGGGGCTCAAGCTCAGGAATCCTGAGATCATGACCTGAGGTGAAATCAAGAGTCAGATGCTTAACCCACCGAGCCACCCAGGTGCCCGTCTTCCTCTCATTCAACCCATTAGGAAATCCACACCCTTTCATCTCAGTTCCGACCTGGCTGGGACTTGCACTCCACGTTCCACATTCGTTCATGTGTACACCATCTGTCTCCTCCTTCTCGGTGAATTCCCAAAGTCTGGCACATAGTAGGTGCTCAGTAAACACTCGTCGAGCGAAGTCACCTATTGCCTCGTTGTCTCGCTGCATTGACCTGGGTAAGTACCCCCTCCCATCAGTTGGCAGGTAGGCTGGAGACTGGCCGTCCTGCACAGCCTCATTCACATGTGTGTGAGTTGGCCAGGCATCAGGGTGGGGAGAAGGCGTCCCTGGGCTCCGTGTCTCTCATCCTGCAACAGGTTGGCCCAGGTGATCACAGGGGTTCAAGAGCAGCAAGAGGGCTGAGCTTCATTTTTTTTTAATATTTATTTATTTTTGAGAGACAGAGGGCAGAGTGTGAGCAGGGGAGGGGCAGAGAGAGAGGAAGACACAGAACATGAAGCGGGTTCTAAGCTCTGAGCTGCCAGCACAGAGCCCAGCGTGGGCCTCGAACTCACAAACCGTGAGATCATGACCCGAGCCAAAGTCGGACACTTAACCGACTAAGCCACCCAGGCGCCCCTCAAAATTTTAAATTAACACAAAAGAGAATGCAAACATAAGCAACAGTCTGGGAGAAAAATCTTTGCAAAGCAGGCATCTGATAAAGGATTTATATCCAAAATATATAAAGAACTCTCAAATAATAATAAAACAGTCAATGTTAAAAGAGCCCCCTCAAAAGAGGCTGAAGCTTTGAACACTTTCATCATTTACAAATAAACACGGAAAGAAGCTCAATATCATTGGATATTAGGGAAATGCAAATAAAACCACAATGAGGGGCACCTGGGTGACTCGGTTAAGTGTCTGACTTCGACTCAGGTCATGATCTTTCGGTTCGTGACTTCGAGCCCCACGTCAGGCTCTGTGCTGACAGCTCAGGGCCTGGAGCTGCTTCGGATTCTGTGTCTCCCTCTCTCTCTGCCCCTCCCCTGCTCGTGCTCTAGCTCTCTCTGTCTCTCAAAAATAAATAAAACAAAAAACAAACAAACAAAAACACAATGAGACACAACATGCACCTACCATGTTGGCTAAAATTAAATAAAAAAACGAAAACTGACCATACAAAGCTTTGGTGAGGATGTGGCCAAAATAGCTCTCATACCTTGCTGCTAGAAATATAAAATGGTACAAGCACTATTTAAAGCCATTCTGTGGGGCGCCTGGGTGGCTCAGTCGGTTGAGCGTCTGGCTTCAGCTCAGGTCATGATCTCACGGCTCGTGGGTTCGAGCCCGGCATCCGACTCTGTGCTGACAGCTCAGAGCATTGAGCCTGCTTCAGATTCTGTGTCTCCCTCTTTCTCTGCCCCCCCCCCCCTGCTTGCTCTCTGTGTCCTTCTCTCTCTAAAAATAATAAACATTAAAAAATAAAAATTAAAAAAAAGAAAGTCCCTTTTATTTTATTTTTTTTTCAACGTTTATTTATTTTTTTTGGGACAGAGAGAGACAGAGCATGAACGGGGGAGGGTCAGAGAGAGAGGGAGACACAGAATCAGAAACAGGCTCCAGGCCCTGAGCTGTCAGCCCAGAGCCTGACGCGGAGCTCGAACCCACGGACCGTGAGATTATGTCCTGGCTGAAGTCGGATGCTTAACCGACTGCGCCACCCAGGCGCCCCGAAAGTCCCTTTTAAAATAAAGTTAAAGAGGGGCCCCTGGGTGGCTCCGTCGGTTGAGCATCCGACTTCACCTCAGGTCATGATCTCATGGTTTGTGGGTTCAAGCCCCGCATCGGGCTCTGTGCTGACAGCTCAGGGCCTGGAGTCTGCTTCAGATTCTGTGACGCCCTCTCTCTCTCTCTGCCCCTCCCTCCCTCTCCTTCTCTCTCTCTCCCAAAATAAATAAATTAAACCTCACAATAAAAAAAAAAAAAAGATTGGACTCAGAAGAGGGATAGCATCACTTCTGCCATATTCTGTTGGCCCAAGCCAGACTTTAGGAGACAGGCAGTAGGCTGCAGCTTTCAGTAAAAGCTCTGGAAGTCCGGGAGACCCAGAGTGAGAACAGCCAGGGCAGAAAACAGACGGTGAGTCTGCAGCAGTGTTAGCTGTCCATTGCTAGGTGGTGGAAAGGGAGGTCTGGGACAGAGCACAGAGATCTTTGGCCATCAGGTTAAGCAATTTGAGTTAACTTTTAGGTAAGAGGGACCACTTGAAATCGGGAGCAGGTGGAATGGGTGAGGGCCAGGGTTGGGCTGAAAAAAGGAAACTTAAATGGCATGGAGACCTTCAGCTACAAAATCAGAGAGCATTTGGAATGAGAAGCTGCACAGGCTTAACAGTACGTCCTGATTTAGACATACTTTGATTTTCTGCTATATTTGTCTTTAAAACAACCTTTGTTGTTCTTTGCCCCCTTATGGAAGGTACACATTTCATTTTAGAAAATCTAGGCTGGGAGCTCAGCTTAAAAACGGCGGGCCACAGTGGGCGCTGGAGGGGAGAGTGACAGGAGGAGAGATGGCCACTCTGTGAGCGGGGAAGGAGGACACAATTGGTTGTATGAGACGTGGAGGGCCAGCGGAAGGTAGCGAGGAAGCAATGATAGATTTAAGTGGCAGGCACTCGCCGAATAATGACGATAAAAAGCTAATATTCAAGGGGCGCCTGGGTTGCTCAGTTGGTTGAGCACCAACTTTGGCTCAGGTCATGATCTCACGGTCTGCGAGTTCGAGCCCGGCATCGGGCTCTGTGCTGACAGCTTGGAGCCCGCTTCGGATTCTGTGTCTGCCTCTCTCTCTGCCCCTCTGCCATTCATGCTCTGTCTCTCTCCATCTCTGAAAAGTGAATAAAGCTTTAGAAAATAAACATTAAAAAAATAAATACAAAAAGCTACTATTTAAATATGTGCTTGGGCATTTATGTGTCATTGGTGCTATACTAAAAATTGTACACTTAATAGCTCACTTATCCCTGACGAGCTACGTGTTTGCACCAGTCACGTTACAAGCATGAGAAATCTGAGACTCAGGGAGGTTAAGTAACTTAGTCAAAGTCACACAGCAGAGTGGTGGAGATGGGAGGTAAGCCTAGCTGACCTCTGAACTACTTTTAACTACTAAAGCTACCTAGCGATTTTTACTTTTCCTGTGTACAATTCAAGTGTCTCTACCATAGTCTTGTCAATTTCTGGGTAACTAGAGTTTATATCCCCTCCCTTGCTAATATTCTGAACTCAGGGTTGTTGAGAGCAGCTGATGCGCTTCTGTCAAATGATCTCAAGGCCAGAGTCAGGGTATGGAGTCAAGAGTTGGCCAGGTGTGCAGAGCTCCCACCCCCCTCCCACCTCAACTGGCAGGAGGCAGGCAATGAATGACTCAACAGCTGTCTGTTAAGCTGGTACACCCCCCCCCCCACCCCCAGCATGGCTCAAAATAGTAATTGTGATGTAATATTTGTTTAATGTCTGAAAAGAATACTCTGGTGATTTATGTACTTCAAAATTATGTAAATGTACCCTCAGGATGCTGAGTGAAAGGTGCAATTTTGACATCAGAACCAGCGGATGCATCAAATATTTAATTAAAGGACCAGATGAAAAAAGCAGATGATGGAAATGTGGTCTCACCACTCCCCCCGCCCCCAGGTCTGAGACAGCAGCAAGGTCCTGTGTCACCCTTGAAAACAAAACAGGACTACAGATGAATTCGAGAAAAAATGCACATTTACCGTCTACCTATTTTTAGGGCGGGTTTCTTTTTAAAAGCGGCTGTTAAAATACAAACGATGTATTTTCA
Source organism: Prionailurus viverrinus (assembly GCF_022837055.1). Lineage (NCBI taxonomy): Eukaryota > Metazoa > Chordata > Mammalia > Carnivora > Felidae > Prionailurus > Prionailurus viverrinus. Next base: position 2,383,267 of record NC_062569.1, on the reverse strand, counting down.
GGACTCAGGAAAGAACCTGTACTCCCTTTCTGATGTTAACTAGTGGAGGGAAAGCTGGAAGGCTGCTTGCTTTGGAAGGGTGTTTATTAGCTAGGATGGCAGTGAAAAATTTGATACTTGTTTATAGCAGGGGACCGTCTCGGGCCCTTCATCTGGGTACGTGGCTCTCCTTCCTCTCATGAGTAAGCAATAGCCTTAGGAAGTCTCATCCCAATTTGTCCTTTATCGCTATACCGTATTTCAAAACCTCAACTGTATTTCCATAGCAGTGGGGTTAATTACTTGCTGCAAAGATTCCCCGATTTCCTGCAAGTTGTCTTAATGGAAACTCGGGATGTGCTGCATGAACCATTTACACCGCAGCCCTGTTTCCTGGCAGTGTCCTGCCAATTCAAGAAAGGAAAGAAAGGGAAGGTACTTCACCATAAGGAAGCAAAACCTTTTTTCTCCCTGCTTTCTTTCTCCTTTCTTTTCTTTTTGGTTTATTCTGGGGAATCGTCTCCAGGAAACTAGCCCGCCAACCGCTGTCAGGTGTGATTCCTGTTCCTGGAGTTACACCTTCCTGCTCCTCCAGGATGTCTCAACTGGCTTTTCGTCTGGGCCATCCACTAGCAAACTGGCTTAGAGCCCTAGGACCTGGAGGACAGATGAGTCTTTGCCCCTTGGCATCTTTTTTTTTTTTTTTTTTTTTTTTTAACCTTTTTAGATGCTTGAGGGTGAGGCAATCCAACAGGGAGTCCTGGGGGCTGGTGGCCCATCCCTTTTCTGACCCTCTGGGGCCATCTTCCTTCTGACAGTTCTCTTCCCCCATCTGTTTTCCTCTTGTTTTTGTTTAAAACAAAACCAAAAAAAAAAAAAAAAAAAAAAAAGGAATTAAAAACAACCAGAGAAAGGAAAAGAAACAAACCCAGAAATACACACAACACGTCTGGAGCAAGGCCAGCACGGCAGAAAATTCTGTAGCAGTGTGGAGATTCATGTGTGAGCATGTACATGTTTACACGTGCATCTCAAATTATGAAAGAAACTCAGATTGGCAGTAGATGGGACCAAGAGGGGCCCCTCCCTCATCTTTAAAGTATAAAATGTTTACTTTTATTTCATGGTAAAAAAAAAAGGGGGGGGGGCTCTGTTTCGTTGTTTTCCAGTTTTATTGACATACAACGAACGTATGTTATGGTTTCCTCTGATGATGATTTTTCCACTCCTCACACGTCCCAGTGAGTGTGCACTGAGCCCGGATTCACTCCAGGGGCTGAGGTGAGCGCTCCTAAGAGCAGCTGGGGACCCGGGCCTTTCCTGCGGGGCTGTGAGGCTCTTCTCCCTTGAAGCTCCTTCCATCTCAGGACAGTACTTGGGCCGCAGGAAGAATCTGTCCCATAAGGGAGCGGTTTCTGCAGCCTGAGGCCTTCAAGCACATTTGTTCAGCTGGGTTGATTGGAGAGCTCTTTCCAGGTTGATGTTTCCCTGGAAAACGACCTGAATTCTGATGAACCAACTCAGAGGAGCTGGGGATGTTTACATAGTTGTGTGTGTTTTTGTTTTTTTTTCCTTCATCATTTTGGTTATTGAGGCTGAACACCTAGTTATTTTTTTTCTTATTGAAGTACAATTTACAAACACTGAAATCTTGAACAGATCTTAAATGGCAGACTGACAAGTTTGGACCCATGTATACACCAGTATATTTCTATTTCCTTACTGCAGAAGGTTCCATCCTCCCCCCTTCCCAGTCCAAGTCCCTTACCCCCAAGGGTACTGGTCCTATCCCCACGGCTTAGTTTTGCACGTTCTAGAATTTCCTGTGAATGAGCTCGCACAGTATGAACTCTTTTGTGTTTGGCTTCCTTCTCCGAACATGACGTTTTCGAGATTCATCCAGGTAGTTGCCCGTACCGGTAGGGCCCAAGATGTCACTAACGCGACGTGTTAAGATGGGGACAGTTGTTCACCCGTTGGCCTTCAGAACAGACGCCCTCTAGACCCTGGTATGTGGCCTTCTGTGCTCTTCTAAGCCAGCCTCTCTCCAGGGCCAAGCAAGTTCCTCTCCCAGAACTGCCCAGGCAGCCGGAGGAACCACCCAGATGGCCGCGGGGCCGTCCCCGGGCAGCCTTCCCTGAACCGCTGCCTCTGCCCCCCACCCCCCATTAAACTCAAAGGAAACTGGCTCGTCCGCAGATCAGAATTCAAGATTCGTTAAATTCCACGCATCCAGTAGTACACACAAGTGTGTGTTTGGGGATCATACGCAGAGTCCTTGAGAAAACGTAAAAGGGAAAAAAAAAAAGTGTGCGTGTGTGTGTGTCGGGGGCGGGGGGGGGGGACCCAGACCTCGCTGGCAGTGGATCTCGGCCTCGGTAGAACCAGGATTCAAAATGAAATCTTTTCTTTTTTAAATAAACGGAACAGTCGCTCTCCGCTCCTCGCTCGGAAGGTTTCAAAGGTCGTCACACCGAAGCCCGGGGGCGTTCATCTCCCCAGCGGCCTGGAGAAGGGAGGAGGTCGGAGGGAGGAGGGAGGGAGCACACAAAAGCGAGCCGTGCCGAGAGGGCTAATGTTTCCTGTTTGCCTGGAACCCCCTCCCCTGTGTCCCCTCCCCCAGCCCCCTCCCAGCACTCGGGCGGAAGTGAGTTTGCTCCTTTGGAGATTAAAAGGATTCCGAATTCCGATCAGTCCCAATAACCGGCGTACCGAGAGCAGAGGAGAAGGAGAAGGAGGAAGAGGCGGCAAAGCAGAGAAAGAGGGGGCACGCGCGCGCGTGCACGCACTCAGGCCGAATTGGGGAGGGGAGTTGTGCACAGCCCCGGGAGGCCAGGGCGCACGGCGCGAGCAAGGGCCAGTAGGCGCGGCGCGGCCGAGGCCACCCGAGTCCCGCTCGGGGGCTCCGAGAGAAGATGACGCGGGCCGGCGGCGTGGGCCACGCGGCTCCCGAGCTCACCGCGCCGGGCTGCTGCCGGCTCCACTGATTCCTGCGCGCCCCGGAGGAAGCTGCGTCCCCGCGGCTCGGGATCGGAGGGGGGACCAAGGCGAGGGCGAAATGGCCCGATGACAAAGGAAATGTGATCCCCCTTCGCTGCCAAGGTTTCAGAGAGGACGGACGTGAGGAGGAGGGGCGCGGGGCGCGCGCGGAGCTCGGATAGCATTGCACGACGGCTCGCGCGGAGCGGGCAGCGGGTACATCTAATATCTTCCTGCCGATGAATAATTCAGGCCGGCCCGCGGGGACCTGCGGCCCCGCGCTGCAGCGCGGCTAACCCGGAGGGGAAGGAGCGCGCGCGGGAGGCGCCAAGGCCCGGCGAGGCGGGGGCGCGAGGGCCCCGGGCCGCGTGGGGCGCGCGTGCGTGTTAAGCGCCGGCAGCCGCGGCCGGGCCAGGCGGGCGCGCGGGAGAACCGAGGCGCGTGGGGCGCGCGTGCGTACTACCCGCGTGCGGCCGCGGCCGGGCCCCCACTAGCTGCAGCTGCGGCGGGGCCGACCGCCCGGCAGGGGAGGCCGCGCCCGGCCGTGCGCCAGCCCCGAGCGCCGCACGCCGGGCCACCCAGGAGCCCCGGGCCGCCGCGTCATGCGGCGGGGCGGCCGGCGTCGCGCGGGGGCACACGGGCTGGGCATCGCGCCGCTGCCGCCTTGGCTAGGGTGGGGGGCTTTCCTCTCCCGGGAAGAGACGAACTAAATCTGTTGGAGGAAAAGCAACGCACCAAACGCTCGCGGAGCCGAACGCCGCTTCACCCCGTCGGGACCCGGATTGCACAGCGGACTCCACCTTGGCGGGGGGGGGGGGGGCCTCTCCCCGGGGCTGGCGAGAACCGCGCTTCGGCTGCTCCAGCGAGCCCTCTGACCTCCCCGCCCCCGCTCGCCCCTCGCGTGTCGGGACTTGTTCGGCGCTCCGGCTCCTGAAGGCAACGCAGCCTCGCGTCCTCCGGCAGGAATCCGGGTCGCCTCCGGGCAGCGGCATTTGATGCCCGCAGCGTCGGGGCCGGCGGCGCGCGGGCGGGACGCGGCGAAGCGGGGCGCGCCGAGCCGCCCCGGGTCCGGCTCCTGGCTCGCAGGCCCGCTCGATGCGTGTTTCTGAGTGAGTCGGCGGCTCCCCCACCCGCCTCGGCGGTGCTCTCCTCCTCCCTCCTCCTCCTCCTCCTCTTCCTCTCCGGCCTCCTCCCGCCTCCGAGCCGGCCTGCAAATGGCTTCGTTCCCCGAGACCGACTTCCAGATCTGCCTGCTGTGCAAGGAGATGTGCGGCTCGCCGGCGCCGCTCTCCTCCGGCTCGTCCGCGTCGTCGTCGTCCTCGCAGACGTCCACGTCGTCGGGCGGCGGCGGCGGGGGCCCGGGGGCCGCGGCGCGCCGCCTGCACGTCCTGCCCTGCCTGCACGCCTTCTGCCGCCCGTGCCTCGAGGCGCACCGGCTGCCGGCGGCCGGCGGCGGCGGCGGCGGCGGCGCGCCCGGGGAGCCCCTCAAGCTGCGCTGCCCCGTGTGCGACCAGAAAGTCGTGCTGGCCGAGGCGGCGGGCATGGACGCGCTGCCCTCGTCCGCCTTCCTCCTCAGCAACCTGCTCGACGCCGTGGTGGCCACGGCCGACGAGCCGCAGCCCAAGAACGGGCGCGCCGGGGCCCCGGCGGGCGCGGGCGGCCACAGCAACCACCGGCACCACGCGCACCACGCGCACCCGCGCGCGCCCGCCTCGGCCCCGCCGCCGCTCCCGCCCGCGCCGCCGCCGCCCGCGCCGCCCCGCTCCGCGCCCGGCGCCCCGGCCGCCTCCCCGTCCGCGCTGCTGCTGCGCCGGCCGCACGGCTGCAGCTCGTGCGACGAGGGCAACGCGGCCTCGTCGCGCTGCCTGGACTGCCAGGAGCACCTGTGCGACAACTGCGTCCGCGCGCACCAGCGCGTGCGCCTCACCAAGGACCACTACATCGAGCGCGGCCCGCCGGGTCCCGCCGCCGCCGCCGCTGCCGCGCAGCAGCTCGGGCTCGGGCCGCCCTTCCCCGGCGCGCCCTTCTCCATCCTGTCCGTGTTTCCGGAGCGCCTGGGCTTCTGCCAGCACCACGACGACGAGGTGAGTGCGCGGGGGCCGGCGGCGGCGGGGGGTGGGGGCCGGGGGCGAGGGGGTGCGGGGGCTCGCGCCCCCCCGAGGACCTCCGCCCCCGGTACCCACGCGAAGGGAGCGGGGTGGGGGGGGGGTCCTCTCCGGCTCCCGTGTCTTTCCCCTGACGACGCGGCGGTCGTCGGCGCCGAGGAGGTCGTTACCCGGGAAAGCGTGTGTGGCGAGGTCTGGCCTCGGCGCGCTTGCTGCGAGGGACCCCGGAAGGCGCCTCTTCTCCGTGTCTCGTTTGGTGCAGTGGCAGGTCGTGGCCGCCGTAGCCTCCGTGGGTGTGTGTGTGTGCGCGCGCGCGCGCGTGTATACAGCTGTCTTGCGTGTGCGAACCCCCCCCCCCCGCCCCCTTACCTGGATGGTCCCCGAGGTCTGAGAACACTCCCCCCTTAGGGGCTTTGACTTCCTCATTTCTGTTTGACAACACGTGTGTGCTGTTAAGACGCGGGATGGAAGGTGTGTGTGACTGTGTAGACGCGGTCTCTGGTGCAGGCACAGCACAGCCCCCCCCCCCCCCCCCCGGGTCGTGAGGCCCCTCCGTCAGCGCGTTTTCGCGTCCCTGCTTGTGGGACTCGCAGACTGGCCTTGGACTGGGGTGTGAGCCCGGACACGCACGGCTGTGAGTCGGCAGCGCGTGTGCCCGCGGGGACCCGGTTTGCACGTGCGCGCCCGTGAGTGGGGGGAGTCGGGGGGCCTTGCCCACGGGTGTCACCGAGCTGGCACGACAGTCCCTCGGGCCCGACCGCGATCCGTGTGGCTGCGCCGCGGGCTGGACTTCCCCTTCGAGAAAAACCGGAGCCCTCTGCCGCGGCGCGAACCTGGGGCCTCGGCGCAGAGTCCGAGGGCTGCGGTGCAGGCTTTGGGTTTGATTTCGCTCGTTTGGCCGTCGACTGAACCTCGCTCGCTTACTTTCCGCACTGTGTGAGGCCTTCCGCTTACACCTTGGCCCGTCAGAGGAAGGGACTAAAGTCTTTTGAGGAGCGGGCCCCGCCGGGAGGGTCGGTGACTTAAGCCGCCGTCCGCCTGCAAACCCGTGAGATGTGGTGTGTGTGGTGGCGAGGGTTCTGCCTGGCAGGGGAAGCAAGCGGGAGACGGCGGAGGCTTTGGAGACCAGGAGCGCGAGTGCCGGGACCGAGCCGGGCCGAGGCTTGCGCAGTGTGCCGCCTCCTCCACTCCTAACCTGTTATTTGGGGACGAGGGCGGAGCTATTGCCTGATGGCCTTAAGCCGGCGTCTCCTATTGGAAAAAAGTCGAAATTGTAATCTACTGGTTGTAGGCGCCGCATTTTAAGTTTCCTTCCAGGTATTAAGCTAGGGGGCATTCTTTTCCTTCATTTTTGAGCGTCGGGTAGGCACCTTACAAGTTTGCACATTCGGGGAATGCTCTTCCACGTTTAGAAAAATGAATGATTGAGCTAAATACTGATCTTGAAGCCCCAGAATGAAAAGATGGAGTCAAATCACTTGAAGATTAGGGTCAATGGGGGTTGGGGGGGGGGGGGGGAGAGCGTCTGGAATCTCCCACAGTCTCCCTCCTGGGGGGTGGGGGGCGCCGGTTGAATTCTCCCTCCCAGCAGCTGAGCTTAGACGTCAGGTTTTGTTTATGTTCCCAGTTAAAGATCTACACTCGTTTACTTAGGCCAAGGCAGAAAGATGCTCCGTGCGGGCAGACTTGTAAAAGGTTTATACACTTTTAAAATTATAGCACTGTTCAAACGGTGTGGGCGGGTGTGAGGTGTCCCCTCGCCCTGGTGGTTCTCCGGGATGCCCCGAAGATTCGCTCTGTAAGTTGTGCAACACTAGGCTCAAGTTTGGCAAAGCATTAATAGATTCCCTCGTCAAACTGCTCTTTAGAAGCAGGAAGCCTTTCTCCGTTTGGGGAGTTGTGTCCCCTCCGGTTTCATTTAGAGAAGGTATCTTGGACAGGAACGCTTAGACCTTTGGTCGTCTCTGCGTTTAGGATGCTGGGAAGTGTGGGCTTAAAGGTGACAGACCAGTGTGTTAGGAGAGAAACCACCAGGCTCATGCAGGGGTCTGACCCTCGAGTTCTTGCCCATTGCCCTCTGTGTCAGGCCCGGTCAAACAGTCCAGTGAGCCCCCTGCCTTCCAGTGGTGCTGCCTGGCCTCGGGAAGGAGGCTGTGGGACCCCGGCCTCTCCCTGCTTTTATGTCCGGGAAGGTGCTTTGGGTGCTGGGGACGTGGAGGCGGCCAGTAGGGTCTGGCCCGCGGGGCTTTCCTTTAAGCACCCTCCGCTCCACCCCCCTCCCAGGGTACCCTCCTTAGGGCAGGCAAGGTTTCTAGAACTTGGCTTAAAATGTACCTGTAAAACCTCAAAGAAGATAATTGGATGTAGCAACAAGACGATAAAGGAATTGTGGCTCGTTTAACACCGTAGCTTGGTGTCCCAGTGGTGAGTTCAGAGGCCTGCAGGCGCCAGGCCCAAGGGGCGGCCAGGCCCGGCCGAGCAGCCGGCGGTGTCAGCACGGCGGGAGCCCTGGAGGCGGCGGCGGCGGCGGCGGCGGCGGCGGCGCAGCGGCCGCTCCTGTCCCCGCGGGCACCGAGAAGGCAGCCTGGAGAGTCGGGGCGCGCGCATTTTGGGCGCAGCGTGTAGGAGTTGGGCGCGCCCCGCGGTTGCCCTGGTCGTGGTGCTGTCGTGTGGGAGATGAGCCCTTGGCGGCTGGAGGCCACGCGGGCGGCTCAGAGCTCGGGGGTGGGGGCGGCCGGGGCGCGTCGGCACCCGGTAACTGGCGGGAAGCAGCGTGGGATCCGAGCGTGTGTTCGTCCCCAGGAGAGGCCCTGTCACTAGCGGGGTGGGGACGTGGCGGGGACGCGGTTGCCATCTTGAGCCGCGGGAAACATTGCAGCTCAGCCAACCGACCAGGGCAGTGTTGTTCCCAGTTAGGCCGGGCGGGCGGGTGTCGATCTTCCCGTCTCCGGCATGGAAGATGGGGTGCAGGTGCTGATACAGTTGGCCTTGGGCCTAAAGAAACCAACCGAACAACAACGACAAAAAAAACCCCGACAGCTTCTTATCAGTATAAATTCTAGAATTCCAATCCAATAGGATCCTGTATGTGGACCCATCCATCCTAGGCTGGGGGAGCTCTTTTTCTCCCCAGGAAACTACTCTCCAGAAGTCAGCCTCATTCCCCTTTGAGGAATGGATTCTTGTCTTGTATCTTACTTTGACTGAGTCATGGTGAACGGGGATATGACCAGTACTGGTCCCAATATACTCTACATTCCCGGAGCCTAAGCTCCTTCAGGCATGCACCCCTGAAACTGTATGTGCGAGCTGTGTAAGTTATGAAATGTATATCCAGGACGCTTTGTTCAGGGCGGGAGGAAAACCGCGAAAAGAAATGTGCATTCTAGTGTTTGTGCACCATCGTCCGTCCACCTGCTCTGCAGGATTTGGCGGATGTGTGTCTGCTTAATGCACGTATCTCCCCCATTTGCCCAAACAACCTAGCTTTCCATACATTCCTTGGAAATGATTGGCACTTGCCACTTTGAATCCAGTTCACCAGGTAGATTCCTGAAGGTTGAAGTCTCTCGAATTAAACAGACAAACAGAAAAATGCTTGACGAAAATATATGGGCGAGAAATGCTCATTATTGATCTCTTAATTCCTTAGTCTTGAATGTAACCTTGGGCTTTTAAAAAAGTCACAGGAGGAATGGAGCCGAGGAATGTGCCCGGCCTTCCATCAAAGTGCCTGGGGATGGATTTTAGCAACTCGGATCCCGGGGACGTGGGCCATGGCTGGTTTGGCAAGCCTGTGCTCCTGAGGTGGCCTCACAGGCATAGCCTCGTCTAAAGTGTGCCAGTAATCGTGGAGGCTGTGATGGCATGGGCAGTCTAGAGATCTTCTGTGACTGACGTTTCTTCCTACAGAGCAAACGACACTGGGTTTAGGGTGACATAGGCTTGTTCCGGTCTGCGAAACTTTTCCTTCCAGTGCTAGGAAATACGTATTTTGGAAGCCTGGAGATGCTTGGGGAGGAAGACGAGCTCTCTGCCTCCCTGCAGTTCTCAAGTGGATGCTAGTAAACACTCTTTGCTTCAGTTGTTTCCCAGTTAATTACTAGGACATGGAATAAAGAAATGTGGAGAGTGTTGGAGGCGTAGAATTTCCCTTTTTCCACCCCGATTCTCCCTCCTGTCGTAGCTACTTATAAATGCTATTTTTAGGGAGCTCTGTTAAATTGGAGGATGCTGAAACCAACAAGGACACGCAGTGTCTCAAAGCACGCCTTAAAATGGGAACCACTCTGTCCTCGCATGCGAAGTTTCGAGCATTTTGTTTGGCTTTTTGTTTTTTTATTTTATCAACATCGTACATACAGACGTGAGATGGCTGAAGTGCTTTTTGTTGGTTGAGGTACTTTGCCAGGAGAGAAAAGGATTCGTAAGTTTTCCTGATTGAAGCGAAATTTGACAGTTCTGATCCTCTAAAATGTCACCCCTCCCTCCCCAATTTTCTTCCTTCCTCTGGTGCCAACTCTGCTTAGTCTTGCCACGTCCCTATCTCTGTTCCTCACGCAGGGCGGGGTTTGTTTCAGATGTATTCATTCTTCGTGAATAAAGGACCGTTTTGGTGTCATTCTTCGTGACGGGCAAAGGTTGGGAGGCGTCCTACCATGCAGGCGGTCCAGTGCTCCCTCCCCCCAAACACTAACAAAGAGCTAGAGGCTTGGGCCAGCCAGTGACGCGGTCGTTGCCAGCCTTCTCTCACTCGGGAAGAAGGCAAGACACTGGTGAAGAGTTTCAGTTGCTGAGAGGGAGCAAGATGGCCGCCCGGCGCAGGCCCCCGTCCCCCTTGGCCTGACCTGTCACGCACCGTGATTTGCAAGAGGAAGCTTGGTCCATCTTTCCTCTTCGGTCCGTGTGACCTCATGCTTGTTCAGTACTAAATTACTCCTTTCCCTTTGAGGTCTTGTCTATACCCACAAACTGAGCTGACTGAAACCAGATTGACTATTTTGACTGACGAGACTCCGGAAAAATCAGGAGGGATGGGGGGTTGAATGCCCGTGACTGTTTATGTCGGAAACTGTTTGACTCAAACCTTGTTCCACTGTAATTCCTTCCTTCGTATACCATCCCCAGCTTCCCTCATTTTTAAAAAAATTTTTTTAATGTTTTTATTTTTGAGACAGAGACAGAGCATGAACGGGGGAGGGTCAAAGAGAGAGGGAGACACAGAATCCGAAGCAAGCTCCAGGCTCCGAGCTGTCAGCCCAGAGCCCGATGCAGGGCTCGAACTCACGGACCACGAGATCATGACCCGAGCCGAAGTCGGACGCTTAACCGACTGAGCCACCCAGGCGCCCGCTTCCCTCATTTAAAAGAAAAATTTTTTGATGTATGTTGAGAGAGAGAGAGAGAGTGAGTAGGGGAGGGGCAGAGAGAGGGGGAGACCCAGAATCCGAAGCGGGCTCCAGGCTCTAGGCTGCCAGCACAGAGCCTGACGCGGGACTTGAACTCAGACCACGATATTGGGACCCGAGTGGAAGCCGGACGCTGTAACCATCTGAGCCACCCAGGCACCCCACCCCCACCCCCCTGTACGCGTCACATAGTTTGCTTGTCGTTGGGTTTGAAGGCAGACTGGTGAAATGCTTGAAGACCCCAACTCCTGGGTTTCCGTTCCCATTCCAACCTGGGTGCGATTTGGGGAGATCCGTGCGTAATCTGCAGACTTCTGGCCGGTATTTTACTTTGTCCTCCGAAATGTGGAGTTTCTGCTGATCTCCGTTCCTTACCAGAACGTCAGATCCTACCACATGAGTTCTTTTTTAAATCTGTGTCATCCCAGTTTACTGACCAACAGCCCCCAACATTGGCAGCCAGTTGTAATTTGTTCAGAAGCATTTTTTTCTTCCGCACGGATGCCCTAAGGAGGTGTGGTAGTCTTTGGCCATAAAGTTACTGCTCGCAGTGCTAGATTAACAAATGAAGTTCTAAGTCCTGGGCTTGGTCACGAAAAAGGGGATGGGTCTCGACTGTGATTTCTCCAGACACGCTTCTGCAGAGTAGCATGCACTGTCAGTGTCAAGACTGATGGAATATGAACGAAGCAGAGCCGTGCACACACGAGAGAGTAAGCGGGTCGGGGTCAGTTGTGAAGCCTGTGGCTCTGATACCTTGCGAAGTTTGAGGGGCCCCAAGCTGGTGAGAAACCCAGGGAACAAGACAGTGGCTCCCTTGCCTTCCTGAACCCAGGTCCGCAACTGTATCCTTCAGTTGTTACTTCCGGGAAGTTAAGTTTGGCCAGCCTTTTCCTTGTGGACTGAACCATTTGCAGTCAAAAGAGTTTTTCTTGAAATGTCCGTGGGTTGGGGGCACTTTCTTTCATACTCTTTGACCAATTAGGATAATTATGAAAACGGTGTGTATTAAAAAGTTGACATGGGGCGGCGGGGTGGCTCAGGTCGTGATCTCACGGTTCTGTGACTTCTAGCCCCACGTCGGGCTCAATGCTGTCAGCACAGAGTCCGCTTCAGATCCTCTGTCCCCCTCTCTCTGCCCTTCTCCCACTCATTCATCATCTCTCTCTCTCTCTCTCTCTCTCAGAATAAAGTAAAATTTAAAAAATTTAAAAAAAAATGGACACACCTAGGGGGCGCTTGGCTGACTCAGGAGCACGTGACTTCAGGATTGTGAGCTTGAGCCCCACGTTGGGTGTGGAAATTACTTTAAAATACTTACTTTTTAAAAACTTTATTTAGGTAATCTCTGTACCTAACGTGGGACTCAAACTCATGACACGAAGATCAAGAGCCTCAAAAGTAGAATGAAAACTCTCCACGCTCAGATTTTGCGGCTAAGGGCGCTTCTGACGCCTGCTTCACAGGTGTAGACAGGTGGCAACAGCAGTCCCCATTCAGACCCTCCACACGCTTGGCTCTGGGCCCTCTGCCTCTTTGGGAGACACTGGTCTCTTAGGATCCTCTGTGGCCCGCAGCCACGAGAACGTGTGGACAAGTGTGGAGCAGAAACATGGACGTCCTAGTCGTAGGTCCCCACGGGGGGTCTTTCCGGCCGGGATGGTGCAGCTGTTCCCTCCACTGTTACGAAACTGCAGGCTGCGGGGGGCGCCTGGGTGGCTTGGTCGGTTAAGCGTCCGACTTCGGCTCAGGTCGTGATCTCGCGTGATCTCGCGTGATCTCGCGTGAGTTCGGGCCCCGCGTCGGGCTCTGCTGACAGCTCAGAGCCTGGGGCCTGTTTCGGATTCTGTGTCTCCCTCTCTCTCTGCCCCTCCCCTGTTCATGCTGTCTCTCTCTGTCTCCAAAATAAATAAACGTTAAAATAAAAAAAAGAAGCTGCAGGTCGTGGGAGGTGCTGTCCCGGTGCCTTCTGGGGCCAAGAAGTCAAAGTCTGACGCTGTTACCCAGAAGCAGACAGTCCCGTCCTTTCTCCCTCGGTTTCCCCCGTTGTCGGAGTCCCGCCGGGACCCAGGCGCGGTTTGCTCAGTCCCCGCTTCCCTCCTCCCCCCAAAAATCACGGCGGGGAGGGGGCACCCGGAGTTTGGTGTGAGGCCGGAGACAACAGCGGCTCAGCCGGAAAGCTGGCATCCCAACGGGCCATGGCCTGTGGTGGCTCCAGCCGACTGGTTCCGTTGAAACTTTCCTTGGAAGCCCGGGGCGGACCTGTGCTGGTGAGAACCAGAATGAATGGGCTCCAGGTTAGCTGCTGTCCTGCAGGGAGTGTTCTGTCCACCCAGCCGCTGACTCCTGCCAGCAGGCCGCACCTTCCGCAGGCGCCCCCGGCCCGGCCGGCCTCCGGCTCTCCCACTGGTGGTGTGCCCATCGGGAGACGCTGCTGGTGTTGCTCCCACACCCGGACGGGCCGTCGCACTCGGTGTCATCGCACAGCTTAAATAAAAGTGAAATGCGCGCAGAGAACTTCTGTGATTTGGGAAGGTAGGAGGCCCTGGAGAAGCAGCAAAATAGCCCCCAGTCCCCTTCCTCATGGGGTTGATGGCAGCTAGTTTGGCAACGAGGGATTCCCGGCCTTCCCCCGTGGCCTTGCCTTGGTTCTGGCCCCAAAGTGGGGCTGCTCCTGGTACACGGACAGGGCACCCGTGGATGGCTCCTGGGTGTCTCCCCAGTGTGAACCAGACTACTCAGCCCATCGCGGTGATTGATCGATCGATGGACTTTTTAGCCCGTGGCGGTTGTAATCTTGACTGAGGGGGGAGGCTCAGTACAGGCTGTGGGAAGGATCTCCCCCTTTCCCTGAGCCTCCTCCCTCTCCTCAGCCTTGAAGGCGTCCTTCCACCCCCCCACCTCCCTTTGTCTGCAGTTCACCCCGAATCTGTGCAGTTTGTGCCTGGGTTTGTGCCCTGTCCCCTCGGAGTGAAGGCAAAGGAAGGCCAAGGAAGGAACGCCTCACTTCTAGGCTGGTGATTTTCTGGTTTTGTTTTTTCAGTATTTGTTTTTGTTCACTGGCATAATTCACATATTGCAAAATTCACCTTTTGTTGGTGTACATTTCTTTCCCATTTTGATGATGATGTAGCGTGTAAACATTAGGAAAAAAAGAAAAAGATTACATAGTGTGTGAAAACTAGCGCAGTCAACATACAGAATGGTTTCATCACTTCCAGAATGCCTCCTCCCTCCAGCCTCAGACGACACAGGCCCGTGGTTTTGTCTCTCTTGTCAGAAAACAGAGTGACGCGGAGTCGAAGACTTTCTCCAGCACGGTGTTTGCACTTGGCATTTTGCGGACTGTCTGCGTGCCGCGGTTCCCCGGGTTCCTCCCTCTTTATGGCTGAGCACTTTTCCCCTGTAGGGTAGCAGGCGCATGCTCTCCAGCCGAGGGGCTCTCGGTTTCCTGTTTTCGGACATTTCCTGCCTGGAACACGTGCGGCGCTGCCTTGACTGGTGGAGGTCCGTCTGGCCCTGGTCTCCTGTTGTTGTTGTTGTTGTTGTTGTTGTTTTGGGTTAAAATTTTTCGTAATATTTATTTATTCTTAAGAGACAGAGCGTGAGTGGGGGAGGGGCAGAAAGAGACCGGGAGGCCCAGAATCCAAAGCAGGTTCCAGGCTCTGAGCTGTCGGCACGGAGCCCCACGTGGGCTCGAACCCACCAGCTGTGAGATGGGGACCTGAGCCCAGCCGACTGAGCCACATACCCAGTGCCCCTTCTGATCCAGCCGGTTTGTCGGTGACCTTGTGTGCCTTCGAGCCTCAGTTTCCCCATTGCTCTGCAGGGATGGTGACTTGAGGCTGGCCTCTTTGAGAATCAAATGAAGTATCTTCTGGTGAAAAATTAGAGTGTGGCTTGAACATACAAGTTGAAGACATTTGGCAGCGTAAGTACGGTGAGCACAGCGTTCCGTCAGTTTCAGGAGGACAGCGTAGCAATTGGACGCGTGTGCGTCCTCGTGCTCCTCGAAAGTGTAGCTGCCGTCTGGCACCATGGGACACGGTCACGTACCACGGGCTGAACTCTGGTGCGGTGCCCTCCCTCCCCGTGATGGCCTTCATCCCACAACTGGAAGCCGGTACCCCCGTACCCCCTGGTTTTTATTTCCTGTGGTTTTCGTTGGCTTTATCAGAGCTTTCGGGGATTCAGAGGAATACTCTAAAAGGAACATTTATTTTACCAATGTAATTGGAATGTTTCAAGAAGCCACATGGGAGCAAATAAAAAATCATAGCTCTAGTCGGCTATGAACCAACTTCAGCATCCGGAGCTTTGAGGGAATCTTGGGGCGAATCCCCATGTCGTATGGAAGAAGTAAGGTTTAGGAATCCCCACTTTCAAACGGAAGGTTAGTTAGGGGGGAAAAGGGTTTTTTGTGTTAGGGTTTATTCTTGTTGGTAACTGGAAACCAATCCTGAAGGGACAACAATATCTGTCCTAACAAGAGAAGGTGCTTAATTCTAGACAACGTTTGGGACTTGCCACGACAGCTACTGATTTGTGACGGTTTCGTCCCTGAGTGTTACAGCGCAGTAAATACACGGGGCCGCTTCTGTGCTTCACTGTTGGTTGTTTGCTAACTAAGGAAAGGGTACGCTAACATTGCTAATTATATATGTCAGTGTTGGAAACCTACAAATACATGGGAAGAAAGGCGGTACGAATATTTGGGCACGTCAGACTGAAAGTTCCGCTTCAGGTTTGAAGTTTGAAAGCAGGATTCCTTTCAAGGAAGGGTGGCGTTCATATTTGGTGTTTCTAGCCTTCCTGTCGGTGCTGAACCCACTGTCGACTGTAAGGTCTGCTCCAAAACCAAGCACAAAATTTGAATTTAGTGACAGTCTGCCTGGTTCATCGGGCCTGTTGGTTCCAGCCCCATGGAGTTTGTTTCCAAGGGCGTGTGTGTGCGTGTGTGTGTGTGTGTGTGTGTGTGTGTGTGTGTGTATGAGAGAGGATGCAAAACCAGTTCCCTCCCCCCCCCAAAAAAAGTATGAAAAGCAACAAATAAGTGGGAATAAAATTAAGAAACCATGTGCAAAGATCCAGTTATGAAGATGGGCGGATGTTCGACCCTGGTTTGGGAAGAGATTGGGTTTCAGGCTCTTGGGTCCCCATTGGGGGCCTGTGACAGTTTTCTCCTGTGCCTCACGGTGGAGAGGAGAGGGGTGTTGTGTGTGGGGTCCCAGAAAGTCTGAGGTAAAGCCCTGGCGGGGGGGGGGGGGGTGCGTCCAGCAGATTAAGAAAACAAAAGTCTACAAAGCCAGCCTGTAGGTCCCTGTCCTGCCTGCCAGGCCCTTCTCAGTTCAGTTCCTTGACTCGCAGGCAGCCCTGGAAGGGTCCTCACTGCGCGAGCTCCTCCCCAGCTCCTGGTGCTGGAGGCAGACTGGTTTGCCCCCAGTGAACGAAAACCAGGAACCGAGTGAACACGTGCGTATTAATAAAAACCGTGGAACATTTGCAGACGCTTGATGGGTTACAAGGGAAGAAGGGAGATAACAGGGTTTTTAAAATTTGTTTTTTTTAAACAACATTGACTTTTTTAAAATTTAAAAGCCAATGTTTTTAATACAAAATGCTTTATGTATTTTTGAGAGAGCAGGAGCGGGGGAGGGGCGGGGGGGGGAACGGAAGATCCGAAGCGTGGGCTCTGGGCTGACAGCAGGGAGCCTGACTCCGGGGCTCCAACTCAAACCCGTGAGATCGTGCCCTGAGACGAAGCCGGACGCTTAACCCACGGGGTTAAGGCACTGGGTTTCAGGCACCCCTGAAAAACAAAATTTGTTTTTGTTTTTGTTTTTTTTAACTTCACAGCACTTGTCACTTGAGGCTGTAATTTTTTCGAATATGGATGTGCCTGTGAGACTGTGTGTGACCTTTTCATTCCTTCCTCCTTTGCCATCGTCAGCTTGTAGTTGCTGGATGAATGGAAAATTGAGATTTGAAATTTTCCTCAGGGCTACCTTGTATTCTGTTCCCAGGAACAGTCTGGACTGGTTAACTCTAATTCTGATAGAACTGTAGAAGAACATAAATACCTTTGTGATTTATGTGTAAAAATTGTTTTAGGTGTGTGCCCACTTCTACTTCTTAAGTGTATGACCTGGATTTCTGTGCATTTTCTTCCAAATTTTTTAACACACACACACACACACACACACACACACACGCGCGCGCGCGCGCGCGCGCCTATAGGAATGTAGTCTTAAAAACTTGTGCACGTTTTCCTGTACTGACTAGCGGTCATCAGTGCTCTGAACTTGGTGTCCATGGTGTGGAATTTATGTGGCTGTCCTCTTACTTGGATTTTTCTCTACATTTGGCCATTGCATTCAACAGGAACATCCTCCAGTCCCTGTGGCTTCTAAAGGGAAGACCCCCTCCGCCCCCTGCCAAGGAATTGCTCCCACCGTGAGTGGTGTATTTGAAATGTTAATTTGCTCCTGAGACCCTGCCTCCCACCAGTCCCATTTCCTTCCCACCCCACTGTCCAAGGCCATCAATCTAATGGGAGAGAAATGGCTCCTCCTCAGGTACTTTGCATTTCCGCGATTGCCGAGAGGCGAGCGGCTTTTCATATGCTTATTGGCCATTTGTGTTTCCTCTTTGGATTGCCTTGGGTCCGGGGCCTATCTCTCCTGGGTTTCAAGAAAATCAATTTGTTGGCATTTTGGATAAATACTGAGTATTAGCTGTATGCAGAGGATTTCTCCGAGTCCCTGAGTCCCTGTTTATTTAGCTCGGTAGACATTTTACATTTTTTTGTGGTTGGCGATAGTCTTTTACTTTGTTTACATTTTGTGTCTCTAATCTCACTCTAGGACGCATTCTTGGTGTATCCTATGAGGTGGGATCTGCACCCATGAGCTTAATGTCCTGTTAGCAAATGGTCTTACGTCCCATTTCTTTTGTGAACCTCACATTTGTGGAAAACCTTTCTGAGAGTAGCTGTTGGCTAAGTGTGAAGAGGGTATATGAAGGCCATTACCCCGTGAAAGCCAACTGGCTCGCAGTTTGTATTGGTTGGGTGGTGGTACTTTGGGCTCCTTTACCGGTGACCTCTTAAAGATGTCTTTAATGGACTCTGTTGTTCCTCCTAAGTGGCTAAAAAGAATATAACTTGTTAATTCCACCCCTCATGTCACTGCTGCTTAACACTTTGGATTGTATCACTGGTTGCATCATGCCTGTGCAACATTATCTTTAGGACTCTATCATTTAGTTAACATAATCACACAAATGATGCAGGTGTTTTGAGGTGTCATTTATTTGTATACTCTAGTTATGGCTCCACATTCTGCTTTGTTTTTTATGTCTAACAGTAAACCCGACATGTCCTTGTAGAACAAACACAGTACAAGTCGTTTACTCCTCTTCACTGAGGTACAGTTTAGGCACAAATGCATTCATTGTCAGCACACGTTTTGATGAGTCTTGACAGATTTATATACCCCACCACCACCACCATCAAGATAGAACATTTCTACCGTCCCAGAAAGTTCCCCTGCTGCAGTAGCTTTTAGTGCTAATCTTTGGAGAATTTGGCCTGCTACTTTGGTCATGGATGTTGATGATTTACCGAAACTAGAGGAAGGCACAGGACTTTGGAAGTGAATGAATCTGTAAGGATGGAAGGTTGCAGTGTCTGATGCCCTGCTCTATTGCTGATGCAGGATAGCCGGAAAACTCCCTAAAATCCTCACCCTGAAGCATTTTAGCCTCCGAGGGCCCATAGTCCCTCCTTTTCTCTTTCAAACCTTTGCTGTCTCAGGGCCACAATGCAAATGGTCAGGGCACATTGTTTTCCAAGGAGCAGATGCCTGCTGGGAGGCAGATTCCTCAAGGATTGCTTGGAAAATGTGGAAGCGAATTCCATCCAATCAGCACATTTCTCTTTGAGCGGCTGCCATGTGCCTGGCTCTCTCCGGGTGTTTGAGGACACAAAGGACCAGAACAGAGGTTGCCTTCTGGGGACCCTTACATAACTATAAAGGGAGGTAGAATTGCTGGGGACTTGGGGTATCATGGTGAATAAGGTACATGGTAAAAGTGTTGAAGTGTTTTTGGTTAGGTTGTTGTGCTTGAAAAGTTTTTTTATTCGATTTGATTTTTAAATTCAGGGACTCCAAAAGGGTATGCAGTGGAGAGAATTCTTAATGACACAGTGGCGGCTTCCCGTGTTCTTCCAGAGGGGTGGTTGGGGGGGACGACTGCTGTCTTGTCCTTGGAGTCTAGGCCCTTGGTAGTGAACACTTCCAGAAAGTTTATGGCTTTTCCAGGGCCTGCCAGGTCAGTTGGAGGTTGACAGTTGCTGGCTTCCATTCCCAAAGACTCTTCCTTTGAGGAAAAAAAATTGGTTTTGAGCTTCCTGGAAAATTTAATTTTACAGGGCAGTTCATGGGCCAGTTGTAAATACCATTCAGAACTGCCTTTCGCTGGAGGACATGTTCTCCAAAAACTTTTTGCGGTAGGTTTTAGGCAGTTTCCTTTGTGCAGAGTTACTCGGTCTTCAGTTTAGAAAGCTGATTATTTGCGCTTTGTATTGGGGAGGGGTCCCTCGTGGCCTGACACCATCCCACGTTCCTCTGTTTTTCGTGTCTAGCTGACACACCTGCATGGTCTCTGGCCCCCAGTGAGAACTGGGTCTGTGGAAGGAGGTGGTTTTGATCTGGAGTTGAAACTGAGTAGGGGTGGCAAGGCCGCAGGGCGTGGAAGCACACTGCCCCCTCCCCACCGCGGGCTTGGGGGGGTTTCCGGTGGGCGGTCCCCAGGTACAGGGGAGGGAGGACCACTTCAGGAAGAAAGACCCAGGGGCCTTTGAGGAGTGAGGTGGGCGTTTGAAAAGCTTGGAAGCACTTTGCTGAGGAATCCATTGGTGATTAGAACTTTATCTGCAAAGCAAATGTTCAACCAGTGTTTACCAGAGTTCAGACAGGCTCCAGGGAGCTGTAGGGCCCCATGTAAAACCTGCGGTTGGGATGGTGAAAGGGGACTTTCATGGGAACACAGTCACCCTTGGATCCACCTCTACCCTTAGAGCGAAAGAGAATCTTGCAGTTGTCCCCGGCTCTCCCAGAGCTGCTTTGAAAGCCCCGTCGAGGCCATCGGGAGGTCCTGTCCACTGTGCCTCTAGAAGTGGGTGCATCGGCATGCAGAGGGAGGAGAGGTTGCTCCCCTCTGGTCCTGTTCCCCACGTGCTCTGTGCTGGGGACCCCTGATTGGCATCTGCCTGGAATCCTCCTCCATGGTGAGGCCGGAGCTGCAGTTTAAGAAACAAGCCAACAAAACCCACCTCCTGTGTTTTGAAGGACGGTAAACTGTTTGCATTGGTTACAGTAAAACGCCAGTATGGAGCACGAATACAAAGACCCTGAAGATAAAGTTAATGATTACATTCGGAGGTTTCGGCCTGTTTCCTTTAGAGACTTTTCTCTCTTGACCTTTACTCCATCGTGGTTCAAGACTCAGCCCCCAAATCGCATTCCCTGTTTTTATAGGGTCCAGGCTTAATACTTGCCCCGCAGCTTTTAGTTGGGCCTTATCTCTGGCAGGAGTGGGCTTCCTAGAGCCCCTTGCTGGGGGCGCTTTTCTCTTCCCAGGTTTGTTTGGATACCACCCCACCCCCCAGGCTGGGGCAGCCGGAATTCTTCCCGGTTCTTTGTTCCTCCTGAAGGGCGGGAATGGCCGCCTCCTGGAATGTGGATCGCCCAGGCTTGAGTGGAGTGCCATCGAAGCCTTGTGTGTCTGCTCCTGGGGGACTTCTCTGGGGCCAAGTGGGCGTGGGGACAGGGGAGCACCTCCTGGTTCAGTCACCCCTGGTTGATTAAATGAACCAGTTTTTGTCCTAACCGTAAACTGAAGAATCCCCCTCACCCCCATTAAAACAACAAAACAAAACCCCACGCGAAGCCAATGAGAAGCTCCCAGCGAAGCTCCCAGCTCCAGGTTTGCCCCATCTCACTGGGACCCTCAGGACCCACCAGGAAGCCTCCTGACCCGGATTGCCAGCTTTAGCTCTGGCCCAGCCCCCCAGAATGCCCAATTCGTAAACAGTAAATAAAATTTGAGTATGAGTCTATCCCACGCGACACTTGGAACATACTTACGCTAAATATTGCTGTCTGAAATTAAGTGAACAGTGCTGTATTTTATACGGCATTTCTACTTCTGACACTCCTTTGAAAGCTATCAGGAAGGACTGAAAGGCCCACACAGGATCCCTTCCTCTCTGCGCTTGGGTCCTTACAAATCCTTGTCACAGGGTTCCTCCGAGGTGACGGCAGCTTGTCGCAGGCACACACACAACACCCGGAACAGAACCTCTGTGATTCCCGCACCCCCTAATCCCTGTAGGTCCTAGCCCAGGAGGGGGTGGGGAGATGAATGCCAAGTCTCAGCAGTGGAAACCACATGCCAGCCTGGAGACGGGAGGAAGCTCTTCCTTTCTACTGATGCAAACACTGAGCTCTCAGTGCCCCCCATAGGCCAGTGTGTTGGTGAGGGTTCACAGTGAGACGCCTCCCAACCCCAAC
Source organism: Prionailurus viverrinus (assembly GCF_022837055.1). Classification (NCBI taxonomy): domain Eukaryota; kingdom Metazoa; phylum Chordata; class Mammalia; order Carnivora; family Felidae; genus Prionailurus; species Prionailurus viverrinus. The sequence goes on along the minus strand of NC_062569.1, from coordinate 2,362,222 downwards.
TCCCCATTAGCATCCTCAGGGGGTTGGGCAACAATATAGGAAGAGTAGTTCCTTGGTTTTCTAGAAGAGGAGTTTGGGGTACAGTTTTGGGGAATTTGGCCACACACAGACACCATGGAGACATCCGACTTGGTTGTGGGCACCTGTATCTGTGTACTTTGCTCCAGCACAAGAAGGAAGGATTTTCAGTGATTTCCACAGCTCGGGAAGAAGGGAAGGTCGGAGAGCAGGTTCTGTGTGTTGATAGCTCTTTACTTGGGGCTGCCGGGGAGGGGAGAATTTATAGGTTCCTCTACTGTGTCTGGATTTGCTGCCAGGAATGTTGTTGGCCCTCTCAAACTGATGGCTGGACAATGACATAATTGCATAGTGTTGCTCCTTTTGCTTTGCCTGCCAGGAAGCTCAGAGCCAAACTCCATCCAGGAAGTCTCATTGACATGCTTCTCCCTTCTTGACCTAAACTTGTTTCTGCATGTTATTGGCTTTCTTTGTAAGCTACTCTTCTTAGATCTGGGTAAGAGTTGCTGAAATGAATTTCAGTATAAATTTTGAGTGACTGATGAGGGGTTGGAAAGTGCCCAGGGTAGGGACAGTGTTTGATTCAATAAATCTCGCTGATGACTATGTAAAAGAATTAAGCCATTGTATCAGTATAGTACTTGTCAGAGAAACACATAATCCTCGTGCGTGCCCTGTCCCTCCCTGGACAGAGTTCAGACCCGTGCCCAGGAGTTGAGAGGCTTGCACAGCTAGGATGTGCCTGAGAGCTGCTGGGGCAGCAGGACGACAAAGGCCTCATCTGTAAAAATCAAAGCAATTTGAGAAACCCCAGAGTTAGTCCTGTCACTGGGCAGAGGCCATGGCTGGGTGTAGGGTCTTCTGACCCAAGTCTCCGTCCCCACCGCCCCCCACCCCCAATCACTCGCAATTTGGTAGAGCTTGAAACCCCTTCTAGAGGGGGCGGGAGGAAGTGGTTAATCCCCACTTCCTTCCCTGGGAGTTTTATGGGCCTCTGGGAGCCTGCCTTCCTCTGGCCTTAATGGTCATAAATGACCCTCTCCCAGGGCAGGGGCCAGGCCCCTATGAATCTTTACCCAGATTGTAGGCATTTGGGTGGTTAATAAATGCTTTTTGAAGGTGATGCCTTGGCCTTCTGTAATTGGGAGGTGGGGTGGGAAGTTGTGTAGGATTGCTGGGCTGTGGTGGCTTAAGTTAGGCATTGTGAATGAGCAAGCAGTCCCTGGGTGCTGGAGCTGGGTTGGACTGAGGGGCCTAGAGGGCAGGGCCTCTCTCTCCTTGAGGCACTCTAGCTGCTGTGTGCGCCCCCCAGATCTGGCCTGCCCCAGGATGGGGGTAGGGAGAGGTGTGCTGCTGACCCTCATTGAGGGCCGAGTGATCTCTCCCTGCCCTGTTTCCTGTGTTTCATTCACCAGAGTCTTTGGATAGCGGTAAGCTTAATTTTTATTTTGTTGGCTTAATTTTTGATGAAGAACAACAACAGAAAACATCTGAGGTTGCCCAGCCCTTGGGATGGGCTTGCAGAGTGGCCTTTAAGTAAGGAATACTGGGGTGTCTGTCAGCCTGGAATGGAGGCTGGGGTATATATACAGCGCATTTAGTCCTGATTGGCTGCAAAACAGCTCCGGGAAGGAAATCTCTGGGCAGGCATCGCCTCTCCTGCTAGCAGGCCCCTCTCTTCCCTTCCCTCCTAATCCCCTGCCTCCCGTTCTGCAGGGTTTTAATTAACTGTGTTTAATCTTCCCCGGGAAGCTTCCCGCCTGCCTGCTTGTCCCCGTTACCTGCTGGGTTTTCTGTTCCAGTCCAGCCTAGGACAAGGAGTGTTCCGAGAAGGGCTCTTCTTGGCCCAAGGGCCACTGGAACCTCCCTGAACTCTCTCTCTCTGCTGTCTTGCTTGCTAGGACGTTGCAGAGCCAACCCGGAAATCAACTAGAAGGCAACCAGGACTTAGGCAAGGGTTAACCTGGGCCCTCCTGCCCGTGCAGCACTGGCCCTCCTTTGTGGAGGATCTCCATAAATCCACCTAGATTTAATGGTACACAGATAATTGCAGATAATGCACTTTTTCTGTTAAGAACTCAAGGTGCCTGGAAGCAAAATAAAGAAAAAACAAAACAAACATCTATTAGAGTCCCAGTGTTTTTTTGAAGTATTTCATGCAAAAAGCATTTTTAGTCAAGGCCCACTGAATGCCAGTGCTCCTTCGTTCCATTCTCCGTTTTGTGTTTAAATCAGCCTTTCGCTATTTAACAGGGACAGAGGAGTTGCTTAACCCTGGGGCTCCCTACCCCATAGAGATTCTGATTATTTAAAACTAGGGCGGGGCTCGGATTTGCATTTTAAACCAGTGCCTCAGGGTTCTAATGCCGGTGGCCCCTTGGAGAAAAAGGTTTAAAAGAAGGCCCAGGAGAGGGAATTCCCTGAGCACACTGTTTTGTGTTTTCGTATGGGCATTGGAACCCTCAGTTGTCAACCATAAATTATGTCTCGCTTATCCTGTCTCAGTGATTGCACCTGAGTCATTACACCTGTGTATCATCAGATGCCCCGATTTAAAGTCGCCCTTGATTGGGGCGTGTGGGCGGCTCGGCGGGCTTAGCGTCCGACTTCATGTCAGGTCTTGATCTCGTGGCTCCTGAGTTCGAGCCCCACATCGGGCTCTGTGCTGAGCGCTCAGAGCCTAGAGGCTGCTTCAGATTCTGTGTCTCCCTCTCTCCGCCCCTCCCCTGCTTGTACTCTGTCGCTGTCTCTCAAAAATAAGTAAACATTAAAAAAATTTTTTTAAAGGAGGCATATGATGAGGGGCGCCTGGATGGCTCAGTCAGTTAAATATACAACTTTGGCTCAGGTCATGATCTTGTAGTCTGTGCGATTGAGCCCCACATCGGGCTCTGTGCTGACCGCTCAGAGCCCAGAGCCTGCTTCGGATTCTGTGTCTCCCTCTCTCTGCCCTTCCTCTCCCCTCCGCCTCTCAAAATTAAACATCAGAATTTTAAAAAATAAAGTGGCCCTTGATTGTAGTGACGCTTTAACTTCGTATTTGGTGTATATTCAACTTCAGGCCGTAGCATCACCCCTTCCTCTGAGCTGCCTTTGTAAAAGAGCGTCAAGGAGAACATTGTAAGAAGTGACTTTATATTTCCAGAGTTCTCCAGTCTCCATGACATTGGGGAGAAAATGCAGCTTAGATGCATTGATGAAGACAGTGACTTTGGGGGGCCGGAGTTGGAGTGGAACCCCCACAGTCCTCGCGTAGGGAAACTGTCGCCACAGACAAAGCGGCTGGAACTAGGTTAGCTGCTCTGAGACCAGATCCGGCACCACATCCCGCTGTCCACACAGCTGACGCGTGTCAGGCTCCGTCCCTGGCCAGGTCTTGGGTGCCGGTCCTGCTGCCAGTTGGCATGTCCCCCGCGTAGAGAGCCCTGCCCTGCGGGAGCCGCCTGGGGGCTCTCCAGGCACCTGTGTGCAGAGCCCGGGCGCACCGGGCCTGCTCGGGCACTTAGGGGGCTGCTGGGAGGCCGTGGGGGTCTCGGGGCCGCTCCAAGGAGAGAGGAAGGGTGCCTTCTCTCTGCCGAGGCGGAAATGACTGTCGCCCTTCCGAGAAAGCAGCCCGGCCTTCCTCTCGCCGTGTGGCTAAGTGTAGATGCAGCGCACGCCCAGGTCTCATTTGGGGTTTGGAAATAATCCTAGAGCTACACTGTCCTTTTTAAAAACATCGGCCAATTTTGGTGAATGTTTATTTTCGAGAGAGAGAGAGAGAGAGTGCGCAAGCAGCGGAGGGGCCGAGCGAGAAGGGGGAACAGAACAGCGCTGACAGCAGAGAGCCCGAGCGGGGCTCGAAATCGCGAACTGCGCCCTCAGCCGAAGTCGGATGCTTAACCGCTGAGCCACCCAGGGGCCCCCAGAGATACACTGTTGTGTTTTTTTCTCTCTCCCTTGGGAAATTGATCTTGTGAACATCGTGCTGTATTTCTCATCTCCGTGTTTCTTTGATAGACTGAGTCTGTAAATAAGGTCCCTCCCCCTGAAGTCCAGCGGTTTCATACGAATGCTCTACACCGTGGCAAAGGCCGGCTTGAATCAATCTACTTCCCCTCCCCCACAGCCGCCTTTGACAAGTGCAGGGAGGTGGGTTCACATGGGACGCATCTTTCCCCGGCGTCCCCTTTTCACTTGACGACCATAGTGAAACAGCTGCCACCGTGCTGCGGAGTGGAACACGGCAGCGCTAAGGTCAGGCTGGGATGTTGGGCTCGCGGCTGCTTCCCCGAGACCCAGCCAGCCAGGGCTGCTCTCCACCGCCCAGGGCGAATTCTGTTTGGGTAGAGACGCGGGAGACCTGACCCACAAAAGCCCTGCAAAGATGCGGGGAAGCTGGTTCGCTGCTGTCCCCACCACCTCCTGCTACCACACTGGGGTGCCCGCTTCCCCCCCTCCCTCCCTCCCCCCTTTCTTTTTAAGTCTTCCCCGCAAAGCAGTTGGCTCTCTCACCAGTCAGCATTTGTGGCTTTGGCCTTTTCTTCATGAGGGTATAGGGGAGTCGTTCGGGGTTACTCACGGGGACAAACCTTTCCTTACCGCAGTGGGCGTTCTGTGAGGTCATACGCCCGTTGGGTGGACCGTGAGGGAACAAAGCACCCCGGGGTCTTTTCGTGAGGTTTCTGGGTCTGTTGCCTGCCAGCCGTGGGAGCTCCGCACAACCTCGGCCTTCACCATCTGTAAGATGAAGGTGGGACTGTGGCTCGATAAGTTGTGCTTTTGACACGTGGTGATCCGGGGACGCTCTGGGCCCGGAGCCCGACTCGCTGTATCCGTGCATTTGGCAAGCGTGCATCGAGGCTCTGACGTGAGCCCCGCGCGCCCCCTTCCTCCTGTGACAAATGAGTGTGCTGACAACCAAACAGATTTGCTTGGAGTCTGCCCCCTCCCACACCGGCCTCTGAGTCTCTCTGGCTCAGGTTGCTCTCTGTATGGGGCTCTGTCTTTCCCTTTGCACTCGCGATAGGACGTATCAGAGAGGTGTTTGGGGGTGTGAGTGGCAAAGAGCAAAGTGCCGCTCACTTTATTCTGTGACCCTGCGCACGCAGGGTCCTCTGTGCGTTGGCTTCCCTCTTTGCCGAATAGTGACAGCGGTGATAGGTTCCTGTGTGCACAGATCTGAGATGCCGGAGTTCTGACAGATGTGCGCCTCGGGGTGGGGTGCCCTCGGGGTGGGGTGCGGTCCTCTGCCCTCTTGGCTCTAAGGACGCAGGAATCCTGCCAAGGGAGTTCTGTCAGGTCAGGCCCATAAACTTTATCATCCTTCCTCCAGAAGTCAGCTGGTCTGCTCACTTCTGTCCCTGATAACCACTCGTCTTCCCTGGAGGGATGGGGGCCAGAGGCTTGGGAGGGCGTCTCCAAAGAAACTAGGAGATGGTTTTTGCTGATTCCTTGCCCCTTCTTCATCACTGCGTATTTTTAAATTTAATTATGTTCTTTCATCGCTCCTTTTGGGAAAGGAGGCTCCAGAATTACACTTGACTTCATCCGTGAGCAGGAGCCCAGGGTCACTTTTCCCTTGCCGGGCAGTTCTGAAATACCAGTATCCGCCTCCTTTTTGCCCCTTAGTCCTGGAAGGCGGAATGAAGCCTGGGGCCGTGGCCAGACCGAGGTGTCCAGTGGAGGAAAAGCTGGGAGTCAAGGCTGCAGGAAAACCCAGAGCCAGCTTGCCGCCCTGCCCCTGCTGGCTATCCCAAGCCCCACTGGAGCTCCCGGGGCCCTGCTTAACCTAGGATGCACACCCCCATCTCCAGTCAGAAAGCTCCCCCTCCAGCTACAGTCTGGGTTTGGGGAAGGGTTAAGATGCTTTTGACAATTTTTCGAGCGGAGGTGGGGGCACCTGGGTGGCTCAGTCTGTTGTGCATCCGACTTCGGGCTCAGGTTATGATCTCGCGGTTTGTAGGTTTGAACCCCACGTCAGACTCATTGCTGTCAGCGCTAAGCCCGCTTCGGATCCTCTGTCCCGGTCTCTTTGCCCCTGCCCCACTTGTGTGCTCTCTCGCTCTCAAATAGAACCTTAAAAAATTGTTTTTTCAAGGTGGCGCCTGGGTGGCTCAGTCATTGAGCGTGAATTTAAAAAATCTAAAAGTTTTCAAGAATTCCTGTTTTAGGAATTGGTATTCTGGTGATCCTGGCCCAGGGAGGTCAGAGGGGCCTTATGCAGAGAGCTGGGGCAGGAAGGGGGGGAGGATGAGCCTTCTGTGTGCATTTATTTTTTTTTTAACGTTTATTTATTTTTTTGAGACAGAGGCAGAGCATGAACCGGGGAGGGTCAGAGAGGGAGGGAGACACAGAATCCGAAGCAGGCTCCAGGCTCTGAGCGGTCAGCACGGAGCCCGACGCGGGGCCCGAACTCACGCGAGATCACACGAGATCATGCAAGATCATGACCTGAGCCGAAGTCGGCCGCTTAACCGACTGAGCCACCCAGGCGCCCCATATGTGCATTTAAATTTAAAAGCTATCCACTAGAAAATGAACCTCAGTTTGGATAGACAAGGTCAGAAGAACCAGATCTTGTGGGGCTGCCGCAAAGTCTGATGGTTAAACCTGTTTTTATAGGGAAGGCAGAGGGGACTCAGTCCTCTTCCCTGTCTTAGATTGTAAACTTGGCATTGTGATCTCCTTCCCCTCCACCACTGATTTGTAAACAGCGTGGTTAGAGGCAGGAGCCTGGAGAGATCTGGAGAGCCGAGTCCTAACCCTTTTTCCTCCATTAAAGCTATGCCTGTTTTAGCTAGATAAGCAGACGTCCTCCTCCACTTTTTGCGTGCTGGAATTAGCAGTTGAGTGCATTGCCTGCTGATTCTTTACCCTTTTTTTTTTTTTTTTAAGAAGTTAGAGATTCCTTTGAGAATCTGATGTGTTCACCTTCTTCCCAGAAAGATGTGCACATTCACAGTCTTGCAACAAATCGAGGGTTGCTCCCATCTAGTTAAGATTTTGTGGCTCAACATTTGGGGGGATGTCTCCAGTGCCTTTCAAAAGCAAGATAGTCATCTGCTATTACGAATTTTAAAAAGCAGAGCAAGACCACCCCTAGCATGGATGATTTGAGAATTGAGTCCCTGAGGCCTGTGGTGGTGAAGCTGTTCTAGTCTCTGTATTTGTGCTGCTTTGGGGGGTGAGGTACATAATGGGGCAGAAAGGTGTTGAGGCAGTTCTGAGCTTGTTTAAAATGCCAACCCTGTGGCAGGTCGGGGGGCGGGGGTTGTGTAGTACAAAGTGATGAGTATAGAGGGAAATTTGTATCATTGATTAGGAATGCAAATTTTTGCACGTAATTCTCTGAAAGCAAGTAGGCATTGGGAAGGAGAAAAGCTAAGAGGAAAATTGTCTCCCAGAGGATTTTTGTAAGGCATTTCTCTTCCCCCTCCTCTTGTGTTTGACCTATTTATGTACTTTCAGAGTGTTGATGTCATAGCATTTCAAAGGGATATTGTATGTCTTGAGTGGTAACTTCTTTTAAGTAGGCCTAAAATATCCCCTTCTCCATTAATGATCAGCATGGTTCCCTGTAGTAATGGAAATTGTCGTAGAATGTACTACTCATCCAGATGCCTGGGGTCATTCCCTCCCCCCTCCCCTGCCTTGCACTCACTGGCGCTGGCTCGCTCGCTCTCTCTCTCTCTCTCTCTCTCTCTCTCTCTCTCTCTCTCAGTTCTGGGTCCCCTTTGGCAATAACTGCAGTGTAGCCAGCAAATAAAAATAACCTCTAAGGAAAACTAGCTTATGTAGCTTTTCTTTGGAGTTTTAAAAGGATGTGTTTTAGCGGAGATACTGAGTACATGTTGGGAGAAAACTTTGCTAACCAGAGTATCTTTTGACCTGTTTATAAGGATTTTGTAGGGAAGCCAGTCCCTGTTTCTCTTGTGGGATTAATCATTTCCTTTTGACCTTGTGCTCTGCCCCTAACATGTTGCATTGATCAAATCCCGAAATCTCAAGTTCTTTTCTCCACCCCCCACCCACGGCCCCATTTGGGTCAGAAAAACCTGAGGTGCAGGAAACGTTATTTATCCATTTCAAATTATTTTCAAAAACAGTTGCCTCCACTTTCCTGTTTTGTTTTTTCTTTAATAGGACTTTTGTGAAACAGACCTTTAAACTCCCCAAATTGTGATTGGAAATGTCACTAGTTCAGCTCAATACATTTGAAAACCTTTGATTGACAGTGTTTCTTGGGGGCAACAGGAAAAAGTTCTTTTGGATTCGGTTTGTTTCATTTCCCTCCCCACCCCCATTCCAACTCGGAATGGGACACCGTTGATAATAGAGCTGATGCAGTTGGCAAAAGAGCCGAGTCAGTAACAAGCATGTGCGGAATTGACTTCGTAGGTCTTCCTCCTCAACTGAAGTCCCTCAGCTACAGTATAAAGTTGTTGGAAGCCTCTTAGTCGGTTGTCATCCACACCTTTTCTTCTGGTTAGTTTTACTAATGATAATAGAGCTGGCCGGTTTGGGAGCGATGGAGTTTAAAGTAATACCTCTTGTGCGCCAGTTACAGAAAATTTATTTTTTTGGAATTTAAGGATTACAGGATGGCAACATTGGTATGTGGTCGTGTGCACGTGAGAGAGACGGGGAGGGAGGGGAGAGAAGAGTGTATGAAAGTTGCAAACAAGAGAAAGGAAGGCTCGTTTGACCGTCATCCACAGCTGATTTGTTTGGGAGTGGGTGAGGAGTATTCTGCCCACTTCCCCACTTGCAAGAAGCTATTCAGCAAGAGAGAGGATGCCTGGAACCTTCCTGCTGGAGTGTGCCTGAGGGACCTATAACAACAAAGCCTCTGTATTGGACCAGCTGCCATCTTGGACCCAGTTCTTTGACAATTGGCCCTCACTCTTGGACTAAATTGATCACAGATCCCCTGGGGGTAGCCTTTGGATTGCGGGGCCAAGAGTGAAATTAGGGACAGGGACAGTGTTGTGGCCTACACTGGAGCCCCTGGGGGCACATCCTGGAGAAGGACACCGAGAGCTGTGTTCCTTCCCTGTGAGGGGGGGCAGGAGGGGGAGTTGGGAGATAAATAGGTTTTCTCCAGCTTTGCCAAGTGTCCACTTCTGGGTTATGCCTGGTGGGGTTGTACAGAAATGCGAGGTATTAGGGGCCAGGAAGAATGGTTGGAATAAATGCAGTGAAGAGGGTAAGAGTTTCCATAAGAGCCAGGAGGAGGGTGGAGCCCTCAGAGGTGAGCACTTAGGAGTACTTGGCTAGAGGTTTCATCATACTAGGTTCATCTTCGGGTCCCTTGGGAATTGCTATAAAGTCCAGCATGTTAAACTTGAGGGATTTATTCTTGACTCTCAGGCAATGGGGAGCCATTGAGGGTCGTTGAGTTAGGGAGTCATGAAAAAAATCAATTAAAGGATTGATTTTTTGGCAGTGGTTGTTGGCACACAGATAAAAATCCCCATGCCGTATGCTTATGAGACCCTAGCAGACTAGGTGGAACTTGATAGAGGTGAGCTTTTCAAAACAATAGGGGAGGCAGTGTTGTTACTGTTGACAGAGGCAGCAAGCACAGAGCCCCGCTGGTTTCTACCTTGGCTCTGAAGCCTGGCTCTATCACTTTCTGCTTGTGTCCTTGGGCAGGTTACTAACTATGCCTTAGTTTCTTCATCTGGAAAAAGAGGCTGATGACAGTAGCTACCCCATGTGTTCAGGACAAATTAATGTATGTAAAGCACCTGTCATAGGGCCGGACGCTAATGCACAGCTAGGAAAACATTTGCCGTTATTAAACTCTGGGTCCGACAAAGCTTGGGTAAATGAACCTCAGGGGAGGGAGCCCTCTGCTTCGTTGAAGCCTCCTATATATGCCCTGTGTGGAGACTTCGAACATATAGAGAATTGCTAGTCACCCTAATCCAGAGATAACTATCAACATGTTAATATATGTCATTCTTGTTAATATGGCTCAAAGAAAAGTCCGTGCGTGCCTTCATTTTCCATTAAGATCATACTGGTCTACGGCCACACCACCCTGAACGCGCCCGATCTCGTCCATTGAGCTCATACTGTGAATATTGACTTGTATTCTGTCTGTTCTTTTCCATTTCACATTATACTGTGTAAATATAGGGTATTATTTGTTACTAATATAAGTAGTAAACTAAATCTGTAGCTTGTCTTAACAATTAGTTTAGGGATGTGAGGGGAATAGCAAAAAGTACTTCGATTTCATTGAGTCTAAGTAGCTACACAAACATGCTGCAGTTTGGCGTGGGATGAAAAATACACAGTAGTATTCAGTGATGTCCAAGCACATTCAGGTACTCCTCACTGTAGATTTGATTAGCAAGGAATATTCGCACCTATTTTTCTTCCTTTAGACAAAGGGTACAATACTATGTATGTTACTCCTTCCTTATTTTTTCTGTAGCTTTAGAGGTTATTCCGTGGGTGTAGAGCATCTCATTCTTTTTCGTGGTTGCCCAGTAATCAATCTGCTTAACAATTATTTGACCAGTCTTAATGATGGACATTTAGTTTGTTTCCCATCTCAAAGATGGTGCCATAAATCATCTGTCTTTTTTTTTTTTTTTTTAATGTTTGTTTATTTCTGAAACAATGTGAGAGACAGAGTGCAGGCGGTAGGGGAGGGGCAGAGAGAGGGAGACACAGAATCTGAAGCAGGCTCCAGGCTCTGAGCTGTCAGCACAGACCCGATGTGGGGCTCGAACTCACAAACCGTGAAATCGTGGCCTGAGCTGAAGTCGAACGCTTAACTGACCAAGCCACTCAGGCGCCCCAGTCATCTGTCTTTTCAAAGAAATGTCTCATTCCTAGCTGGATGGCTTGAACATAGAAAGATACAGCTTAGAGCTTGTGAAGGTTTTTATTTATTGGAGAAGAGATTCTCTCCCCCCCCCCCCACCCCCACCCCAAGAAATGGAGGTTAAAGCTTTTCCTGAGATCACATTGGGCCAGTGGTGAGAAATAAGATGAAACGCTCCGGACCACAAGCACGTCAGGTCTGGAGTTTTGCTTTGTTTCTTTTAAGGGTTTTTTAAGTGTATTGATTTATTTTTGAGAGGGGGTTTCAGATAGAGAATCCCAAGCAAGCTCCGTACTATAAGAGCAGAGCCTGAGGCGGAGTTCGAACTCCGTAACCGTGAGATCACATGACCCGAGCTGAAATCAGGAGTTCAGACAGTTAACTGATCGAGCCACCCAGGAGCCCCTGGGGTTCTGTCAAAAGTGTAGGAGAGGCTTTTGGCTTAGGGAGGACCCAGGGAAAGATGTCTGAGGTGTGGCCCCTTTGGAAACTTACTGGAGGTTTTGCATCCTCCCCTTCCCATTTTAATGGTTTTCTTTTCCACCACATTCTCCTGGATAGTTACTTCTGGAGGACCACCGGGTTCATAGACACCGTCTCTGACATGGAAAAATGCTTCTGGACATGCTTGCTACATTGAGGCCCTGAGAGACTGTGACTAGCTCTTGGGGTTTGGGGAATCTTCATTTTTATTTAGCTCTCCCTGTGTGGCTGCTGCCTGACCATGACTTTGGTATGGAACCCGTGGATTCAATTTTGATGGAATCAGCTATGGGCAGAGTGAGGAAGGAAAGTCGAAGGTCCTATTACTCAATCCCCTAGGCCTTAGTCAAGGAGGAAAGAAGGTATTGAGTAGCTGAAGGTATTGAAGTAACTGTCTAGCCATCAGCTCCTAACTAACTGAAAAGTTGTTTTATCTTTGTTAATAGATAAAATTAAAATGGTGTTTTGATGGGACACCTGGGTGGCTCAGTCGGATAAGTGTCATGATCCCGGGGGTTCGTGGGTTCGAGCCCCGCATCGGGCTCTGTGCTGACAGCTCGGAGCCTGGAGCCTGCTTCGGATTCTGTGTTTCCCTATGTCTCTACACCTCCCCCGCTTGTGCACGGGCTCTCTCTCGCTCTCAAAAATAAACATCAAAAAAATTTTTTTAATGGTATTTTGATGATCGGTTGTTCCTCACTGTTCTGTAGGCACTGTACTCCGTGGAGCAAGTCTTTTCGTCCTATTTGTCACTGGAGGTTGGCTAGCCAAGGT